>NC_137133.1:2001826-2581826 GCF_949319135.1 Squalius cephalus | reverse complement strand
AGGCCTGTGTTCCAAAGAGGTCCTGTTCAAAACTCCTTATTAGTACTAAGAGTTTTGAAAATGTACCAATTGCTTGTGGGAATTGCACCAAAGAAATTAAAAAACACTATACAATAAACAAATTGTCTTCCAAACAGGAGGAGCCTGGAGAAGTCATGCCAGGCCTCAGCTTCATTCTGGTTGCCAGGTGAAATGAGCAAGACCATCCCTGTGCAGGACCAGAGGTGGATTGCCAACACCTTATTTCACTCTGGCAAGCTGCGGCCAGATTTGAAGCTGTGGTATGAGCCCCCTGTCCCAGCCCTCATTTACCACCAGACACCAACTCCTGACCGGTTTTTCACCCATCGGTTGATGGTGTGGATGCCCTACCACCTGTGGAAGGTGAGGGTGTCCTGCCCAGATTGAGGCAAGAACCTGACGGGCTATGGTGTTCACAACAGGGCTTGGAAGGTCCTGGACATTGACAGGTACTACCTGATGGTGAAGGAGACACTCAGGTGCACTGTGTGTTCTCTGAACTATCTGTCAACGAGTCAGACTGTCCGGGACCAGCTTGACCTGCCTCACCAGAAAATGTTCTGGCTGATCCTGACCCGCAAGTGAGTGAATCAGTGTAGAACAGTGGTTCTCAACTCCAGTCCTCGGGACCCGCTGCTCTGCACATTTTGTATGTCTTCCTTATTTAACACACCTGAATCAGATCATCAGCTCGTTAAGAGAGACTCCATGAACTGAACTGAGTGTGTCAGATAAGAGAGACATACAAAATGTGCAGAGCAACGGGTCCCGAGGACTGGAGTTGAGAACCACTGGTGTAGAAAATATATTGATTGTTAAGACTTTAACTACTGAATTGACCCTTCAATTAACATGTAACTAATCACAGCAACAATGTGTTTTCAGGTATGCCTGTGTCATCCGTGTCATTAGGCTGCTTCGGGACCGGACGCTGGGCAACAGTCCAGCTAGATTGGTGAGGCAGTTAAAAGAGAACCATGGGGAGGAATGGCTGAATCGGTTGACACACTATCTTGGGGAGTGTGCTGACTTTGTGGATCGACCCAGCCTCTTTCCAGTGGTCAGCCAGGAGCCTCCAGAGCCCATCAACATCCCCACCAGTCGTTGGCTGCTGTCCGTATACGGCAGGGACATCCTCTGCCGTATAGACCACATCAAGGCCAGCATCACGTCAACCTTTGGCACCATCTTAAAGATGGATTCCGCCAAAAAGGTAATAAATAATCTGACTCTGTAATAGACTTACATGTTCTTAAATACTGCCAGATAGACATTTTTCTCAATCGCTTTGGCTCAATTCTCAAATGAGATTTTTCTCTCTTAAAACAATAAGTTCAGATCTCTGAATGTGTCGTTACATTTGTAAATTCCAGATCCCAAAGAAGCTGGCTGGCCATGGACGGGGGACAGCACTCTGGGTGAGCTCCATTGGCAATGAGGTCGGCCAGATACTGACCAGTGTCCTGTCGGTGCAGGAGGGGCCAGGACTGAACAGGATGGTGACTGGTGTAATGGAGTGGTACCGCCAGGCAGCCGTTCCACCCCCAGTGCTGCTGTATGCGAACTGTTGCTGCTGCGTGAGTTAGGGGGCAACCAGCAAGCTGCAGTCCAGGTTTGGGCAATGGCCAGACCTCCACATACGGCTGGACATCTGGCACTTCATGCGAAGGCTGGCCATGGGCTGCACCACCGATGCCCATCCCCTCTACCCAACCTTCATGGGATACCTGTCTGCCTGCATTATTGAGTGGGATGCGGGGGACCTAAACCTGTTGCGGCTGGCCAAAAAACAGCAGCTGATACAGGAGGGTATGCCAGCTATTACTAACCTCCTGGTGGACAGGAGCATCAGTAAAAGGGACCTCAGCCTTTACTGCCGCAGGAGGACACGCAGTGAGGAGGACACCATTCACCTACTTGAGAGGCTGCTGCAGGAGCTGGGCGGGGCAAATGGGAGGGACCTTATGGGTGTGCCACTGCTGGATCAAGTGCGCATGGAGCACATTTGGCGTGTACAGAAACGCCATGTCAAGTGCATCCAGGACTTGCCAGAAGTGCCACTCTATACTGAGGTGGGCACCACCAAAAAGGCAGGGGTCATCCTGACCCGGTATCGCTGTGCCAGAGGGTCCACATCACTGGAATCTTTTCATTTCCACCTGAACAGGTTCATTCCAGGTTGGCGTCTCACATATATGATGTCTTAAATAACTGCTATGCATTTTTCAACTTGAAAGGCAAGTCTTTTTACAGTGGAATAAATGTGTTGTTCTTCTTCAAGGAACCAGTGCCAATGCACTGAATTTTCAGCTCTGCCTCCTGGAAGGCCTGAACAGGTGGAATCAGAATCGGGGGACTGTGGCAGTGAGTCCGGTGACACCTTCTCACCTACTCCGGGGATATGGCTCCCTGCGTCAACAACAGCCTGAAGGTGTTTGGTCGGGCTTTTGTGCCAACTTTCAGGACACCTGCCAAATACACTGGTATGTCTTACCCTTATCTGGCTACATTATACTTTTAATTTGTGGTTTTTCAATGTTTGGAAAAACACCGGCCTGCTGCCTCCTCCACCCAGTCTCCTCCATGCCACAGCAAGGTTTTTTCTTTTTCATAGGAGAGCTGCTTGGTGTTGACTATCTCCTGAGTCAGACTGGACAGCCCCTGGTGGTGAACCCCGACTCAGAGGAGACAGAGAACATGCTGGAGGATGTGGACGAAGGTGTGGACGAAGAAGACGAGGGCTTCGGGGAAGACAAGACTCATGACATTACTGTGTCAAGTCTTACGGATGACCCAAGCTTCGCTGTCTCCTCCTGCTTTATGCCTTCTTCTGAGTCTCTCTCCTCCACCATGCCTGCTACCTTCTCTCAACCTGCTGCCTCATCCACCATGGCTGCTGCCCTGGCTGTTCCCTCCTGCCAGCCTGTTGCCTCAATCCTAACTGACCCCTCCTCCTCCACCCGGCCTGCTGCCTCTTCCACCCAGTCTGCTGCCGCCTCCACCATGGCTGCTGCCCTGGCTGTTCCCTCCTGCCAGCCTGTTGCCTCAACCCTTACTGCCGCCTCCTCCTCCACCCGGCCTGCTGCCTCATCCACCCAGTCTGCTGCCTCCTCTACCCAGTCTGCTGCCTCCATGCCGCAGCAAGGTGCCTCAGCATCTCCTGATGCATCTGTGGTATGTAAATACTTTGTTAAATGTGCACTGATCTATATAATGACTGGATTGCTCATGACGTAATAAAAATTGAAGCCACTGTGCCGCCATATTGGTATTCCCTAGAATTCCCTCACAATCAATTGAATTAATAGGAAAGCATCTGATTTTAATGTGAAAACATTACCAGTCTCCCTGTACAGTCTAATAATGCAAACATAGTAAACATTTAAATGTTTATATATTTAAAGTCTGGAATTTCCCCTGCTTATTAAAAGTTCTAGGGAATATCAGATCTGCTGACGGAAAAGACACCTTACTTTCTTTTTTATTACAAATGTCTAAATTATTGTCACCGTCTGCTGACATTTTAGAATGCAATAATCAATCCTGGCATTTATATAGACCAGTGTATATGTCTCTGTGTTTTGTCCCACTTCACTGTCCTCATATGCTCATATCTTTATTTTTTCAGGATGTGGATGACTTTGGTGTGCCAGGCCTGGATAGAGTCGACAGCCTGGCGGAGTGTCTTGTGGAGCTCAGGAACCATCCCTCCGTGGCACTCACCAACCAGCAGGTCAGGATCATTCAACTTTTTCTACTTTCCCTCTTTGACTTGTCATACATGTTTACACTTGTTTTGTTTTTTTTCTCATTTGCTCTGTATGATATGCTTTTCTCTGCTTAGGTGAGCAATATTGTTGCTCTTTGGCAGAACCTGCTGGACTACGACAAGCGGAGATTCGTGTTTTCTTCCAGACACAAGAGCAGGGACTGGCACAGTGCCCAGATGGGACCTCATCCTGGAGGACTACAGGAAAATCAGGCGGTGCATTCTGGGCAATGCAATAGTAATGCAGCAGACCACCATCCAGCTGGTGGACGTGAGCCACACCACCTTGGTTCAGTGGCACAACAGCAGGGTGAAAAGACAGGACAATGCGGTAGTGATGCAGGGGCTTGAACTGCCTAGCCGCTTGTCTGTGGCTGTTGACCCTCTGCTCCCTGCCAATGTGCGCCCCCCCAGCCAGGCCCGGCTCACCAGTACCACCTGCCCAGTAGCACCGTGGGCCAGGCACAGGTGAAGAGGAAGAGGAAGATCCCTTCAGCCCCAGTGGTTTTGGCACCAGCAGCTGAGACACCACAACCCAGCGGTAACTCTTTCCTGCTCCACCCCCAGGCACTCAACTCCTGATGTTGACGCCAGTGGCTTCACAGGGGCCCGTCCTGGTTGCTGCTCCACAGGCTCTCAGGGTCAGCCTCTCCTCTGCCCCTCCAGGTCCAGCTCCAGTTCGAAAACTGACCTGCAAAGTGCAGCACAACACGTGCAAGAAATGTGGGCAGTTCAGAACAGCAGAGACTGGGCACAGCCAGTACAAGGGCATTGTATACTGCCCCTCAGTAGAGACAGTGCCAAAAGAGCAGTGGTTGGAGGATGTAAAAAAAAGAACATAAATCATTTATTTTTATACTTCTCCTTGTATATATTTCTCATTGTATATAGTTCTTAATTTCCTGTTCTATTGCACTTTTTACAATAACTTTAGTACAATAAAATGAAAGTTTGGTCTTTTGAACATAAATGCTTCTTTCCTTGTTTTTTTTGTGTTTTCCTTTACTATAGTATCATTCAACTACAAGTTATAGTCACTTGTGAAAAAAAACATTGTAATGGATGCATTCAGTAATAAAATAATTGATTAGTTTTTACAATAGTTTTTAGAAAATAACTGAAGCAGACATATAATTAAAACTATGGTATAATTTACTATAAATAATATATCTAGAATAATTTATATATCATTAGTACAATATTAAATTATATTGTAAAGTGACAGAACAGAACTCATTTCTGTAATGTGGTAACCAGTTATGTGATTTTTAATGATGAAACATAATTCACAGCATAACACAGCAATCTTAATTTCTGGCAGCAGTGGGATTCGAACCACCAACCTTTGGCGCAATCGGTTAGTGCGTTCGGCTATGTTGCCACGTAACCACTAACACAGACGGAGAATTTAGCACACGTGCCCACTAGCACATGCGTGTCATTTAGGATGCATGACACAACATTCTGTGCCCCTTTTAGCATTTACAGTTTCATCTGTTTCTTTGTGGATAGAATGATTATGTTTTGTTTCAAGTGGTAGAGGAGGCCTGTGTTCCAGAGAGCTAAAAACGTATCCGATCATAAACTTGCGCATTACGT
Organism: Squalius cephalus; assembly: GCF_949319135.1. Classification (NCBI taxonomy): domain Eukaryota; kingdom Metazoa; phylum Chordata; class Actinopteri; order Cypriniformes; family Leuciscidae; genus Squalius; species Squalius cephalus. The sequence continues at coordinate 2,576,437 of NC_137133.1, read as the reverse complement.
ACCGTTTCACTAGCTGGCGAACGATCCCGGAGTCAGCGGCATCACTACGACACTGCATTATTACAGCTTTTGTTCACACAGCGTGCGTTCCGGGACTGAACACGGCAATGTTACTAGGTCCCCAACCCGGCATCGATGCCGGCATCAATCCCGGGTCGTGTTTGCGTTCACACATAAGGTGTTCTGCCAGTTTCTGGCAATTTCCCGGGATCATCGCGCTGTGTGAAAGGGGCTTTAGTTACCTTTAGATGAAAAGCAGGTCAGTAGGTCAGGTCAGTAAACTTAAATAAACTTAAATAAAATCGCGATATAAACCAGTGTCTGTCAATATTAAACCGCATAAAGACTATTTAAATAGGAATCATGCATGTTCTGCTAGTCTCTGTGAATGAATGGCACAGACGCGCAGTTTCATTTACCACACACACACTGTCGCATATGGAAGCTTATGGGTAGCAAATTTCAATTTGAAATGTAATATGCAAAATGACAATGCAATATGTAAAATGGCAATGCATTTCTGTATTTTAATTTTAATTTTCCAATACATTTGTGCAACGTTTGGTGCAAAATGAAAATGTAAATTCAATTATATAAAATTTACATTTGCCATTTCATACACTAGTTTTAATATGTAAATTAAATACATATTTTAACGCTTTATAAGTTGCAAAATTAAAATGTAAACGATTAGATGTTTAACATGTTCAAGCAAAAACTGTAGCAAAATTGTAATTTAAATGTTATTTTTTCTTAATTGCATTTACACTCACAGTTAAGACACTTGCGATTGCATTTCCATTAAGTGTCCCGCAATGAATGTAGCAAAATTCAATGTGTAATTTGAAAATGTATTCTGAGCCGATCACGTGCCCACCCCGCGCTGTCAATCACATACATTAAATATGTAAGGGTTAATGCCCGACGAGGTGTCCATTGTCAGGTATAAATGGACGACGGCGAGGCGTCAACCATCCGACGCGCAGCGGACTTTGCCTCCACCTAAGTCCATTAATACCTGACAATGGACACCTCGAAGGGCATTAACTATGGAATTATTCTTGTGCCAATAATAATGAACGTAGCTTTTCAAGAAACTAATGGAAATATAAATTGAAACTGAATAAAATATCTTTGAAACTGAAAAAGAATAAATCGCAGGCAAATTTTTTGACTTCGTTTTTAATACACTACATGTTTTGCTAACTATTTCTCATATTTCAATCGCTGATCTGAACTTACAAATGCGTTTCCAGAGTTTTCATTTGCGCTTCTGGAGTTTTCGTTCGCTGTTCTGACACATTTCTCTCGTGGGGGCGGGGCTAGTGGCAGTGTGTTCTCATTGGCTACTGAGGTTTTGACTGACAGCTTCTTCACCTGGAAGTGAAGACGTCGGTGTTGTGTTTACATGTGTGGATTTAAGCGGCTGTAATCGCAGCTTTCTATTTCATGATATTAAGTTTATATCTGTATTTATTTGCTGCTACACTATATTGTTGAGATGATTTAAAATAGAAGGAATAGTACAGACGAATGATATCATTATCATTAGTCATCGTCGCCATCAGGATACTGGATAGCCTACTCGTGGTAAGTCTGATTTTTTTAAAAATACTATAGGCTACTAATACTATTTATAATAATACAGTACTGGCTTTTTTCAGGTGGAGAGGCATTTTAGAGCTCAGTGAGAGCCCATTTATACAGCTATGTTGTCTTGATTTGACTGTTAGCCCAATCATTACATGACTTGTTTATCTACATTCAGTTACAGTCTTCGATTAGATCATATTTCCCCCCAGCCACCCCAAACAACATTGGGCTAGAGTACTGTACAGTATCTGTACTGTAGCCTACACTACAAAAAGTACTGTATCAGTCAATGACCGATGCCATAGGACCAGAGCGCTGTCAATCACTCCCTGATTCAACTTTGGCAATGTAAAGCCTTTTTTACCATGCCATTAAAGCTATTTAAACCTGAATTTCTCAACTGATGATTAATTTGCGATTTAGAGTTTTGAAAGAGGAGAGACACGACTTGACCACAGAACACGTCTCTGTTCATAATATGTAAACACTCAATTATTTTGAAGTATCGTCCTGGTCGCAATATTTATTCTGATTACTTTTGTGTGATAAAGATGACTGATAAAGCTATTATATGTAGGTAGTATGAGTAACAAAAGGCCTTTTCTGTGTCCATATTTGACTAATAATAATAATGAAAAAATTGCGCTTCAAATGAACATTTCTGAGAAAAATGTTTAATCTTTAACAGTCTTTAATAATAAATATATGTCCAAATTAAAAACTTAATACATGCAAGTAATTATGACTGAAAACATCCAGCAACTAGGGAATACACAGCCATGGATGTTTATATATAGGGCTATACAGCCATCTACTGGTTACACAACAGTATTACAGATGATAAATGCTGCTTGACTCCGAGGTAAATATTTAGTACTGTAAAATCTCTTAAAACATTTATATAATTTGTTTGGAATAAATATTTTAAGTCTGCAACTTGTTACTGTATGTGGGAGTTCAAAGCATTGTATTGTTAGATTATAATACATTTCCTCTCTCATTTTCCAGGGAGTGGAGCAACGTTTCCATAAACAAAATTCTGATGCTGACACAGAGGATGGAGTGATAGTACCAGAGATCCACTGTCCCTGTCAGACAATAATCTTACTCTGTTCAGACACATCACCTTTGAATGACTGGGATCTTGATCTTCAGACACCTGATTTATTTTATTTTAATATTATAAACTAGCAAATATTTTAATTTCCTCTAGATTAAAACAAACACAGTTCACAAGTACACAAGAGGTTGCACTTTATTCTTATTAATCTATGCTGATCTTGGATTAGCATACCAACAGCATATGAATGTTAAGGGCATAGTTCACCCAAAAATAAAATTCTCACTTATTTTACTCACCCTCATGCTGTCCCAGATGCATTTTACTTTCTTTCTACAGATAAACACGAATTAAGATTGTAAGGAAAGTAATCCATCTCTGCGAGTCCTAAAGACGCTTTAAAAACCACACACAGTGAGCGTGACGGTAATCCATGCGACCTCAGTGGATGAATTCTTCCTTCTGAAGTGAAACAATAGGCTAGATAAAAGAAATACTAATAATGTAAACTGTTTTAACTATTAAAAATCACTTCCGACCAACTGTCTTACGTACATGGGTTACAATCCACTTGTATTATGGACTCACAGGATTATTTCCTTAAAACTCTTTGTCTATGTTTATATGAGGAAGAAAGTCATATACATCTGGGATGGCATGAAGGAGAGTAAATGATGAGAGAATGCTCATGTTTTGGGTGGACTATCCTTGCACTGCTAGTATCCAGTCACTGCTTTGTTACTTGTACTGCAACAGGAACTGCTCAAAGAATCATTGAAACATTTAAAATGTATATGAATTTTTAAAATGTATTCTGTATTTGTAATTGTGCATTTTGTATAGTAATGTATATCATGAGAATACTGTGCATTACATGTATATTATGCAGTTAATGTTTTGTGGATTCTGGTCTTTCCTGTCACAGCATAATTGCATCCAAGACCTTCACTCTGATACTTGTGTATATGCTTTAGTGACAATAAAGAATGTACATTTATTGGAATTCATATTTTCAATTACATTCATTTAACTGGTTGTAGAAGTCACAACTGAAACGGTTGATGATTGTTAAAATATATTTACAATTTTAAATGTTAGAAGATAGTATTAATTAAATGAAATAACTAAATTCAATTATCAATAAAAAAAAAATGGCAACAAGAACATTCTTTGGGTGACATATGTAAGGAAATGCCCTTTGAGGTATCATCTGACAGCAGGCCACTATTGTAATTTTCATATTGTTTAAATTCCTCTTATTTAAGTGATCATTAATTTTGATGGTGTAAATGTATATCATGCTAACAATGAGTAGTGTGATGGCCATGGTTGCCAACCTTGATTACCTGGTTGAAATTTGACTTTCTTGACGGCTGAATATATCACACACGTTTGCTAGTATTCTCTTTAAATTGTAACAGCTCAACCTAATCAGAGCCTAACATGCAAAATAATCATCAGGAATAAACAAATATTCTCTGAAAACATTGGACACTACAATATTTTAAGTATTATATACAGTACTTTAATGTACAATTACACCTGAATAGACTGAATAGATCTCTTGTGCTCCTAAAAGCTTCTGTCAACAAAGTAGTAGCAGCAGGTAAATACAGATAAAATTAAAAAAACAAACCTAACTTAATATCACTAAAATGAAATAGAAAGCTGCGATTACAGCTGCTTAAATCCACACATGTAAACACAACACTGACGTCTTCACTTCCAGGTGAAGAAGCTGTCAGTCAAAACCTCAGTAGCCAATGAGAACACACTGCCACTAGCCCCGCCCCCACGAGAGAAATGTGTCAGAACAGCGAACGAAAACTCCAGAAGCGTAAACGAAAACTTCAGAAGCGCAAATGAAAACTCTGGAAGCGCATTTGTAAGTTCAGATCAGCGATTGAAATATGAGAAATAGTTAGCAAAACATGTAGTGTATTAAAAACGAAGTCAAAAAATTTGCCTGCGATTTATTCTTTTTCAGTTTCAAAGATATTTTATTCAGTTTCAATTTATATTTCCATTAGTTTCTTGAAAAGCTACGTTCATTATTATTGGCACAAGAATAATTCCATAATTAACCCGCTTATACCATGGTCACTTGCCAAATAACACATTTTTAAAACATTAGTTTATATTTTAATTAGTTTTACAATAGAAATCTTCAGTCAGTACAATCAGTCAGTCACTTTTTCTTCTTTGCTTTTGTTAAATAATTCAAGTTGAAAGGGTTGTTTGAGCTGGATTTTTTTTAAAGTCAGCCCAGACAGCTGAAAATATACTGCGCAAGCAATTAAGCAGTGAAGTTGCCCTGCGTGAAAGGGCGAGGCTTATTCCAACGTAAAACGCTGTATAACTGTATATAGTTTTAATCAAATAAGGTTGGATTATTTCTATGTTGAGCTGCCTATTCATGAAGCTGAAAGTGCGCGTAATAAAATCAAATACCATTGATGCAAACCAACAGGAATCCTTGCTTTTTCTGCTCTAGCCTATTATGTTTGTTTTATGTGGGTAGGGCCCCATATTAGTTATTGAAACGGGCCCCCAGATGCTTAAGGCCGCCGCTGGACCGTATGCCCAGTTTTCTGTCGTATGTTCGTTTCATAAATGAGGCCCATTGTGACATAAGCAAAATACATTTTTCTTATTTTTATTTTATTTTTTATATCTATATCTGCAATAGATTGCAATACACTGCATTAAAAAAAAATTATATTGAGTTCATACATAAAAAAACACAAAACAACATATTCTTACCTGTGAAAGGTTATCCCATTTCTTCTGGAATTTAAATCTCTGCGGTTTCATAATGTTGTGGTATCATTGAAAGTGACACGCGATGACCGTTCAAGATGGCGGGCGCACCGTGTCTCTGGAGCGGTCGAATAGCATCTGCGTACAAACATATATGATCAGAACGGCCGCATCTGAGGCAGTAACTGCATCGCAGTACTCTTTCATGTACTGGTTATAAAGTTTACTGTAGCTATGTGCTCCGTTTTTTTGTCATTTGTCCAAAATTCTCATGTTAGATGAAGTGCTAAACAGCTATGTAAGACAGTGACAAATGCTAGACTAAGACACCCTTTTCCGCTCCTCAAATACTAAAAACATTATATAGTGCTTCTTGAGTAAGAAAAATACTGTACTTATTCGAACCAATAGTTCTTTATTTACCTTAGAATTGCAAACAAGCCGCTCTAAACAGCGTGCGGCACTTCATCTTCACTCAGGATATAGGCGGGATGGATTTATGAGGTTTGACTGACAGTTTGATGATCCAATGGAGTTACAAGGTTAAGTCACGAGCTCTTTTTAATACTTTTCATTGGTGAAATTTTTGCAAAACGGCTCTGGCAAAACCCACAGACGGATGGTGACCACATCGATTCATAGAGAGAGAGAGAGGGAGAGAGAGAGAGAGAGAATATATATATTGTCGTGGGGTGGGACCTATTTTTTTACAGTCTATGGGTGGGACATGTCCCCATCACTTTTTGCTAAGGTCGATATTGTCCCCACCACTTTTGAAACATAATGTAGCCTACCAATACAAATAAATAAAACATCTCCAGTTAACTAGCAGAGCATTCATTTAGTTCATTTGTTAAATAAGAGGCGATCTAGAAATGTGTTTGAAATCAAGTGATCAAAGTGCTCGTTGCCACTGCGATCAGTGGCACAGATACTGTGTTCTCTTGTGACATAAGAGTTAAAGTTTCTTATAAACTTCATCTTAACTCCTTCGTCACCATTGCGTCAACATCATTTGTCAGGTAGTTTGAGGCAAAACGTGTGCTAATATTAGTTTAACAACCTATTTGTAATATCTGCACTAGTCAATCTCACTTGTGTATTATAAGAAATATCACTCACCCTATAAAGCCCACAACAATAAGAAAAGCATTAGATAAGGCAATGGGGTTTCACTTTAATGTGTTTTTGTAGTGCAAAGGTTTTAACCAAATTTGAGTTTGGTTTTGTTGTAGCCTGGGAAAACCCAGACAACTTCCGGCAAATTCAGATTTGCTCGAGAAGTAGTCTGGCAAAGAGCTCATTCAAGCCCATTTCCATGGCCTAGAAATCGCGGCACCAATCAGAAACGTTGAGGCGGGCTTTACACAATGCCGATCGCTCTGATTGGTTTTAGGTCTATCCAATTGCGCCCAGAGGCATTTGAGCGACGTCCGTTCAACTTTTAAATGCATTATTATATTCAAATTGCAAACACATGAGGACAGTCTCCATGAAAGACCCACTGGCAGATGAACGTGCTACTACATTTCTCTCCGAAACGGTAGGAAATTAAATTAGATTTAATAGAGGATTTTAACTGTGACACGATGATTGACAGGGCAGTTTACGTGACAGGATGCACGTGACAGATCCGTCCGATAAAGATGACGAAGTAGTATGTCCCAAAGCTTGCCTACTTTTTTGCTACACATTCAAAAGTAAATACATTTTCTTCACCAAAAGAGTACATACTTTTATGACGTAGTGTAACTTAGGCGAATTGGGACGCAGGATATGGCTTTACACGATGCCGATCGCTCTGATTGGTTTTAGGTCTATCCAGTTGCGCCCAGAGGCATTTGAGCGACGTCCGTTGGTGACGCCCCTTTGGAAATGAGTTATTAATGAAGCTTTGCCAGACCATAACTCAGTTACTACTGAGAATGGTCTGGTTTTAACCAGGCTAGTTTTGTTGTTTATTAAAAAAAAAAAATCCCTTGCAAGGGATCTCTACAGCTTTGTTATAAAGCTTTCAGCTGGTTACCAGTCTCCACGTTTTGAGAGCACTTTACACCAAATCCTTCATTCAGAACCCTTAATACATCAGACTAGATGTGTATCAAGGGCTTGATTTCTCTCACTGTGTGTTTCACTGTTAGTGCACATTTACTGTTAAAACAGTTGTTAGAAAATGAGGTTTGTGTTGATTTCTAAATGAAAACCTCACCTCTCAAAATTATATAAATACATTTAAAAAAAAAAAATAAAAAAAAAATAAAAAAAAAATAAAAAAAAAAAATATATATATATATATATATATATATAAAAATAACTATATATAGCCTAGTTATTTTTTTAATAAACAACACTACACCTGAGAGAGTTTAACATTTAGAATACAACCTCTTTTTTGAATGCATTTATTCAGGAAACACAACACTCCATTTGTAGTCAGACTGTCAGATCTGCTAGAGGGAGAACATTCACTGTCAGACTCGTCTGATGTCTCGTAGGGCAGCATACTGTGCCATGTTAGGCAATCCTGATGCTACACAACAGCTCAGAGCACAGCGGGAAATGGCCATTTCATCTGCATCAAACCTGTATAGAAAACAGATGCAGTAAATGCAATGAAATACAGCCTGCATGAGACTTACACTTATATCTAATGCAGTGTGAAATGATCTGTGAGATTTAGTCTTTGTGGAAGTTACCATTGATCTGTCTTCTCATCGTAGCGCTCCACATTAGAGGTGTTGCTTAATCCATTATAGCCTCCGACAGCAAACAACTGACCATTAACTACCTGGATTTTGAGGAAAGGAAAAAGTAAAATGAATAATGTACAGCTAAACTCTTTAATTTGACATCATTAAATCTTATAGATGCAACACTTCAATTAAACATAGTAGAATTTTCTGACTCTTTGAATTAGGTAGATGTTTTTATAGTCAAACACATTGATCTTCGAAGCCTTCAACAATTTTAGGGTGCAACTTTCCACTTATTGTCAACATGGGACCAAAAAAATGTTTTTCCTGCATATTCATTATCATCAAATCATTATTGTAATATTATTTCATAGTTTCACCAGATACAGATATTAACTGTCCACATCTCACCTCAATGCCAAAGCTGCCGCGTGGATTGCACATTGATGCAACATCACTCCAGATGTTAGTGAGTGGATTGTAGGCCTCCGCACTCCGCAAATGACTGGCACCATCAAGACCACCAATCTTTAAATAAATACACTCTTTATTTTTATATTCTGAGCATTTGTATATGCACATCCATGCATGCATTTACAGAAGTGCGACCTTTAAACTGTGATTGTTCCATATTTCTATATTTGTGTCATGGTTATCATAGCTAATTAACACTATAAAACTGATATGTGTGTTTAATACTCACAGCATACACTCGATCTGCATAAGCGACCACACCTAAACTAATGCGTCGGCTACTCATGGGAGCGATGAGAGTCCACTGGTTTGTTTCAGGGTCGAAGCTCTCAGCAGAGGAGAGATACTCTGTCCCAGTAAAACCACCACAGATATAAATCTGACAAACACAAACATAACATGCATGATGTTTGTGCACAATCATCACAGACTGATCAGAAAATCAGTGTTTAAAACAGTCAGTAAATTTTATGATATTCCTTTTCATATTTAAACTATTCCCATGCATGCCATATGCCCATTTCACCTTTCCTTCATGCTTTTCAGGCATTAAGAGTCTCCAGTAGAGTGTGGAATCATGGGTAAGTGCTCTTACCCTGCCCTGCAGTGAGGTGGCGCAGGCGCTACTCCTCTTTTCATTCATGGGTGCCATCATTGTCCACTGATTGGTGTTTGGATCGTAGCGCTCTACTGTTTTAAGCCACTGGTGTCCATCAAAACCACCAATGGCATAAATGAGCCCGTCCAGAACAGCAACACTAATAAAGCCTCGGCGTTCATACATGGGGGCCGCCTACAACACACCAAATACATCAGTGTGCGAACACACACCAATACACCATCTCATTGGTTCTGTCCTATCAGTTGCAAATAAATACAATGGCATTACTATTATTATTTTTCTTAATGGTATGTTTTTTTGACACAGTCATGATGGTAATTCTGGTGTATTGTATTATATTATATTATATTATTAAGCTACAACAATTGCTGGAACACAAACAAAAATGTATCATGGTTTGCATCTATTCTTTGAAGTAATGTGGAGTACAGCACATCATTCAGCACTATGGTCCATGTCAAAGTGCAATCCGGTACCATCACTGTACCACAATACTGTTTTGTGAAGGAAGCTAAATTAAAGTTACATGTTGAGATACAACATTACTCACCTCATGCCAAGTCTGAGTGATAAGATTGAATTTCTTCACACTGTTGAAACATTCCACTTGGTCATAACCACCAATGCAGTAGACAAACTCATCCAGGACTGCTGTACCAAGATAGGCTCTGGGACGCTCATCCTCTTGAGTCACATTGACCCAGCAGTCTGCCTTCACATCGTATGCCTCAACCTTATTGGTGTAACTAGTGCCGCCCCTCCATCCTCCGAAGGCCAATAGGATCGATGAGGGCAGACGTGGACGTGTCAGTTGATGCATGAGTTCTGAGTTGGTGGGTTCATCCATGTTGAAGTCAAACAAAGTCTTCATTGCATTGATGATAACAGGCATGCAGTCTTCATTCTCCATCACTAGTGCATTGCACTTCACATTATTGATGAAGTAGTCTGAGGACATCAACCCCAATCGAACCTGAAGCACAAGGGAGAGTTTAGACTTTCAGAGACTGTTGCAAGACTGTTACTAAGCAGTCGTTTTATGAAAAATGTTTCTGCTTAAAACAAGAAGAAAAAATCTGTCAGAAGGGGAAGAAAAATAAACTTGTTTGCCCTTTGAATTAAGTTTATTTTTCTTACCGCATGCCAGGATTATTGTAGTTAAACTAAAACCCTAAAATAAAATTAAAAACCTTTTCTCGTTTTCGTTTAGTCTGATGTATACTAAAATAACAAACTGAAAAAACTGAAAAAATATGATATTAAATTATAGACAAATTTAAAAATATATATATAAATGGCAAAACCACAAAACAAAATTTCTAACATTTAACTAACATTAAAATAATAGCAGAAACCGTATCTTGATTTAAGAGTTTTAAGATATTTGTAGAGAAAAACAAGACAAAAATCTCTGTTTTACCTTTGGCAGAAGCACGGCAATGTGTTGCCTCCTGTTTTCTGGTGCGTGATTAATCCAGTGGAGGACGGCTTCAAAAACCACCTCCTCCTGTTTGACATTCAGCTCATCCTCACCAATGATCTCCTCCAGCTGTTCCAGGGAGAGCTCCAGGAACTCCTCAGGGACGCGCAGAACCTCCTCAAAGTGCTGCAGGATGTAGTGCTGTGCTTTACAGAGGAGCTTTGAGCAGGAGGAAAAGTCCTCTGTCAACCTGCAGATGCCAATGCAGTTCTCTGGGCATAACTGTGACTCCAGGAACTGACAGCATGCATCTACAAGACCTGAGACTAAGGTCATGTCAGCCGCCATCAAGAGCTCCAACACATTCTCTTGAGTAATGAGCACAGATCTTGTGTACGCATACTGGATAATAAGAGGCATGATGTCTCTGGATATTCCTGGAATTTCACAGAAATGTTGTGGTCTGCTGCAGTTGTTGGAGAAAAGAGCCCTGTGAACAAATTTGACAAAGAATTAATAATGAGCATAAATAAAATAACTTTTCGTTATTTACATTTTAATTTCAGCCAAATTTTCTCATGTAAAGAATCCAATTAGTTTCACCATTGTAAAGTGATCCACTGGAGGCAAGTGTAAATGAGAACCCAAGTGCAGTTTATTATAAACAAAACCAAACCAAACATGAAACAAAAACATGGCGTGGCATGAAAACTCATGGCATGAACATGAACATGAACATGAACATGAACAGTGGTTACAGGAAACAATACTTGACAAAGACACATGGCAAACATGAAGGCTTAAATACACACAAGACTAATGACTAGACAAGGGACACATGTGAACAATGAAACAATGAACCAATGACAACATGACACATCAGACAAGGGAACACATGGCAGGATCACATGGAAACATGACGTGAACAAACCCAAAAACAAAACGGTGACAGATCCCCCCCTCTAAGGGCGGCTCCCGATGCCCAATAAAACCCAAAATCGTGACAACCATTCATTGCCACTCTTCAATTCCATTAAAATGAAGAATTCAATTTCAAGAAAGGGTTTTCCTAGATAGCGTATTTACATTCTTTGTTCTGGCAATACACATTCATTTTCATGCATTTATATATTTGGAAAGCTTTGGCAGTTTCAACAGTATGATGTTAGCAGTGGAAATTATGTATATTATAATTATAATGAATTATTTCTTAGTAATTTGCACACAATTGCAGTTCAAATGCTTCTTCTCACCTAAAGTAGGAGCTGCAGCCACACATGATGATCTTGTGCACTTGAAATTCTCTGTCATTGGACTTGATGATCATGTCAGTGTGTTCGTCCAGTAAACGTGCTTCATCAAACACGTCAAAAGCTGTGGCTCTTATGTTCTCCATGTTCTCTCAGGACTGTAAATGTATTCAGTCTTCTCACTTCAAACTCTGATTAAAGTCACCTCAGGATTTTGCCTTTGTGGGACTTTTTCTCAGAAGAGTTCTATAGAATGTCTCTGTGACATCATAGAAGTAGAGCTTGAATATTTTTTTTTCAGTTTGTGTCTTGGCCACACAATTATTATAGAGTTTTGTTTTAAATTAAACATCTTCACAGTCACAAAGTTTGAAATGATTAAAAAATCAGTGACAAATGCAATAAATGAGGGCTTGAGACGAAAAACCATATAAGTCCATATGTTCAAATTTTGAATAATATTTTTTTTTAAATTTGGACTTTATATATTACAAATATATATTATATTACTTTATATATTTTTTTTTTCTTGAAGATAGACAACAAAAGCTTCCCAATTCTAATGAGATAAGATTTTTAAGTATCAATCTTAAAAATAAAAAGTTAGAGTAATTTACATTACAGAAGAACAGTATATGCCCAGTTAATGTGGAATAACAGTCCAAGTCCAATTCATCATATCACTTTAAACCACTGGAGATTTGATTCCTTTATCTTAGTTTTAATACAGTAACAGAACCTTAAAGAAAATATTAAGCATTTCTTTCTTTCAATTTCTTTTATTTTTTTGCCAACGTAAATCACAGAACAAAAACACAGACAATACGGTACGAACAATGAACAATGAATGACATGAATGTCACACTACCGTTTAATGCACAGGTAGTTCCAAGTCAGTTGAATCACCATTTTTATATTAATGTGCTCTTTTAATTTAAGTGCACAGCCGCACACACACATACGCTGCACACAGAGGCCTAACGTTATTCACTCACACACAATAGACCTGAGATCGCGCTGCACACACACACACAAACAATCAGGAGCACAGAAACTTGTCAATCAGTGCTGCCCGCAAATTTTAGTAATAAAATAGCATTGCTACTGAAACATTACATTTCTCAGCACGGGGGTTACATCACTATTTTGAAGTAAGTTAATTAAACGCATAGCTTCATCGTTAATAGAGGGACACTAAACAGACAGTGGTACAAATCTCTCTCTCTTTCTTCTCTTTTGAGAATTTAAATAAATGCTAATAATTCATTCATTCAAATAAATGTAATCTCGTGCACTACTTTAGCTCTGTGTCTGATTAAAAGTGGACAGAACATGCTAGACCTAACGAGCCGTGACTTGACTAAAATAACCTTAGTCTCCCGGTCAAATGTTGAGCTGCAAACCTCAGTAACAGCTTAAAGGAGAACTCCGGTCAATTTTAACATTGAGCTCATTTTTTTGTAAATTTGGAGTGCTGTCAGTACAGAGAACAACGACAAAAATCGGTGTTGCCTACACCGAGTTATTCTATTTTTAAAATTTGCACCCTGTTGACTTCAATGGGGCAAGTTTTAAACCTGCTTTTAGCCTCTTAACATCCTTGATGTGTCATTACAAGTGCACAGAAAATGTGAGTGATTCCTTCAGAGTGAACACGAGTGAATCTGACTGCAGTAGATGTGAAAGATATGAATAAAAATGATGTTATTTAAGCCAGCGCAAATACCTGTGTTTACATCCTGTTTTCGGTTGAAGTCCAAAGTAGTCGATTGCCGAGTTCACGCGCATAGGCTTAGTTACCTATGATCACGCGCGTGAACTCGGCAATCGACTACTTTGGACTCCAACCGAAAACAGGATGTATTCCTTATATTACCGAAAGCAGGTTTAAAACTTGCCCCATTGAAGTCAACAGGGTGCAAATTTTAAAAATAGAATAACACGGTGTAGGCAACACCGATTTTTGTCGTTGTTCTCTGTATTGACAGCACTCCAAATGTACAAAAAAATGAGCTCAATGTTAAAATTGACCAGAGTTCTCCTTTAATAACAGCTTTAAATGGTCAATACTGGCAAATGACCACGGTATAAGTGGGTTAATTCACAGCTAGCTGTTTATTAAACAATTTTAAAGCAAGACGCTAAGGCAAAGAACCGCCCGATGTGAATCAGAGGTATTCTATGGCAAGCCGTTTTAGTTTAAATTGTACCCAGTGTTACTCGTCGTAATTGCATTTTTACTAGTAAGAATTGAATTAGAGAGCTCTACAATTCAATTATTACTAGTAGCAATTACAATTAGAGAGCTCTCTAATTCAGTTACTACTAGTAAGAATTACAATTAGAGAGCTCTACAATTGAATTGTTACTAGTAAGAATGCAATTGCAGAGCTCTTTAATTCAATTCTTACTAGTAACAGTTTAAATAGAGAGCTCTCTAATTCAGTTGTTACTAGTAAAAATGCAATTACGACAAGTAACGCTGTAGCAGTTTTCATATCATCAAGGATATGGCATATGGCAAGCCGTTTTAGCTTAAATTGTACCCAGCGTTACTCGTCGTAATTGCATTTTTACTAGTAAGAATTCAATTCAATTCAGTTCTTACTAGTAACAATTCCAATAAGAGAGCTCTGTAAATTAATTTTTACTAGTCATATTTCTCCATTGACTTCCATTCATTTTTAATTACAGAGCTCTACAATTGAATTGTTACTAGTAAAAATACGAATTAAAGATATGTATAATTGCAGAGCTCTGTAATTGAATTAAAGAGCTCTCTAATTGTAATTCTTACTAGTAACAGTTCAGTTGTAGAGCTCCGTAATTAAAAATGAATGGAAGTCAATGGAGACATATGACTAGTAAAAATTAATTTGCAGAGCTCTCTAATTGTAATTGTTACTAGTAAGAATTGAATTAGAGAGCTCTGTAATTGTAATTCTTACTAGTAGTAATTGAATTAGAGAGCTCTCTAATTGTAATTGCTACTAGTAAGAATTGAATTGTAGAGCTCTCTAATTGAATTCTTACTAGTAAAAATGCATTTACGACGAGTAATGCTGGGTACAATTTAAGCTAAAACGGCTTGCCATACAAGGATTACTAGTACAAAGTGCCCGTGCCAAATCAGTTTTTGTGTGTGTTTTTAGTAGCCTACACAGCAAAAGTTCAGTGACATTTTTATTTGTGCATGGTAGAAAGCAAATACTGAGACTGACATAATGACATACAATAAATATGGAAAATTGAACTACACGATTGAGGGAGCAGGCTACACAGTGAACTCCGAGAAAACGCTACGCTTGAGCAAACAGTTTGTGAATAGGCTACTTATGTAACGGTCACCAGCTGGAGTGCCCTTGAGAGCCACCAGAGGGCACTCCACACTACTCAAAGCACAGCCTAAATAACTTAAAGGGATAGTTCACCCAAAAATGAAAATTCTGTCATCATTCACTCTCTCTCAAGTTGTTCCAAACCTGTATGATTTCCTTTCTTCTGCTGAACACAAAAGAAGATATTTTAAAGAAGTTTGGTAATTAGACAGTTGCTGGTCCCCATTGACATCCATAGTATTTTTGTTCCTACTATGGAAGTCAATGGGGTCCATCAGTCGTTTGATTACCGACTTTCTTCAAAATATCTTCTTTTGTGTTCAGCAGAAGACAGAAAGTCATACAGGTTTGGAACAACTTGAGGGAGAATGAATGATGACAGAATTTTCATTTTTGGGTGAACTATCCCTTTAAGGGTTAACATTTATGGAGTAGCCACACTGTTATTATAAAATGTTTATGAAATAATAAATCACCATTAGTAACATCAGTCAATCTGTTCACGGATCATGAAGAGACTGGACCACAGTGCTAGTCTGGCACCCCCACACTACTTGTATTATTAACACTGTTTCCATTTCATTTAGATGTTGATATGAAAATATTTGTTATTGTTTTTTTAAGCTATAATGTAGCGTTTCAAATGTATGATAATCATATGAAATTTTCAACTTTTTGATGTGCTGTAAAAGTGTGCAGTTCTAGAATTAAAAGTGTGCACTATAATTCACATGGTTGTGTTAATAAAAAATTAAAGTTGAAAGAATGGTGCAGAAACATTATTCTAACCTTAAAATAACATGTTAACATGAAAGAAAGTTTAAAATTTGAATGTTCTTGGAATGTTCCAAATAAACGTTCTTTGAATGTTGTATTGTTTATAACATTTTGGGGAAAAGAATGTTGCAGGAAGGTTATGCTAATCTTAAGATAACGTCCCGGCAACGTTAAGCAAACTGAACATTTCCACGTATTTAGAACATTTCAAATCAACGTCATCTTTCAAAAAATAAGGATTTATTTTTAAATAATATATTGTAGGCCTGAATGTTAATTAAATATATATGGGTGAAGAGTTATTTATTTAGACCAAGCCAGCAACATTTGTTTGTGAAATTTAAAGCAAGATATAGGTTCAGAGGGATTTTGTCAATTTTGTAATTGCAAATCAAAGACCACCTAATTTGGGGAAAACAAAATTAGGTACAAAATTCCAAAGAGAATTTGGATTTAGAATTAAATGTCTAATCCAATTAATAAATAAAAAAAAAATATTATTTAGAGTTCAGAAATTAAGGAAGTTCAATCCACCTGATTCATAAGTAGGCCTATTCATTATAAATTTCCCTAATATGTGTTTTGTTTCTCCAAAGAACAGTAAATAAAACCGTATGCACTAGTTGCTCCAGTAGTAGGCACTCGCAACTGCAACCCAGTCAATGACGCACATCCGAGTCCACGAGACGGAGGAAGTGAGCGAGTGAAGGGCATAGAAATGAGGAGTGTATCGCAGCCTAGGATGGATAGTATGCAGATTAGGACGCACGAGCGCAAGTGTGGGTATTGTGACAGGCCCAAGTGGGATAGCGTCACGTTACGTATTTAATATTCATGACCAAAGTCTTTTCCATAGTAGGATTCGTTAATTCGCTTCCTGCAAGTCCAGAGGGTTTCTCCGCCCCCTGAGCGTGAGTTGTGCTGAAGATAATAATAGAAATAGGGCAGGGTCCAGGAGACAAACGCGCTTCAGCCGAGAGCGATTTCACAACTTAAGTATGACATAAACGCAATGACAGTCAGGAACCTGAAACCCAACGACAGGACTGAGAAAACAATACGCGCTGTCTCGCGGTGAAACGGATTGTGGCGATGCGCACGGAGTTCAGCGATCAACAGAACTGCGTTACTTCGGAAACTCATGCGCTCCGATAAATGAGCGTAAGCTCTTCCCAAACGGTTGTGTTGCAGGACATTGATGAATTTCCAGGAGTGGGATATCGTTTCTTCGAGTCGTGACGCGCGGGTGCGCGAGGAGTCCTTGATCTCTCCAGTTATCCTTCTCTCCAGACATATACTGCTAAGCGCAGCATTTTCATCTATAAATTAAACGATAATCGTCTTTTTTGGTAGGTTGTCGGTCCTGATGACGTCACTCGCGTCACTTTTATTGACTTGTTTGATGCCACTAGTATTTGGCCATCAGGAATGCCAGCCATGATGAAGTGCGCTGGTTGAGTTGCTGTATTGTTGTGGCTGGACTCATTCAACAAGCTAATGAAAAATGAATTCAGATCTGGAGGCCATTTCTCTTTCTGTACCCTCTCTCGGTCAGTCCCTAGACATGATCGGATGGAGTAATGCAGAATCCAGTGGCGGTATGAATCCTGGTGCCGGGACCTTCTGGCACGACCCCTCAATCTGCAAGAGTGCCCACCCTGGGGTGATCAGCTTGCCCTCAGACTGTGGCACCTTGTTGACCACGGGTAAATGTAAAAGCCGAGCCGTAACAGTGGCCTACGTGAGGAACTCTGAGACAAGCCAATCTCTCAGCTCAGAGAACATGGCATTACAGTGTCTGAAAGATGCTTGTGACATCGTGGGGTGTAAACTAGATGTAATTCCCTTTGGAAAGCTGGACTTTGGTGAAACTTCAGTTCTTGATCACTTTTACAATGCAGGTAAGTCTACTGAGAGATCCTTGGGAATGTCCTGCAAATAAATGTGAATGCCATTTGCTTAAAGCTACACTGTGTAACTTTTTTAGTTGATTCTTAGCAAAAAACACTTAGTTCTTTCAAAAATATGTGCTCATTAATGTATATTTACTTCTTTCAAGTAATAAAGTATTCTCTTAAGTTTATAATCTGCCATTGAAAGTACATACGGGTGAGGGGTTCGAATGCCGGTCGCCATGTTGCCCCTCCATCTTGAAACTACATTAGCCAAAGAGGGACATACCTGTAAATTCAAGCTTCGCCTTTTGCGTTTTTCACTCAGTGACACCGTGACGAATGCGAGGGGGAGATTACTCGCGAGCTCGCGAGTGCCGGCAGATTTGAAAGATAGTGTGTGTGTGTGTGCGTGCGTACTCACATTTGAAAGAGAGAATTAAAACGTCAACGCGACAGACAAATCAGCAAGACCATAGTCAATATTGGAGTAACTTTTCCCAGATGGAAAGAGCTCATGAGGAGAAAAGATTTTAAAACGGACGCCGAGGTTGCCTGCTTTCTTCTCGACAGGTAATTCAGCCTGTTGTAATTCATTTGTGTAAATTCGAAGTTTTATTATTATTATTATTTATTCGAAGCTTGTCTAACCATAGCATGGTTGTGCATAACGCCAGAACGACCTCTAGTATAACTTCATCCTCGCGTCAATGGTGAAAAAGTATTGTTTACCTTGTAACATAAATCTGTGCTGCGACGGATCACAGGTGATGAATAGTTTTAAAGGCGCAATTTTTTAAGCTATATATAAAAAAGGACACTGTAAATTTGAGTTATTTTTAATTGCTTTTACTTTGTACACATTGTAACGTTAGCCTAATCTGATTATGCTGGGATAGCTGATTCCAAGGGTGACGTTTACCTCCTGACATCTGTCCTGTAGTTTTATTCATTTTAGACGTATTGTTTATTATTGTCATGGACGAAGTGATAACTGGAAGCCATGTTAATCTAGGAATAATACGGCCACCGTAGGAGTGAAAACGCCCTCGGAATTGAGAGGAACAGAAACTAATATTCACTGGGTAATCATATACAATTTCACCGCTAGATGGGGGTAAAAATCACACAGTGTAGCTTTAATCAACTTAATCAGTGTGTTGACAGCTCTAATGCTTGGTTGTTGCAACCTTTACCGTGTATTAGTTTGGTTTGTTTCTTTCTCTTTGGTTTCTATCTTGTTTTCCAGTTCTCACCTTTTCCAGTAAAGTTCTCAGAATGAAATGATATGTAATGGTATCACTCCCCCTCAAACCCGCAACCCAGGGTGGAGTGCTGTTGAATGGAAACAACGTTTTCCTTGGCAACTTAAAACTTAATGTAAACAGTTGATCGGCAGCAAAACCAGAGAGGCACAATCTGGTTAAAAATGTTAAAGTCACCATATCACCATAACTAGAGTTGTATGCATTTCCATGGGTGTAACCCCTTTCCTAAGTCTAGAGGAGCTGTTGAGTTTTTACTTTTTCCCAAAACACTAAATAACAACAAACACCACCACATTCCTCACCTGGGGTCCATTCTTCGCTCCTCACTTTATACATCCGAGATGATTTGACAGATGCCAGATCATATAATCTTGATAACTGATCTCTGGATAATTTGGTTCTTCAGTCGAATATGTGGATTTGATTAAAATGTCTGGACTAATTTGTCTGATATTACTACGCATTCTTGTGTTCATTGGAAAGGGCAGATATATCGATACTTGAAACCATGATTAGCAATGCAGCGATTGGCTGGCGGCAAGACAGCAATGCAATGACATCATATTAAAAAAGAACATCACACACCTGACGAAAAACTTTCTGGACCTTTAAAGGGAAACAGCCAAGTGACCAAAACGACATAAAAGTTATAATAGTTATGTACTCTTTGTTACATGATTCCCAATTATTTCCATTTGGAGCAGATTTGTATGACGGCATTAATTAAAGTTTTTTATGGGTCAAGAAAATGTTCTAATAGCACATCAGATAATAATAAAATTATTATGTAATTATTCCCTCATGAATAAATCTCTCAATCATGATAGACTAAACAACATTACAATATTATTTTCTTATACATTTTTTTAAATTATTATTATCATTATTTTAAATTATTCTTGTCCCTGGTTCATTAGGGTACTCTTGTCAGAAAGTAGCAGTGTCTGGGTCAGACTTTAAGCATCACCAAAGATGCATTTAATCCTGTTTCCATGAAATAAGCTCCTCCCGAGCAGGTTCGTTTAAGCCTACGGATCTGTTGCTATGACAGCAACTCCGGGATGCTCTTTGGAGAAGCTAACGATCCTGGATCATGGCAAACCGTCAACAATGGAATCCAGATAGCTGAGTAATACACATACAAAGAATGGGCCCCTGAACACCTGTTTGTTACCATGCATTGCAAGATTATCCAAATCCATAAAGTTATTACTTGCAGTGACAAAAGACTGAATTTGAGGTATTTGATTAAATAATTTAGAATTTTTATTTATTTTTCCAGATTGATTAGTTATTGAGAGTCCTTGAAATTGTCAGATATTTTGGGACAAACGACTTAAACTCAGTAAATCAAGAATAGTTGATTTAATAACACCCATAACTGTAGAATAAGTGAAAGGACCGTACTGAGGTAAACTTAAGTGATAAAATTAGTTCATCATTCATTAAGTGCTAATCCTTAGCTCTTAAATATTTAATCTTGTTCTTGATCATTGTCATCTTGTTTGACCTGGTTTCTTTTAGACGCTCTGATTTGTTGCCTGGGGTTTTCTGAATCTGTCTGCACATTGTTCTCCGTCCATCATTTGTAAGGTTAAGGGTTTGATGTTCGGTTTGCTTTCTCTGCACAGAATTCTCTGTGTTTCACCATAGTTTGGTTCCTCTTGTGCTGTTTCATCCATGTGGCCTTTAGGTTTAAAAACTCAAGAGGAGTAGCTCTGTCTTATGTTGGACACGGAGATGTTATGTTGGCAGTGCTTAGCTGAAAACCTCAGAATTCTTTACTATTGGTTTGTAGCATTTCCAAGTTTCGTAAATTAAACGATGACTTTAGATCCTTGTGTAACCTTATCCTGTCTTGTGCACTTCAGCAAGACTGCAACTCCTGACCGCACTATCACATGAGTTTAAAGGAACAATGTCATCACCACTATGTCACTCAAAACATGTATGACTTTCTTCCTTTGCTGGAACACAAAAGAATCTCATTTTTAGAAGAATCTCATTTTTTCTATGCAATCAATAACGGCATGTTGTTACCAGGGGCTGTAAAAGCTCTGAAAGGAGCGAAATGCACCATACAATACAACTCTTACACTACATCCAAGTCTGCTGAAGACATACGATAGCAATTGTGTGAGATCCAGTGGCTCACAAAGGGTGAAATATAGATAATAATACAAATTCTGTCATCATTTACTCACCCTCAAGTTGAATTTCTCTCTTCTGCTGAACACAAAGGAAGATATTTTGAAGGATGTGGGTAATCAAACAGTTGATGGGAAAAAATACGGTAACACTTTATTTTGATAGTCCCTTTTGAACGTGCTATTGACTATAAGTAACTTTGCAACTATATGTCAACTAACTTTCATTGGAGTATAAGTAGACTGTCTGCTTAATATCTGCTAACACTTTATTGTGATGGTCCTCCAACAGACACTCTACTGACTATAAGTAATTTTGCAACTACATGTCAACTTAATCTAACCCTAACCCTACCAGTCTATTAATACTTAACTAACACTCTAATGAGAGTTAGTAGACATGTAGGTGCAGCGTTACTTACAGAACGTGTTAAAGGGACCAAAATAAAGTGAAACCAAAAATACTTTTGAAGTCAATGGGGTACATCAACTGTTTGTGTACTGACATTCTTCAAAATATCTTCTTTTGTGTTCAACAGAAGAAAGAAACTCGTACTGGTTTTGAACAACATGATGTGATGACAGAATTCAATTTTCATTTTTGGGTGAACTATCTCTTTAGTAGTGACAGACCAATGTTTCATCTAATGCTTGACTTTATTTTGAGATTATCGCATTAGCTAATTTTCCATTTATCAAAAGTGGTTATTCATCACAGTTTACTGAAAATGCACAAAAAGGCATAATAAATGCTCATTCTTGTATATTAATATGCATTTTTTATATACCAACCTAATTTTGGCCAGCATCAGTCACCACTGTTTAGATTCTGGTGTCAACCACTAAAACCCATATGAACTTGCATTAAATATGAATGCAATATGAGTTAGACTGTCTATAAATATTCAGTTTTTTCCTTATGAGGCACTGAAGAAACTAGGCTACATACAAAACTGTTTGTAAGAAATCCTCAAGTTTATCAGAAATGCAAAAAAAATGCATGCTTTTGTTATCATTTGCATATTTTAAGATGCCTTTTTGGTCCATAGATGCATTTCTTTATTATTATTATTATTGTACACGTTTGATTGTTTTGATGACTGCATTATCGCATTTTTGGGGCATGAATGTTTTGTCTGTCGATCAAAGGAAGCATGTTTTACATAGTTATAGCATTTTTTAAATGTTTGAACATGTTTTAATAGTGGATGTGTGGGAGGGTAATTGTACTTCTGGACTCTGAGAGTTTTTGAAGGAAAAAGGGTTTGCGGTGGAACGCAATCTTATCAAAGGCTTTCTCGGTCTGATTACAAGTTTACTGTTCCCTTGTATATTATGGTTATCTCTCTGCAAGGGCTGGTGATCAGATAGAAGTCTCCTTTGGAATTTGTATGTGGAAAGTTAAAGATGTGTGGTGATTAAAGTAGGTCTGACTTTGTTTTGTTGTGCAGTACCATCAACAGGGTTTACATGAGCACACATGGGCTGCATAAGAATACTGTATATTGGGTGGAAAACAGTGAGCCGAGTAGTACGTACATATTCACAATATTCATAAAACATTAGGCAATAAGTACCCGGATAACCTACCACATCCGGTGCACAACTGATGGCCACTTTGCTATCCCATGAGGCCATGGGAGAGGAGTTGTCAATCACAGAATCGATTCAACATGACTAATGTAGTATGTCCAGATTACATACTTTTTTAACGGTCATTGAGTAGAAATTTTGCAATTTCTGACGCGGCCTTAATTTTTACTCAACAATTAGGGATGTTTAAGGTGTCACTTCTACTATTGTTCATACTTGAAGTAAAAGATTTAATCGACTTGTGCTAGACATGAATGATAACTCACATCATGTGACTTGTGGAGGAGAGGTGTGCCGTTACTTTTCTACGGGATTTGGTTTAATAATACTGAGACTTGGAAGTGGGCTCATTTGATTTGGACTGGTGAGTAGTAGCAACAAATTAGCATCGCAAATTAAGGTTTCATTCGTCTATGTGTAAATGTGTGGAATAAGTTTTTAATTTTAATTCCTCAGTTTGTTGTTCCAACTCTAAAAACTTGTAAAGTAGTTTTTCCTCTTAATGCTGTGGGAGAATACCAGTTATTAGAAACGTGTCATCAAGATGCTTGGCAGCTGCAGAGAGATTCTGTTTCCAGTGTTGTTCTCGTTTCTTGCACTTCACTGAACTCAGTAAATGGCACATTCCTTTTCCGTCAAATGAGGCCCCGCTACCTCGCGCCGAGTGGCTTTCAGATCCATGTCCTTGTTCAGCAGTTCAGCTAAAAACACCTGAGAGCTTGAGTGGTTCCTTTAATTATTCGGTTTAAATGTACTCTAAAGACTGTAATGAGACTGTCCATATAGTTGTTCACGTTTGCTGTTGAAAAATGTAAGATCAAATGTATAGATTTTTAAAACAAATGACTAACAGAATGTGAACATTGATTGGAAATTAATGTGGGTAAATATTTGGAAAAGACATTACAAGAGGAATGGCAGATAGCAGTTCATTTGAGATAGCAGTCATCCTAGATGCAGGGCAGTTTTAGACAAGTTGCATTTGTTTACTCTCTGTAAATCGTAATGGAAGTCCTTTACTAAATGCTGATCACATTTCTCTAACCGAGACTGCCACTGTAAAGCCTGCACTTTCACACAGAGATTCCGGAAAATACATGGATAAAGTGACCCGGGTTCGTTTGATTTTGGTTCATTCACACTGCCAGTGAGTTTCCGGAATCACACACAACCCGTAAAAATCCCATAAAGACACGTGACATCGATGTAGTGCTGCACGATTAATCATATCGCAATTGCAATCGCGATCGCGATGTCAAGCCTACGCGATTATATGACGCAAAGCTGCGATTTTATATTAAATAAACAAATTAGCGCTGTTAACGCAATTAACGCAGCATCTGTTAATTTTTGGCATCCTTTGGCAAGTGTTACATGATCCCGCTCTTATTCATGCAAATGCTTTTAAACCATTCATGCGCGATAAGACAAAAAAGAGCGCGCTGCCTGTGACGCACAGAAAGACTCGCGCTAATATCGTGCGTGCGCACAAAACAGCATGCCAGAGTACAGCTCTCTTTCGAGCTTGAACGAACAATAACACACAATTATGCCAAAATGTCTTTTTGTCGAGTATCTTCATAACATAAGAGTAGTCTTATGATGAACGTGAAGAGTTGTGACTCGTGAGAGAATGAGTCGCGTGTGAGATCCGCGTCTCTGACATCAGCGCAGCAGCGGCTGGTCTTAAAGGGACAGTACACAGTAGCCACTAATTATATCTGTCGCTAAAGTTAATCAAAGAACAAAGGGAACAGAGAAAAACACTCACTGCTCTTGACTAAAGAACTTTTTTCTTTAGGCAGATTATCACTAATCTGTGTGTGCATTTATTTTCCTTGAGAACCAAGCAAGTAGACTCATGAAACTATTTTTTTATTATATCGCATATCGCAATCGCAATATTGACCTCAATTATCGCAATATGACATTTTCCCCAAATCGTGCAGCCCTACATCGATGTGACTTGTAATGTCTCAGCAGCGTCTTAAGTTTGCTTATGAGCTGCGACTTCTCTCTCGAGAAACCACTCTTGTGCATTTTTTTTCCTCTGATTTGATCATAAACTTGCGCATTAAGTACCGTTTCACAGCTGGCGAACGATCCCGGCTTCAGCGTCATCACTACGACACGACATTATTACAGCTTTTGTTCACACAGCGGGCGTTCCCGGACTGAACACGGCAAAGTTACTAAGTCCCCGTCCCGGCATCAATCCCGGGTCGTGTTTGCGTTCACACAGAAGGCATTCTGCCAATTTTCCAGCAATTTTCCGGGATCATCGCGCTGTGTGAAAGAGGCTTATGTGTGTTACTGCTCATACATTTTCCTTCATTTTTACAAACATTCTTAATATTTTATTTCGATCTGCCTGCTTTGACAACATCGTGTGAGAACTGAACTGAGCTGGACGATGACATCACTTCATGACATCACTTTTCTCCAGAGCTGCTGTATCGATAAATGAACTAAGGGTCCGTTTACACGACAATGATCTACTAAAAATGGAAAGTTTTTTCCTCTTTATAGATGGCAACGTTATCAAAAGGATCCCAATTCACACGGATCCGCGGAAACTAAAAACGCTGTATTGTGCATCCCAGACAAGTAAATGGTGATGTCACTTTGTAAAGAAAGACTACTTGCCCACGCACACACACGTTCAAACGCGCATGCCTTTAGACTAAACACGTATACGCATGTGCACGCCGTCACCGTTTTCACAGATTCGCGTTTTTGACGTTTACATGGAGATGATAACGGTATCGCTTTCAAAACTCATTTTCAAAAACTTTCTTTTTTTATGTGTTCACCATGTGTTTCTGTTTTCAGTTGAAACCGGTGTCTTGCAAACATCTCCTAAATTAATAACTAGTAATTTTTATAATGGGAAAGAATCAGTACTGAACTTACAAAACTGTTTGTAAGAAATCCTCAAGTTAATCAGAAATGCAAAAAAAAATATGCATGCTTTTGTTATCATTTGCATATTTTAAGATGCCTTTTTGGTCCATAGATGCATTTCTTTATTATTATTATTATTATTGTACACGTTTGCTTGTTTTAATGACTGCACCATGTGTTTCTGTTTTCAATTGAAACCGGTGTCTTGCAAACATCTCCTAAATTAATAACTAGTAATTTTTATAATGCGAAAGAATCAGTACTGAACTTACATAAACTGGACAATGACTTTCTTCTAGAGCTGCTGTACAACCAAAACAATCTGTGTTGCATTATTTTCCTGTTATCACTGTAAAGCTGCTTTGAAACAATCTGTATTGTAAAACGCGCTATAGTAAAGATGACTTGACTTGACAAACTGAGGGATGTGAAAATGACTGACTGTTGTTGTAATCAACAAGAAGTCACAGATGTTCAACGCAAATTTTGTTTTGAACCAATTGCTTGCATGAAGAATCTCATTGTTTTTCACTTTAACAATCGGTTTAATAGTTTCTTCCTACCATATATTTTTAACTTATATTGTATGAATACATCAAAAGAATGTATTATGCTTATTTTAAACATTTATATTCAAATATTTTTACAAAAAGAAATAAGCTTCACTGTAAAAACATGTTTTTCCATTACTTAAACTCATCAAAATAATTTAACCAATTTTTTGAAGTTATACAAGATTCATCCAGGCAAGATTTTTTTTAAAAATAGTTGAAATGACAAAATTACACCACAGAATGAAAAAAACCTGTTCTTTTGGGAATCATCTCCAAACGATAGGAAGAAGTCATAAACTTCCCTCCAACATTGGTGCATGACATAGCAAACAGTTTTAACCACATAAATGACCACAAACTTTTTTGAGGTATGAAACATAACTTATTTTTGTAAGTGTAACTGGATTAATTATTAATATAGTGAGTGTGTTAACCTGCACAACAATACACCATTAACTGAACCTGCTGTTTTGTACTATTATTTGGCGTGTAGCTGACGTTTCATGTTCCAATATGATGGGTTGTTCTTAGAAAAGAATATACAATTTTCAGTGCCACTTTATTTATAAAGCACTATTTAAAACAGCAACTGTTGACCAATGTGCTGTACATGGCATAAACCTAAACACAATAAAATAAAACAGATAACAGACAATAAAACCGATAACATGACACTGTCACTAATTGTCACTAATAAAAACGTTGAATCTTTGCTTGGTATTATAAATGGCAGCTCTCCCCACTAACAGATGCTCTACTAGCATTTATTTACGAGTGTATGCAAAACTCAGCCTTAGTCAGAGGAGATGCCATGTTTAATTACATCCGAAAGTGCAGTACGTTGTTTTCCTGGGTATCAAATGTTCAGCCGAAGAAACGTTTAAAAGTCATTCTGCAAATTTACATTAGAAATGGCCTAGTACCAGGTGTATTCTGTATTAATGTGTAAAGTCAACCATGTAGGCATTAACAATTTACAGATTGAATTACAGGAGTATAGGAACTATAAAAGGTACAAAAACAGGAACTACCTGTTCATCCAAACAATTGAAGGGGAGTATATGGGTAAGCTATGTGAAAACGGGCATTATTCTTCTAGTGCTGTTTGGTGCCACTAGTGAAATTATACACTCCAGTTTTCAGATATTACATGTACTGTACTTCCATCCCTCACAGTGTCGTTTCTACTCCAAAGTTTATAATGTTGGATACCCTATTGGATTCAATAGTCCAGTCTGGCCAATACAATCTGGCGTTTCAGCATGATTGGTTTCTGCCTGTCCAGGAGCAACATTGGTCCTCTTTGTTGGAACAAAGACTCAGTAACTCAGAAAAGCTAAAACTCAAGCTCATTTAAAGCTTTTATTTACCTCATGTACTTTAAGTTTCACATTATTGTAATGTAACTAAATAAATAACCTAAAAGCATAAAGTAGCTGTACCTTGCATTAATTATTTGAGAATTTTCTTTCTTTTTTTCTTCTTCAAAAAGCCATTTGTTGGATGACTCTACCTCTTATTACATTGCTCATTAATATGATTTGTGCACTTTGCTCTACATTACTTTGATGAAAGTGTCTCTTTAGAATAGTTTAGTTCAACTCAGAGAGGTATTGGCAAGAGCAAGTAGTAATGTGACTGTAGTGGCTGTACATGAAAAACTGGAATAGATTTATGTGGGAGAATTTTAACTACATTTTTTCCATGCATGAAATCTGAAACAGATTTCCATGTGTGTATTGGAGTGCTAGATCCTGTATTCACAGCTGGAAATTATCATCATTGTCATTGGTTTCAAACCTGTATGAATTTCTTTTTCCAAAATTCATAAAAGGTGATGTTCAGCAGAATGTTAGTGACTGACAGCATTGATAACATTTCTCATTTGTGGTGGAACTGTATGATTCTGGATAAATTGTTAATCACGATTTTACTTGTTTCAAATAGAGATCACAATTATTGACTAAACAAAATAACGTAACTCACCAGTGCTTCTGACAAAATGTCAAAGGTTGCACTTTTTTTTTACGTGTGTTACAGTGAATTTACCTAAGAAAGTACTGTTTAACAGTATGTAACTTATATGAGTTAAGGTAAGATTTAGGGGTAGGTTCAGGGTTAGTACCTAGTTATATTACCCAGTTGTTGTAATTACTCTAGGAAGTACATAGTATGTACATGGGGGAAAGGACTGTAAAATAAAGTATTACCAGTGTTAATTGCTGCAGTTGATTTGAAGTATTTAATTAATTTGAATGAATTATTTTTAAAAAATCAATTTGAATTAGGACTGCACGATTAATCAAAATGAAACCACAAGTGTTTTGGCAAAGGCTGTGATTTTTTTTAAATGTGTGTCTGGAAATCCAGACCTAAATCTAAAAGATTAATGGTCTGGCATCGACTAATGAAACTCGGCCGGCTCGAGGGGCGGCAGCAAGCGTGCATTTGAAAATCTCACTGCACGCAATTGGATAACACTATGACCAATCACAACAAACCTTATACGCTTAGCTACCAGCGGAGCAAACTGGAAGATTACACTCTTACCGTATCCGGTCGGCAAAACAGCAAAAACGTCCGTCTTGCAAAGGAACGATTCGAGCGGCGTCTTCTGTTCCTGTTTTAGATAAAAAGCCAAGTCTAACTCGTTCACTGTAGCGGCCAAAGCCGTTTCAAACAACTGGTGTTCATCCATAGCCATCTTGCAATGTTTACTAATGACTTCGCCGTCACAGCGCTGTCGTCATCTCGCCTCTGGCCCGCCTCTATCAGATAACCCGCTGTGATTGGTGCAGCTCAGATCGAGGGGCATATTTAATGAGCATCATTACTCGACACCAGAGTAACTCGCTGAGCAAATTCAACTTGTGCTCTCGTGAGAACTCTGGATTACCAGGGTATGTCAGTGTAGCACGGCTCTGTGATCAGGAGTAAATGCTGCTCCATCTGAGCACCAGACACGGCATGCCCTGCAGAAGTAGATAATGCACTTCATTCCAGGAAATCCTGCGACAATATATGGTTTATCTGAGTTCTTCAAGCCTTCCTGGGTATTTTCATGATAATAAAGTATATTTATACTTCAGTGCTAATCGACATAGCCTAGCATTGTTGGACAAGAGGTTCATAAATGCTTCTCATGTTTTGAAAGATGTTTGACACGTGTTGCTTTTTCAAATGCATGTTATAAGCGACTCAAACTCGCAGTGCTTTCAGACGGAGCAAACAAAACTTCCTGTCCACTGTGCAGTTTAAATAGTTCTGGCAGATTTGTCATTAGTTGGTTCACAGTTTTTTAAAACATTTTTTAAATTTTTTTTGTGAAGTTAAAATTGTGTGCATTAAGTTGTATCTATATATTAAGTAATTGAGTAATATCTATATATTGGCATTATATCTGCCACAGGCCAATCTGCTAGATATCGATATTTGCATTGCCACTGAAAAACCTGTATTGGTCGACCACTGCTTCCAGTGGTACAACTCTGGAAAACTGAACTTTTGCTTGTCATATTTTACAAATAGTGCACACTTATGTATTTCAGAGGCAATGTGCAGTTCTGCTTGTGGATATGTGGTTACTCTAACTAGACACTCGCTAATAAGTGTCTCACGCAGAACTGTGAACATATCTCAAAGATCTGATTCCATCAACCTGGCTAAACTCTTCACAAGCTTTTGCAATATCGATCCAGGGCCTTTTAAACATAATTATACTTATCTGGTAGACTGGCCTGAATTATCTTCACATCCTCTGTTTTGATTTATAAATGGATTTGCATATAGAATTTTGATATATAACTTTATAGCAACAGTTTTATCAAACATTTTTCACTGTTGAGGTTCATTTGAATAAGACGACACACAGACACAAATCTCGGGATGTTCATACACTCTTACACATGTCTTTCTCCTCAGGAATGTATGTTGCTTTCTTGCTTTCACTGTCATGTCTGTTTCCTTTGGGTTAACTGAAACAGCAGCTCTGGCACAGATGCATGCAAACAGAGGAACCGACTTCCTGCTGATATTTAAATGCAGTGTGTATGGCTCTGAACACTGAACTGTGGGGACAGGCCCGATCGAACATTAACCACACACAAACACTCAGTAAACTATATCTGTCTGTCTGTCTGTCTATCTGTCTATCTGTCTATCTGTCTGTCTGTCTATCTGTCTATCTGTCTATCTATCTATCTATCTATCTATCTATCGATCGTCTATCTATCTATCTATCGATCGTCTATCTATCTGTCTATCTGTCTGTCTGTCTGTGTCTAAAACATGAACCCTGTCTATCTCTGTTCACAGATATTGCAGTGGTTGAAATGACGGATGCGTTTCGACAGCCCTCTCTCTTCTATCACTTGGGTGTGAGAGAGAGTTTCAGCATGGTCAACAACATCATCCTTTACTGTGATCTCAACTCAGACTCACTGCAGTCTCTTCAGGTCAGAAAGTCTTTTTTTATCTCAGTGTCACCAAGGTCAAGAGTCAAATGTGCAGTTCATGTTGTACTTTTCATATTCTACTAGTTTGAAGTTTAGAGACATAAAGAATGAGTAGTCTTTGTTTTGACTAAATGAGATAACACACAGAAGTATGAGAAGTATGTAGTGATCACCAAACATGTCAACTGTTTAAAGTTCAGTGTTTTTCTAGATTCCAGACAAAGATTTCAGCTCTGCTCACTCTTGGCAAAGCTATATTCTGGCATGAGAAGTATTGAAAGAATTTTCTTTCTACGATTTTTAAACAACATTTTTGTATTTTTTGTATTGTTATGTTAGTAATATGTTGGCACAATTTATATTTGTCTGCAAAACTAAATGTAAACATTTAACATATGCCTTTAGATCAAACGGTTGTTGTTAAGATTATTAAGCCAAACCTTTGACTGGTTGTGTATTACTGCATTAGGTGACCAGGATTTTGCCAAGTAAGACATTTTCCTGGATCAGCAACAACATTCCAAAATAACAAATATTCTAGTCCTATCCCTAACACAACCTTTCCCTTAAGAAATGAAAAGCACTTTTGTGAAATGTCGGTGAGGAGAACAGGCCCGCCGCTATTGGGGGGCAGTGCCCCCCCAAATGACTTATTGTGCCCCCCTAAAAGTAGTACACTTACATTAAACGTTCGATATTATATGTCTGCGACTGAGATCATTTTCACTTTCTAGCCAAATTGTTTCAGCAGAACTTAGCTCACAGGAACAGTAATCTCTTCAACGGTAACACTAGAAATGCATAACACATCATCTTCAGAAATGATTCAGAAAATTCATTATTCAACGCATTATTACACAGAACGTAACTTGAAATATAATTATACTCATAAATGACTGTTAAAACATCCCAAAACAGCGCCCAAACCTTGCAAAGACCAGAGACGTTGAGATCATACGGTGAAGTATTTTATTTGAATAATTGAACAAAACAAGACTATTGTGGTCTATTTTAGCTATAGCCTAATATGGGTTGTTGTTTGTCTCAGATCATTAAAAAAGTGTGCCCCCCTATGAAAATAAAATGCCCCCCCATTTGGTTTGTTCTGGCGACGGCCCTGGAGGAGAAATGATGTGAGTCCACTGATAAGCCTTTTAAAAGCTGATTTATTCCACATATAGCATACAACAGCAAGAACCACCAACAACACACGAAAATCGTTGATATTGATCCAGAAATCGCATAAAACATTTGCGAATAAAGCACCGTTTCCTTCCAGTAAGCCGAAGAGAACAAAATCGTCACTTCCTGATTTTGCTCAGGCATTTCATAACAACCAAATAGATAATGCGCATGTTTTCTTATTGGATAAAAAGTTTATCCGACTCAATTGAATGCTTACGTTTTTATGCACGTTTTTAGAATTTATGCGCATTATGGTGTTTCCATCCAGTGTTTTTTTTATTTTTTTTTTATGCGATATCCAAAAATTTGCATTAAAATAGGTGTATGGAAACATTGCTAGTGACAAAACAGTAGACAAGCAAAAAGCTTTGATGTGAAGTGGCAGCTATTATAGACAAACTTTGTGCATTGTGCAACGAATTGGACTGAATAAGAGCCAAAACAACCTGATCGAGTGCATATTTGAAGGGGGAATAATAGCTTGATAAGGATGTTGCTTGAAACAACTTCTAGTCTTAGTTCTTTTCAATTGCTAACAAGCATTGGTCAACACTTTTTTAAAACTCTCCATACAATCTGTATTACCAAGATGACTCTTGTCCAAACCGTTAATCTCAACTCAAAACTCTCTCAGACCAACAAAACACTTCATATATGTCTCAAAATAAGCTCGTTCCACCATAACACTGGCAACAATTCATATTCAGAAAACATACATGTCATTCAAAACACACTGACCTAAAAACACTAACAACAGGGAGCATTACATACATGAAGAACTTTCATCTTTAAAGTTTGAATGATATTTCACATAAATCAGTATTTCATTATAGGATAAGAATAAGTTATTTTTATTTTATTGGCCGTATTACATCAGAAAGAATGAATGAGAAATGCAGCCATTTTTTTTTTATTCCATATCTTTACATACAGTGCTATGCATAAGTTTAGACACCCATGCTAAAGTTGACTAAAAAGAGGAATAAAAAAATCATCTTTTGGAAATTGAACTTAATGCCTTAATTTAAAAAATTAGGAAAAATCCAACCTTTAAGGACACCAATTTTCTTTGTGAATGAATAATGTATCGTAAATAAATAAATGTTCTTCCTTAAAATACAGGGTGCATAAGTTTGGACACCCCTATGTTAAATTCCCATAGAGGCAGGCAGATTTTTATTTTTAAGTATTTTTTTTTATTTTTTTTTTAGGATACTATGCATCCTGATAAAGTTCCCTTGGCCTCTGGAATTAAAATAGCCCCACATCATCACATAGCCTTCACCATACCTAGAGATTGGCATGGGGTACTTTCCATAAGATCATCTCTCAATGCAAATCAAACTAGCTATTAGGCTAACTGAAATAAAACCATGCCAATCTCTAGGTATGATGAAGGCTATGTGATGATGTGGGGTTATTTTAATTCCAAAGGCCAAGGGAACTTTATCAGGATGCATAGTATCCTAAACATTTTTTTTTTTTAAATACTTAAAAATAAAAATCTGCCTGCCTCTATGGGAATTTAACATAGGAGTGTCCAAACTTATGCACCCTGTATTTTAAGGAAGAACATTTATTTATTTACGATACATTATTCATTCACAAAGAAAATTGATGTCCTTAAAGGTTGGATTTTTCCTAATTTTTTAAATTAAGGCATTAAGTTCAGTTTCCAAAAGATGATTTTTTATTCCTCTTTTTAGTCAACTTTAGTATGGGTGTCTAAACTTATGCATAGCACTGTATAGTAATTGGTCTAGTGTAATGGCGTATGTGCAGTATTGGAGTATTGGAGGCCCTTCTGTATGAAGTTTGTATGTTCTCTCTGTGTTGACGTTGGTTTCCTCTGGGTTTCTCCCACAATCCAAAGACATGCAGGACAGGTGAAGTGGAGACTGTAAGTCTGGCTGTAGGGCAAAGTGTGAATATGAATGTGTGTGTCATCCCTGTGATGGACTGGCCATCTGTCCAGGGTGTTTTCCTGCCAAGACCCAAAACACTGGGAAAGACTCCAGCCTCCCAACAATCCTACAGGACAAACGTGTTGGAAAATGTATGGAATGTATGGATGGATTTACAGTACTGTGAGGGTTTCAGTCCTCCCTCTCTCTGCTACTCTTCTTACCCCATGTGTCTTCTAGGGTGACCACCCGTCCTGCTTTGGGTTGTTCGAAACAGCATTTTCACCCCTTGTCCCGCATCAGTCTATTGTTTTTTTTAATTATCATATTAAGAAAATGTGCATGCGTTCTTTTGCCTTTTTAAGAAAGCATTTTATTTATTCTTTTTGCGGCGTAGTTTTCACCTATATGTAACAGCGCTTCGTCAGAAGTACAAATACAACAGCCGTTTTTTAAATCCTATCCAATGGTTGAAAGGAAAGGAGTAAACACGGTCACTAGTAGGCTGTGACGGCTGTCAATCAAAATGTGGAGCGGTGATTCGTTCCATGTGTTCCCTGTCAGAAAACAAATGGATAATCAACTTGTTGCCTGTTGTGGCTGTTTTAATTCACATCCTTTCTAAAAATATGAGTTTTTGGTTTAATATATTCTTAACATATTATAATGATCTAATTTCATGTTGTTTTATATTTTATTTGTTCATTGTTTATTTTGTTGGATTTTAGTTGGACTTGGTCAGTACTGTTTCAAAAAATAGTGATCTGCATGAAGCCTTTGGGCTCAGTGATGTTGAATTTAAATGACATGTAGATTAAAGACATGTTATGTTACATTGTGATGTAATGGTGTTTTCTGGACGGGACTAAAGAACAAATTACTTTTATCAGCTGAAAGGCAGAATACAAATGTTTTTATTAAGTTAGATAGACATTATATAACAGTTGCAGGTTATGTTTTTAGTGTTGGCAACATGTCCCACATAATTGTCCCACACAAACTTATAATCGTCCCACATTTGGCTTGTTTGATGGTGGTCACCCTAGTGTGTCTTCCTGAATCCATGTTTTACAAACAAAACCGTCACGATTTATCAAAAGACTGAAAAAATACTACTAAAATTAGGACAGCTGGGATGGCTTTCAGCTGAAATTGCAAATTGTGTTTGGAATAATTATTATTTAATTTAATTGTAAATATTCTGCTCTGATTATATATATTAAATATAATTCCTGCAGAAATCCACAGAGTTGGCCATCATTCTGGTTTGAATGTAGTTTTGGAAGCAGTGTGTTAGAATAAAAAAAGTGTGCTGAAAATATATAGTGTTTTGCAGATGGTGTGAACAGTATGACAAAAGTGTTCATGGATTTTGGGAAATGTAGTCATTGAATGCATTTTGTGTGAAAGCGATGAAAAATGATTCACAGTTTGGTCCGCATAGACCTCTGTTTCGCTGAATGTGAGAAGAGTTTTAAACATGTGACTTCAGTGTTGGGTGATGCAATTGAAAACAACCTGTAAACTGAACCCTAAAATCTGATTGGTTGATAGCATGTTGATTAATGAGCTTGTTTTAATTGGCAAATAACAGTGAGAAACTGCATCATGTGTGCTGCAAATACATTTATTGTATTTGAAACTATGTATTATTGAAACACATTATAATTCAAAGATGAATTGGGCTAGTTGGAAACTCAATCAGCCGGATCCTTCATTTGAGGACACCAGCTGTTGGTCGCTGCAGTCATCAAGTCCAACTAAGACAATGATGCACTGTAGTTTAAATAGATTTTAGGGGGCAGTGCTTAGAAATGGAGTCAAAGCACCTGGGTGACGACCTTAAACAAAGCATGCAAATGAAGTATCCAGCTAGAGGACCTCGCCCCAGACTCTAGAGTGTCTCCAGTCTTAATCCAATCAGCATAACTATTCAGAGACTGGGACAGAGGCTCCCAGAGCCATTAAAGACAAAAGGTGAGTCTCAGTATTCTGGACTCATTTGATTTACAATAAAAAGAACGGGACTGACAGGAACCTCTTGCTAAAATCTTTGCTTAACAGAATCATTCATCTGATGTTATCATCTTCACCTTAAATGCTAAATACAATGTACTTCCCCTTAGTTTTTCATGTGATGTTATGTAAGGATGTAGGATGAGCAGATCTTAAATTTGTAATCCCACAGCTAGTAGGAGAAATGCTCATAATCTTGTGAGAAAAAGGGTGCTCGCACATTTATTGGATGGACACAAATTATTAATACAACTCCCATTATTTGCAGCACAATACTTATGCATCCAACAATAATCACAATGTAGGTTTGATTGCCACAGTGAATTGTAGGCAGGCATTATTGTCATGAAGATCCTCCCAGCAAGGTCAGATACCTCGATTATTATTGTACATTAACATTACTAAGTGGAATGATGCCAGATGAGTGGGGACTAAATTGCATAATGTGAGATATATTTAGATGAGCTCTTTATTACTAGGCAGAATTCAGTGGAGGATGGCGCTCGGTGGACACAGATGTTCGAGCTGGAACTTGAGTGCATTGCTTAATGCATACTTCATAGTTTAGACTATACTTATTTCAGGAAGCACTACACAATATGCGCTGATCAACATTTCAGACAGTAATATGCTACAATGCACGTCAACCAAGCATTGGCTTACTTTGAATTGTCTCTGCATATTAAATAGGTAAAGGAGAAAATGTTTACATTAAAAATGCCTTTAACCAATCACACGCAAATGGTTAAAACAAAAGAGACCGACATTAGATAACTAGATAGATGTGACCAAAAGATCACTTTTTTGTTAAATGGAGGAAATGGGTTGAATATGCATCAGAAAGTAGGTCAGATTTAGCTGCTATACATAAATAGATGAAGATCAATATATAATGTGTATGTAAATAATGTATGTTTGCGTGTGTGTAATAATAATTCTTATAAGTAATTTGGGATTATAATACATTTGAGATTGTTAAGGATGGAATTTAGGACACATGTTCTCTCCCTGGATGTACATATTTATCTTTTTTTTTTAACCTTATTTTGTTTTATTTAACTTTTTTTTTTTTTAAAGGGGGAAGAAAGGTTATACTTTGAAACAATTGAACAAATCTAGAGTACAATTTATATTTAAAACACATTGGGTAATTGTACATGTTTGTATTTGTATTTGTGATTGCATTGAGCACTATATGTAAACTGAATTATACTATATGATCAAAATAAACATAAAATAACAAAACAAAAAATTGCCTTTAACAGTACAATGACATAATGTGTAAAGAATAAGGTGTTGAATCAGAGTCATCACGTTTGATTCATTGACACTGGAAATGAAAGGTCTAGTTGAGCACAATAATAATCAAACATATTCAGACACAGTGCATTCTTTGGGTTGTTTGTGATAGAACTGAGTCAAAAAGAGAACTAGCCTTGTATACAACCTGAATTAATTCATGTCTGATGTTTTTCTCATACAGGAGGTGATATGTCAGAAGAATATGGTAAGTGTTCTGATTCTCTGACTCATGCTTATTTGCATTTGTACTGTTGTAGACTCATGTTGGCTAATCGATTTGATTTCAATCCTGAAAACATGAAAAAAGAAAAACATTTACCATTTTTAGTTTTGGTCATTTCATGTTGTAGGTCAGGAGTTTTAAATCTTTTAGATGCCACAGACCCTGAAATATGATCATCCTCATGCGAGGGACCCGACCCTTACATTTAAAAGGCAGTTATATATTTACAAGTATAAAGACCCAGTTGATACTGTGGAAAAATTAGTATTAGAAATGTTTTGATTATGTTACATTGAGGTTTTTTTTTCTAGTGCTGTTATATGTATTATTTAAATAAATAAAATAAAAATATATTAATATTTTACAAATGTTATTTATTTTTATTACATGGCTTGGTTGAATTCTAATGTAGAATGCGGTCTGTTATTTCTTGATAAGTATAACACACCGTTGCCATGAAAAACAGAGCGTTGCTATGGACGCAGGATTCTAACCATAGAGACGGAACGGACTATTTTCTTTAGCGGAAGCAATACAATCGGGTTTAAATCAATAAACTCCTTTTTAAATCAATATTTTGTGTCAAATTATTGATTTATTCGGTAGGTAACCATGTAATAAGCGGGATAATGTAGAGTGAGATGGTTGTTATAGCGAATACTTACGTTATATTTTATTAATCAAATGTTTTTTTTTATTTAAATCAATTTATTAATGAATTTTACTTAATTTATTATTTTATTCAAATTTATTTATTTAGTACATTTGTGATCTTAAAGTGGTTTTCTAAACTTGGGTGTGAAATGGTGATCTGGAGTTCAATTAATTTGGGCTCCAATGCTGTCCAGTTTAGCTTGCAGAAGTGAAAGACTATTGCTGAGTTATTTCGAACCATGACTTTTTGTCATAGGTCACTAAAGGTGAAGTTGAAAGGTGAAAGCTGTACAGGGTTTCTGCGGATCTTAACACAAAAATAAGGCCTTAAAAGGTCTTGAATCAGAATAGAAAGTCTTAAATTCGTAATGTCTTGGCATTAAGGGTTGCATGCATTGCAAAAAATGAAAATCTTCCTCAGTATTTCTGTCCTGTATTCCAATACAAATATCTAAGCGTCTTTAAATCAAGATACATTTACTTGAGATGCAAATGTAAAATGGAAGTATTGAACAATTGAACAAAATCCAAAGTCCATTGGCAAATATTTCTTCTTGTTTTTATCATAAATTCACAGAAAACAAGATTTCATGTTTTGTCATTTTGTATCTCCAGTAAATGTATCTTGATTTAAGAATCTTTATACAGTTACACTGGAAAACAAGACACATATGCTGATGAAGAACATCCCTTTTGTGCAGTGTGATCAGAAGGTACAGTAACAGATATATATATATTCTGGTGATTGAGAGCAGAGCGATTCAAGCTAATTTTTTTGTAAAATTAATCAAAAAGTAACATATCTTTTGGAATTTGTATTTTTTAAACTCTGAATTCTTGCTGATATAACTCATTGTGGACATTTACATTTAGAGAACATTGTGTTGTGTTCTCCTAAATTTATTTTTTAAATTTTCTTTACTTTAACTTTAAAACTTTGAGTCAACAATTGACCTTCATAAGACTTGCGGAAACCCTGCCTGTACATTATTCAATGTTGTGATCCATGGAAGAAAGAAAATCACATAGGGTGGACATGATAGTGGAACGTTCAGTGATATAATCGTTCAGTTTATGATACAAGCGTGAAAATTGGCATGAGCAGTCTCCATGGGTCACTTGACAAGAAAATTGTCCGAGCCACTTGAAATTTCAAGATTTTTCATTTTTCAAGATGGCCGACACCTTAGTGGAGCAGTTAAGTGATATAGTGGTTTATTTGGTGATACAAGCATGAAAATTGGCATGAGCAGTCTCTGATGGTCACTAGACAATAAGCCACCCACAGCTACTTGAAATTTCAAGATGGCGGCCATTTTTCAAGATGGCCGACACCTTAGTGGAGCAGTTAGGCTCATGGCAATTTTCATGCTTGTATCACCAACTAAATGATTTCTTAAGCCTAATTGCTCCACTAAGGTGGTGGCCATCTTGAAAAATGGCCGCCATCTTGAAATTTCAAGTAGCTGTAGGTGGCTTATTGTCAAGTGACCCACAGAGACTGCTCATGCCAATTTTCATGTTTGTATCACCAAATAAACCACTATATCACTTAACTGCTCCACTAAGGTGTCGGCCATCTTGAAAAATGGCCACCATCTTGAAATTTCAAGTGGCTCGGACAATTTTCTTGTCAAGTGACCCATGGAGACTGCTCATGCCAATTTTCACGCTTGTATCATAAACTGAACGATTCTGCCAAACATAAGCACTTAGCCGCTCCACTATGAGGGTAGACCGAATTGTCATTTTTGTGTGAACTAATTCTGTAGTAAGCCTATTTATTTTTTCTATTATACAATTAGTTGCATTTTATTATGTGCATTTAGCAGTTTTTCCCCCTGCTGTCCACAAGCCAGATAAGACCTGTGGTTTTTGGGGCCTGACGTACCTGCTTACTACTGATTTATTCTTCAGTGTTCGTGTTCAGTAGATATTAACAGTATTCCACTGCTTCAGTTTTCTTCCTATTTGTTCTTTTTCCAGACATGTGCCGCTAATTACACGTTCATTCCATACATGGTGACGCCTCAGAATAAGGTGTATTGCTGTGAGAGCAGTCTGATGAAGGGTCTGAGTGAGCTGATGCAGCCCAGCTTCGAGGCCCTGCTTGGGCCCATCTGTATGCCCCTGCTGGACAGACTCACTCAACTGCTCACCGGCTGCAAAACCGACACCTGGTGAGAACTCACTCCCTCCTTCCAGGCTCACAGTTAACTGGTGCTCATTTAAACCAGTAATGCTGTTCTCTGTATAGCTGAGTGGACCATGATCGTGCTTTGGGGGATTTTATACTGTAAATGTCAGTAATGGGTGATTAAGTCATGTCAGTTTTATTTGTATAGTGCTTTTCTCATTGTTTCAAAGCCACTGCACAGAAATATATTGTGTTAATGTTTATAATATGTATAATGTCTTATACTCCATACCGAGCAGATTAGAGTTTAGCAATATGATAGCGTGCATTTTGGCTGTATCAACAATGATTGAGATTTGCTATATTGTATATATCACTTTAAGTGAGTATTAAAATTGGGTTAATGTTGGATATACATCAAAGACTTAAGATATACAAAGACGATATCTTAAGTCAATATCTTAAACCAAATGTATGAGACAGTTGTTGTCAGATTTCATTGAAATATGAAATTTAATCGTAAGCCAGGTGAACAGATTTGGAGAATTTGATGTTTCCCCATTCAAAGAGATTCAAAGAGCTGTACTTGCATGACTAAAAACGACAGTAAAGACTTACATTGTCAGAATCAGAACAAGGTGTCCACGGATCCTTAAGTTTTAAAATGTCTTCAAGTTGTTAATGTAAAAATAAGGCCTTAATTAGCATTAAATGTCTTAGAGGTCTTAAAATGCAACCAAACTTTCACCGCAGGGAAGATTTAAAAGTTAGAAGTTGCTTTCTGAAGTCTTAAAGCCGTGTCAATGCGTTGCTCCAGGACTGCTTAAAGTTACTGATGTGTTTGAGTGATTAAACATGGGTGAGTGAGGAAATAAAAGACAAAACATGCTTGATAAGTTATTAAAAGTGCAATAAACCGCACAAGATAACTATACATTGTGTTATATTACAATACCATTTCATTTAACATCTTTCTCTCTGACTGCCATGATCCGTCTCTCTATATTTTTTTAATCTACTCGAAAGTAATAGAAAGGCAATAGTGGATTTTTTTTCTTTCTCCATTGAAGTAAATGGTGACGCTAAAATGATATTTTCTATGGTCTCCTAGATCCCTCTATATACATTTACCCTGCAATAGTTTATTTAAACCAGAAATGTCCATGTTTATTTGTATATCTTGTTGAGCAGGGTGATTTTGTGTTTGCATAGAAGTTGATGGAAGTGATGTGCAGGTCTTACATTGTCTTGGAAAGGTCTTAAAAAGGGTATAAAAAGCATATACCATGCAGAATCAGAATGAGCTTTATTGCCAAGTATACATACACATACAAGGAATTTGTCTTGGTGACAGAACCTTCCAGTGCACAGAAAGAATGACAGCGACAAGACACAGATAATAAATAAAATAAAATAAAAGTGAATAATATAGGGTGTATATATATATTACATTAATATAGGGGTCAGGGTTCAGTAATGCCCTTCAGGTGGGCCAACACCCGTCTCTCAAATGACCTTAAAGCAACAGGTCTGCAGTCATTTAGCCCTGTGATTTGGGGTTTCTTTGGGATGGGGATAATGGTGGAGCATTTGAGACAGGAAGGGTCTTCGCACAGCTGCAGTGATCAATTGACACGACTACAGTGTTGATCCAACACAGTGCTTCATGGGCCCAGATGGTGTAGTTACAGCATATACTGTACCAGCGGCTC
This sequence comes from Squalius cephalus, assembly GCF_949319135.1. Taxonomy (NCBI): domain Eukaryota; kingdom Metazoa; phylum Chordata; class Actinopteri; order Cypriniformes; family Leuciscidae; genus Squalius; species Squalius cephalus. Next base: position 2,534,505 of record NC_137133.1, on the reverse strand, counting down.
GCTGTTCACACTAACTAATAAACTTTGGCATTGAAATAGTATTCTTGTTGTTTTTTTTGTCCTTAGTTTAAATTGTTAACCCTTCTGTGAATGTGAATTTGCATTCTACATAGTTCAGTAACTTTTCTTTTTTTTGTCTTTTGTGTGTTTGTTTAGTCAGTACTTCCGTGAGACCGTTCTAAATGAGATTCGTAAAGCACGTGAGCTTTACACCGGAGCAGAACTAGCGGCAGAACTCCACCGGATCCAGCAGCGGCTCGATAATGTGGAGTGTCTTTCAGCCGATGTGGTCATCAACCTCCTCCTTTCATACAGAGATATTCAGGTGAGTGCATCACATAACCTTTTGTTTGTTATTCACAGTGACTCCAAAAATGTTGGAATATTACTCATCACAATCCTGTTTACTATTAAAGAAGTATGTCGTTTCTGGAACACTAGTGGAACCTGGCATATTTTCGAACAATCTTGCAAACGCCCCTTTCGTACGTCGTGCCTCCAAAACTCAGACATCACTAATACCGCCTTTACGGGTGCTTGTGAAGGCATGTCTCAACAAGTAAAAGTAGGCTACTTTCAATAAAAGGTCCAACATATTATGAATACCTTTAGCTGTGTTGCTATGTGTCATTGTAAACAACGGAGTAGACTAACACTAGAGCTAATGTGAGCATCTCGCATCTCGCAGTGAATTTTGGCTTGCACTTCTGTCTTTTTTCCCCATATAAAACATAAGCCACGACTAAACACCACCTAAACACCCTCTGGCTCCGCCTTCTACAGTAGCCTAACTCCGGGGTTTTCAAAGTGGGGGCCGCAGCAAGTTGGGAAAAAAAAATAGCGGAAAAAAAGAAGTTAAAAAACATAAGAATATTTGTTAATATGAGTATTGCTATGAAATAATTATTTATAATAATTTGTTGCATTGCCTATCTGAACATTATACTTAATGCTAATCTTTTAGAGATGAACTGATTGATTGGCTGGTGACCGGAATTGGCCGATTTTCATGTGATTTTCAGTCTGACATATGCCGATTTTATGCCGGTCAAATGCACTCAGGCGCCGCATGATTAACACCGCGCAACATCAGCATCACACGGAACGCACATGTAGGAAACCTTGTGAATTATGTCCGTTTCAGACCACAAGCGCGAGCGGCACGTGAGCAGTGCATGTTCAATGAGTGCATTCACACCGCGAGCAGGAGCAGCGTGTGAGCAGCAGTGAAGCTGAGGGTTTCAGCGCTGAGTCTATTTTTGCTGCGCTGTTCACGCTCAAAGTGAAAGCACACTTTTGATGGTCAAAATAAATATGATTTCACACAAGAAGTACCTAAAATGCACATAATTTGCATGTATAGTGTGTTTTAACAAGAACTGGAGTAGGCTATGTCAGACTAAAAAATATTTCTATAAAATGTACCCATTTAAACTTGTTTTTATTAATCAGTTTGGGTAAAAGTGGTGTTTTATAAAAAATATATATGGGTCAATGACGTGACGGGTCATTTTTTTTGTCCAAAGGCCTTAATAATAATAAAAAAACAAATATATAACATCCAAAGTGTGTAAGGTAGTACAACTTGATCTCTTTTACTGAATCCAAAAGGTTTTAATTATATTTTACTACATATAAAGGTATTTTAAAGATTTTGAAGTGTCAAAAGATCATTCGGTAAAACTGATATAGTAAATATTTCAATGGAATAATATTGTTTTTAATAACTAAAGGAACTACAATAATACAAATATAAAGCAGATTTTTACATTTCCCCTTTTCTCCTTTCCCTGTGCAATGTTTTACTTGAATATGTTGGAGTGTTTAGAGTAGTCCAATAAATGATTACATTTATCAGATCAGTGATAATTTGTTTTAATATTTCTTCTGTGGTACACACTATATACTATCTCAACATCAATGTCAAATCAGCTTTTAACTTTCAAATCAGTGGTTAAACCGAATGACTCTTTTGGTGACATTTTTTCCATCTTGTAAAAAAATGACAAAAAACAGTGTTAATTGATTGTACAAACCACAAAATCTTATTGTTAACACCTAGGTAAACAAAAAAAAAATGGTTTCAAATATAGTTATATCTCCATTCTATTTTTTTACACTTTTAAAAACCTTATTCTTCAATGACCCATATATAGAAAATAAATATTTGTGTGTGCTGTAAAATGGTTAGAAAAAATGAAATCGGAATCGGCTAAAATCTGTATCGGCAGGTCAAACTCAATGACAAATCGGAATCGGCCTAGAAAATTGTAATCGGTGCATCTCTATAATCTTTCTGATTGGCTGGTATCAAACACCATCACATAATCTGATGTTCACCTAGATGTTTTATTTATTTATCTCTACATTTGCCGTAGTATTGTCGATGGGTTCAATAGCACATCCTGCAAAAGGGGGGCCTTGGCCAGAACCTAGTGGTATTTGGGGGGCCTTGTCATGGAAAAGTTTGGGAACCCCTGGCCTAACTCATGCTATAGGATGAGCTGACAGACTGATGGATCTGAGCTGACCGCTCTCAGTTTTTAGATGGTGCCTGGGAGGCTCAATGTTTACACGTTTGGGGGAGATTAAGCCTTGAATGGCATACTAATAGTAGTCACTGAACATTATGTGCACAATGAACTTTAGACTGAAAAGACCAATGGTCATTATTGCAATTCTGTTTGCTAACACCAGTAGCTCAGAAATTACACACTTTATAGGGAAGCTATGTGTACAATTTTCCAAAGCATCGACACAAAACACAAACATTATACGTGTTAATATGAGACTAGTGTGATAAAATTGTTTACTTTGTTTATCCAATATGTCAATTCCTGTCATGGCCATGTAAAGATGGTAAACCTTGTTAATGATGCATGATATGTGGAAGGATACCTGTCCATAAAACACTGTTTACTTGGATCATACTCTACCCACAGGAACACCAGAGGCTCGTCTGCCTTAATCAGAGTAGTCCCACCAGTACTCATCCATTTAAACCACTGTCTTTACATCTCAAATACTTTTTTTGTCCTGAAAAGTTGATTCTTTAAAGGTGCCCTAGAATGTGAAATTGAATTTATCTTGGCATAGTTAAATAACAAGAGTTCAGTACATGGACATGACATACAGTGAGTCTCAAACACCATAGTTTTCTCTTTCTTATTTAAATCTCGTTTTTGAAAAACACCCCTGAAAAATAGGCGAATCTCCACATAACACCGACTGTGACGCAACAGTCGGGATCATTAATATTTACGCCTCCATAAATTTGCATATTCCAGCCTATGTTCAATGCCAGGCGAAACTGCGCAGCCGAATCATCAGAAGTTCTGCAGGTGAAGAAACAAGCAGGAGGAGGATCATAGGGAAAATGGCAGATCTATCTATCTATCTATCTATCTATCTATCTATCTATCTATCTATCTATCTATCTATCTATCTATCTATCTATCTATCTATCTATCTATCTATCTATCTATCTATCTATCTATCTATCTATCTATAATCGGATACCGCTACAGTTTAATTAGAAGTTGTTAGTTGCTCTGCCCATTTCAACACGGACTGTTTTTCTAACCTGGAACAATATCAAGCAGCCAGGCTTCTCTCAGCGTATCATACTGACGAAGGGGGCAATTTCAACTAAGGTTATATTCCCGCAAGCGGTAAGTAGTGATTTTATTAACGATAATTTACAGTGTTATCTAGATCCAGCGCGATATTGTTTTTTCCTCGAGAGACATCGTGGCTTGCAAACGAGCGAACGAAGCATGGCAGTTGCTCAGTGTTTGGATGTACAAATGAACACAAAAGTATTTTTTTAGTTCCTTCATCCGAGCCTCTGGAGAACCAGTGGGTTATGTGAATTTCTGATGCGTAATTGTTCAAGTTCAGACAGATAATCTTTCTCTCTAAATCGTTCAACACTGTTTATGCATCAGTAAATCAAGCCAGTGACTAAACGCTCAACTTCACATCGTTTCTCGCAGAAACTGCGTTGCAATGATAAGATCTTCGTTCACGCGATCAACAGGCTGTCATCTGCTCAATGCTCATCACTGCAACCTTTTATGTGATGGGAATAGATCTAAATACTTAAAAAACTTCTCATGATTCGTTAATCCCGATAGCTGTAATAGTAAAAACGTATGAAAGCTGTAATAGTAAAAGTTTTCCAGATAGTTCCACATGTAATGCCAGATATTTCATATGCAAGCATGTCAGCCAATCACAGCAGAGGGCGTTTACACTGAAGTCTCACAGCCAATCACAGCAGAGGGCGTTTACTCTCTCAGCAGACACGCCCCTTCAAACAGAGTGTTCAAATCAGAGGATGAAATCAGGCTAGGAAATATGCCTTTTATTTCTAAATTATAACAAATTTTGATCTAAAAAACATACTAACATCATAAGGGCACCACAGGAAACATTTTAAAATAATAAAATAATCCATTCTATGGCACCTTTAAGAAAAATACAAGATTCACTTTTCACTTGAATGTCTTGGATGCCCCGAATACTTCCACTGTTAGTGTACCACTGTGAACTCGCAGTTCGCACCTTTATTTATATAGCACTTCACAGATTGTTTCAAAGCAGCTTTCGAGTGATAACAGGAAAATTATGCATTTCGGCTGTTATTCAGCTGAAGTCAGTTCAGTGCTGATTCATTTCCGTTGTAAAGATCATCAATTATTAAATCAGTTCATTTCATCTATAATGCAGTTCTGCAAAAAATGATGTCATCGGTTAGCTCAGTTCAGTTCTCACACACCAGTGTCAATACAGTCAGATCAATAATATTGTTGACTATGAAGTGTCCCTGAGCAAGCCAGAGGCAAGAGTTTGCAAGAGTTTAGTAATCGACAGCATGCCACTACGCTTAACTTGCATTGAACCTGGAATGTTCTATTAATGATCGTGATGGGTCAGTTTCCTTAAATGTTAGCATGATTTGCTCTCCATAATATAGCCTAGCCCATAAAATATTGTCAAATAATGTTAGTTCTGGCATTTTCAGTTTGCTACGTCCAAGAAAAGTTGTTCCCATGGAAAGAAAAAAAATCAAAAGACAAAATTGTTATTAATGGGCTAGCAAAATGTAGAACAATAAAAGGGCTGTTGCTTTGTGTACAGATCAGTTCGGTATGGTTTTATGTGTTCAAAGAGATCCTACTATTGTTGGGACTGTTTGTGCCTGTGCTGTTAAAAATTAATAAGAGGAGAACAGGAAGTCATAAATGCTCTGCTATAACTCTGACACACCTTGGCAGTAAGTTACTTTAGAAGTTCAGAACTATGATAAATGTAGTTTTTATGTCGTTTCCTAACCTTCTGTGACCTTCAGCTCCTCCATTTTGTTCTGTCTCATTAAATGGGCCATACTCTACACGTTCATATCATTCTTCCCTCACGTCCTCTTACAATGTTAGTCATAGTTTCTTGCACTTAAAACCCTGATGATTTATTTTCATGACCATTTTCCACCCTCTCTTTGAGCCTCAAAATTAACAAACAAATTAAAATTAACATTAATAAACAGGTGTTGTTTTTAATGTACTTTTAAGTGTGTGTACTGTATGTAAATAACCTCTTTAATGTTTGGCCAATTGTTCATGTTTCAGCTTGATTCATTGGTTCATTTACTTCATCTCGTCATTACGTTATCATCAGACATCATGATGTTTTACGCACTTAAAACACGTTTTAATTGGACATGACCAAATGACTGATTCATAAATGAATCGTTCAGTCCAATTTGCTAACATAAACGGATCAAAAGTACATTGAACTTTATTTCAAAGCTTCAACGTAAAAGAAAATGTGCCGAAGGTCTAATGAATTGTATGTACTGTATGTTTTTGTGAATACTAACACAATGTGCAGTTGTCATGAATATTTTAGTGTTTTTATTTGAATGAAGTATGAAGCAAATACATTTTACTTGACAGAATCATTGTCTCTGAACATTGGGGTTTTCTATTATTTATTAAATGTTTATAATAATAAAAAAAGAATACAAAGAAACTAAATGTACATTTACTACAGAATTATTGATTCAGATTATGTGTTGTAAATATGAGGGTAATTTAATAAAACAGGCTGGTGGTTAGGGGTGGGAATCTTACAGGAAAACATTGGATCTGTCGTTTATTTATTATTATTAATATTTTTTAATATTTACTATTTTAATCATTTTTCTTTCAACCACAGTAATGTTTCACCATTGCATTCTGAATTATATTGTATAATAAATATACACTTTCTGTAAACTGTTTCTTTTCCGCTTTGTGGTTATTTGTCTGTCTATAGGATTATGAATCCATTGTGAAGTTAGTTGAAACACTGGAAAAGCTGCCGACCTTTGACCCCGTGGCTCATCCTCATATAAAGTTCCACTATTCCTTTGCCCTCAACAGGTGAGACTGAGCATCTTAATGTGCCTTAACCTGGCAAAAACACAAGTTTACAATTACAGAATTAATTTCTCTTCACACTGAAAGTTTAAATATTGTGTGATACCACATAATTACAGCTAATCAGTATATTTTAATGTTTAATACACTACCGTTTGGGGTCTGTAATAGTTCTTAAATGTATTTGGAAGAAGTCCCTTCTGCTCACCAAGGCCATTTACAATTACTGTTTTTGATTTTAATACATTTAAAACTGTAATTTATTCCTGTGATCAAAGCTGAATGTTCAGCATCATTACTCCAGTCTTCAGTGTCACATGATCCTTCAGAAATCACTCTAATATGATGATTTGATGATCAAGAAACATTGATTGTTTCTTATGTTGAAAACAGTTGTGCTGCTTAATGTTTTTGTGGAAACAGTCACATTTTTTTCCAAATTGATTTTTATAAATAGACAAGTAATTATTTTAAATATTTTTTTGTACCATAAATGTATTTACTGACACTTTTGATCAATTTAATGTGTCCTTGCTGAATAAACACATTAATTTCTTTAAAAAAAACAACGTCTTCTGAACGGTAGTGTATATAGTGAAGTGAATGAGATTTTACTGTGGGCTGAGCTTCTTAGAAATAACATCCAAGCGAACGTTAGGGTTAGAGAAAAATGTACACAAATCTTTTAACATTTATTTCCTAACTACTTTTTTTCAGTCGTTTCTGGTTTTCACAGTCTCTTTTTGGTCTGTCTGCAGGAGAAACTTACCCGGAGACAGACAGAAGGCTCTGGACATTATGTTGCCGTTGGTGAACTCAAATGAGCAGGTGGCATCTGATATTTATTGCCTGGTGGGCCGAATCTATAAGGATATGTTCCTGGATTCCCATTTCACCGACACAGATAGCAGAGATCAAGGCATGCAATGGTGAGGACACGAGTGTGAATCTCACGAAAACATTCGAGTCACATTTCACACCAAAATCAAAATTATAATTTGCTTAAAGGAGTCATAACCTGCAATTTTCACTTTTCCACGAGAATCAATGTATGTTATGATTGCCTAACGATTATACACTGGCCGGGAAGCCGATATTTAAAAGTGAAGCGTTTGTTTACCTCAGGGTAAATAAACCAGCGCGCGTGCACGCGCACTCAAATACGAGATTTTGATTTCAGCCCCGTCTTGTCGTCATGACGGGGCAGGATATACCATATATGGACACCGCAAACCTATGCCGCGGGAAGCCCGCCCCTCTCCCCCTCATATTCAGTTCAGTCGAGAAAGATGGAGAAACGAGTACACACCTGAGTTGCTCTGTGGTTGACTGCCACAAACAACATGTAAATGTGTTTTCTTTACCAAAAACGGACCAAACTATCAGGGACCAGTGGATGAAATTCATTTTTAATGACGCTGTCCCAACAACCCTTTCAACTGGCTTATCGTTAGGAGTCTGCGCTAAACAGTTCACACAGGAATCATACACAAATTTGGGGCAATATCAGGCGAAGTTGGCCTCGAATCTCTGTTTGGAAAAAGGTGCAATTCCAACCATCAGAGACTTGCCTGAAATTGAAACGGTAAGACTGAGTTTTTATTGCTCTACTGTGTGTAACAAACAGCAGCTAACTGCTAATGCGGCTATTGTATGCTAGCGGGAGTATTAGCTTCGAGGTAAACATGGGGAATGGCTGCTAACGTTACTTTGCAAACAACAAATGACTGAGATCATCATGAATTCGGCTATTGTATATTGCCGGTCGCAGCCAGGGGTGCGTTTCCCGAAAGCATCGTTGGCCAACTATGGTCGCAAGTTCATCGCAATGTCCATTGAACTCTAACGTTATTGGTAACGACGGAACTTGCGACCATAGTTGGCCAACGATGCTTTCGGGAAACGCACCCCTGGTCGGGTTCATTCATAACTTGCGCCATGATGTCATTTTGGAATGATATGCTAAAGCGTTACCTGCGGTGTCAACCCCCCTCCTTCCTGCCACCAATCAACGCGCCCCTCATTTGCATTATTAAAATGACCGTCCACGACAGCCAAAATATCGCATCAGATCTCGCGAGACAATAATGCCTTCAGAAATAAGGGTCTGAGGAGCTCTGTGTTTATTTTTTTTCCACTTTTCTTTTTTAGAAGGGCCTGAAAGACTATAATACAGCAGTAGGTATCCAAGGTAATACTAGGTTATGACTCCTTTAAAGAAAATGAAGTCTTTTTGTAAGGCTTTTTTGGTGCCGTTTTTGACAGGTTTTGTGAGATTCAACAATAAAATGGCCATAGTAACAAACACCCCTCTCTCTCTCTCCGACTTCAGGTTTAGAAAAGGTTTTGAATCGGAGCCCACGCTGCACTCTGGTATTAACTATGCGGTGCTGCTACTGGCCTCAGGACATCAGTTTGACTCCTCCATTGAGCTGCGTAAAGTAGGTAAGTTTGATGGACAGTGTGGGTAATGTTGGCTTGAGCCACATACAGTCAACCACTCCTGCAAAAGTGATTGAGCAAACGTTTATTTATTTATTTTACTATTGATGTCTGGTATCATTGAATGTACTTGCCTGATGTTTCTTTATGAATCGTGCCAATATAGGGATTGTGCAAGATCAACGTACACTATATGGACAAAAGTATTGGGACACCTGACTAGAATTTGTGCATTCTAAATACATAGACAGTAATATACCAATACCCTATACCAGGGCTATTCAATTAGTTTCATTCGAGGGCTGCATTATCAAATCGAAAAGTTGAGGTGGGCCGGTGGGTTGGTTTGGGGATTTAAAGTAACCCTAAAAAAAGTGTGGTATTTACTTGGAAATGTGGTACCCAACAGTATGCAAATATATAAAACCATAATAAATAAAAAACTTGATAATTTACAGCTGTGTACAACTATTTTCCTTGGAACAAATAAATTATTTATACAAACTTATAGCTGTTGGTGAGAAATAATAATAATTTTATTTATAATAGTTATGCTTAAATGAAAATATTCTGACAGTGAGACTTGTTAACCACAGGCTACTCACTCCCACTGTATAAAAAATGCCTAAACACAAGTTAAAAACTATACGCACCTTTACAAAGAAACTGACATAATTTCATAACAAGCATTAATTATATATTCCTCTACCCACCTAATAAATCTAATGCAATATAAATCACTATATTTACTATTAAACTATATAATATTATAGTATATATATATTTACTATATTTATTTATTACTACATAGTATTCAATATAAATATTGCACATTTCTGCCCAACCATGGTAAATTACTACAGTACATTCATGGTAAATGTTTGTAAGGGTGATTAGGGGATTTAAAGGAGACATATCATGCTTTTAAATCGTTCTTTTTAACATATAAATCATACATTTGTAGTCTATATAAAGCGGAACTGCAATGCTTGGGTCTGAATTTTCACATTATTATAGCTCCACAGGCCCCTTTTCTACCCCTTTTCTGATGTGCGTCTGAGAGCAACTCGTTTTGGTGCGGTCTCTTTAAATACAATTGAGACACTTCATACCCCGCCCCCTCTCCAGGATGCAGAGGTGACACTCGGTTCAACTCCACCCCGTTCGGCCATTTTTGTAGTTTGATAGCAGAGATATGATTATAGCGGCACAGAAACTTTTTATTCACACGTTATTAACAAAATGTCAACAACGGAAGACTTGTCCAGCCAGCCTTACATGTTCGAGCCAGAGTCGGAGCCGGAGCGAGATGAAAATGAAGACGACGAACCTGCAGAACAACGTCTTCATATGGATGTATCGCAATGGTGTGTTACTGTATTTACACATGAAACTTTGGTCTTCCGACCTTTTACCACCGTGTCGATTTATTTTGATTAATATGTGCGAGGGAGAGAGAGCAAGACAGCGTCTAGTTTGGAGACGGTGATGTCTTGTTTACACTTTCGTCTGGCTCCTAAGAGAGAGAGAGTGCGTGCGCGCGACCGGGTCTCTCTCTCTCTGCTCGTTCTTTCAGTTAAACATGCGCCCTGTCACAAGCGCGGCAGTTCATCTACATTAGACGGTGTAATGAAGCGTGTGGATTACTACATCCAACAACCGAACATTTTAACTTACCCTCTCGTAACTTCTGCATCTTTTAGCTTGGACTACAAAATTGCAGCGAGAAATAAAAATGGCGGATTGCTCGAAGTGTTGGGCTGGAAGTCAATGTCCTTATTTGGCAGTTCCGCTGCAAATACTGTGACGTAATAGTTCACAAAACGTCATAGATAACAGAAAAATCGGAACAGGTTGAAAAATAAGGCCAAAACAGAATATAAAGATATCAACGAAGCACCTGAAGAGAATAATTTAAACTTTTCTGTACTTCTAAACACTCCAAATATACAACAAAATGCATTTAAGGGCTAAAAAAGTGGATTTAGCATGATATGTCCCCTTTAAAGTCTTCTAATTTCGTTCATGCCACAGTGTTTCTCCTGCTTTCCTCGTCAGTCTTGTTGGGAATGTTGAGGCTGTTTCATCCGATTTAATACTAATTAAATCATCGAGTGATTTGTGGTTTGTAACAGAAAGGTTTCTGTCGAACTGAAACGCTTCTCAATGGTTGTCGCAACGCTGTTTAATACAGTGTCCGGGACCGGGAGTAAACGCAACTCCGCGCTGGGCCGTGTTAAAAACACGAAAACATCGCTATTTGTTGTTACTGTACTGGCCGAGAAACCGCTTCAGATGATTCAGTGACGGAGCGGTCCGAATGAATCCGAATAGTTTTAGACCGTTATGCAAGCGCATTTAGAATCGAACCAAAAGAATGATTCATTCACGAATGATTGGTAGCCTATCGCTGGTTCAGTCGACATAAATTCGGGACACATATAATAACTGCTGAAATATTCGCACGTAAAACGTTTCTCAGGTCAATCGGAGCGAGTATCAAACTGAATTAGCCGCACCGCCAGGAAAAGAGGAGGAGGGAGGTTGGTGCCGCCGGGCCGCACGGAGATGATTGGCGGGCCGCCAATTGAATAGCCCTGCCCTATACCATTATCCCTCCTCTACCAAACTTTACAGTTGGCACAATGTAGTCAGACAGGTAATGTTCTCCTGGCGAACCCAGACTCGCTCATCAGACTGTCAAACAGACAATCGATTCGTCACTCCACAGAACAGGTTTCCACTGCTCAGAGTCCTGTGGCGGTGTGCTTTACACCACTGCATCTGACGCTCCCGCCACACAGTTTTTGTCAATATTAATGTCAGTAGATTTATTTCAATATTTCAATATTAATGCCAGTTGAAGTTTGTAACTCATGAGCGTTGCTGACTTACGCACACCATCGGTGACCCGCTCTGTGACTTTACAAGTACTGCTGTTCCTAAACGCTTCCACTTTCCAATAATACCATGTACGGTTGACCATGGAATATCTAGAAGTGGCTTATTGCACAGGTGACCTCCTAACCCTAACCCTATCACAGTACCACGCTTGAATTCACTGAGCTCTATGTTTGTAAATGCAGACTCAGACTGCATGGCTAGATGCTTGATCTTATACTCCTGTGGCAATGCGTCTGATTGAAACATCTGAATTCAGTTATTAAAAGCTGTGTCCCAATACTTTTTGTCCATATAGTGCATTTCTTCTGTCAGAAAGTACTTTACTTAACATGCAAGACATTCACAGGCCATTTTACTTCACATCCTGCTTTACTTCAGTAACGTGACATATTTCGAAGTGAAACAAAATAAACTGCTACAGCAACATTTTAGGGCTGTATTGTTTGGATGGTGAAAAGTTCAGAATGAGACCAAGCCAGAATTCATAATCGACTGTGGAGAGGATGACAATGTTGTTTGTTGATATTCAGTAATACACAGTATTCTTATTATTACTGTACTCAAGTACATTTTTCAATCCAATTATTTGCAACCGCAGAATGGTCGCAGAATTAGACTAATCAATTCACTAGTGTATATATTATACAAGTATGGAATAATTCATATTTATGTTTTTGTCAGAAGTCTCTTATGCTCACCAAGGCTGCATTTATTTGATCAGGATTACAGTAAAAACTGTAATATTGTGAAATATTAGTACAATTTAAAATAACTTGAAATAATGTTGAAAATGTTATTATTTTTGTAGAAACCATTATCCACTACCATTCAAAAGTTTGGAGTCAGTAAGACTTAAAAAAATAAATAATAAATTAATAATAATTATGAAACTTTTATTCAGCAAGGAGGCATTAAATTGAGCAAAGTGAAAATTGAGATATTTCTAATGTTACAAAAGATTTCTATTTCATTTTCTATCCATCAAAGAATCCCAAAAATGTGTATTGACTTCCACAAAAATATTAAGCAGCAAAAACTGTTTTATTACAATTATTTATGATGGTTTTTGTTATTATCAATGAGTATCAATGATAATTGATGATTGAGAATGAATTAAGAATGATTTCTGAAGGATCATGTGACACTGACTGACACTTACTGAATAAAATCATGGATTACATCCGAGAGATGTTTAAGTCTTTAAGACTTTTAGTATTTTTATTGTAATAACAAAATGTGTCTGCTCTTTTGTTTGTTTCCTTTTTTTCCTAATTGTGCAAACACAGTGTGTTTAATAAATTGTATATTAATGTTGGAATTACTCTTGATTCTGGCTAATTATTAATAGTGGAGCGGCTAAGTGCTTATGTTTGGCAGAATCGTTCAGTTTATGATACTAGCGTGAAAATTGGCATGAGCAGTCTCCATGGGTCACTTGACAAGAAAATTGTCCGAGCCACTTGAAATTTCAAGATTTTTCATTTTTTCAAGATGGCCGACACCTTAGTGGAGCAGTTAAGTGATATAGTGGTTTATTTGGTGATACAAGCATGAAAATTGGCATGAGCAGTCTCTGTGGATCACTTGACAATAAGCCACCCACAGCTACTTGAAATTTCAAGATGGCGGCCATTTTTCAAGATGGCCACCACCTTAGTGGAGCAATTAGGCTTAAGAAATCATTTAGTTGGTGATACAAGCATGAAAATTGCCATGAGCCTAATTGCTCCACTAAGGTGGTGGCCATCTTGAAAAATGGCCACCATCTTGAAATTTCAAGTAGCTGTGGGTGGCTTATTGTCTAGTGACCATCAGAGACTGCTCATGCCAATTTTCATGTTTGTATCACCAAATAAACCACTATATCACTTAACTGCTCCACTAAGGTGTCGGCCATCTTGAAAAATGGCCGCCATCTTGAAATTTCAAGTAGCTGTGGGTGGCTTATTGTCTAGTGACCATCAGAGACTGCTCATGCTTATTTTCATGCTTGTATCACCAAATAAACCACTATATCACTTAACTGCTCCACTAAGGTGTCGACCATCTTGAAAAAATGAAAAATCTTGAAATTTCAAGTGACTCGGACAATTTTCTTGTCAAGTGACCCATCAGAGACTGCTCATGCCAATTTTCACGCTTGTATCATAAACTGAACGATTATATCACTTAGCCGCTCCACTATAAAGAGTGCCCTCCTTTCTCAAATAGATTACACACATGCTCTTGTTTGCCCCATACATTATACAGACAATGTGAGAGTAACTAACAACTATATATATTGCAGGGTATATATGTAATATATATGCACTTTTTCTGTGTGTTTTGTAGGTGTGAAGTTGAGCAGTCTCCTGGGGAAGAAGGGCAGTTTGGATCGATTACAGAGTTATTGGGACGTGGGTTTCTTTCTCGGCGCTAGTATTCTCGCCTGTGACAACACACGAGTCATCCAGGCCTCTGAGAAACTCTTCAAAATTAACGCACCCATTTGGTACGTGCACACATTCACATTTTACACACATTGTTTAAAATAATCTGAACATCTAATGATTAGTGTTTGGCAAGGCATCACTATTATTATTATTGCTCATACTTTAGGAATTTAAACAAAATTTGGAAACTATGATTTCCAGGCCAGGTCATGGATATTATTAAAAACTTTAATTAAAATTATTATGTTTTTTTATTAAGTTATAAAAAAGTCAAGAGAATGAATTACCTATAGTACTGTAAATATGCTAATATTACCTGTTTTGCATCGATTTTCCTAGTTCCTAGTTTCCTAGATTTTACTTTTTAAAATGATTTTAAATTATCCAATAATCACAAACAACTAGAAGAATCACGGAAAGGTCATTCATTGGTCAATGTTTTTTAAACTGACTTTTGATTTTTCACATGGACAATTATTAAACGGGCAAATAAAACAAAACTTTGACTCAAATAAATTCTAGGAGAAAACTGAGCCAATATACAAACTTGTAGTCCAATTTTGAAGAGGCAAACGCTTCAGAAAATGTATTAACACATGAAAAATTTGTCACAGTTGTAGTCTTTTTAGAGTACTATTTATTTATTAATGTGTTTGTGCTTTCTGTATTTCAGGTATCTACGCTCCCTGGTTGAGACCATCCTCATCTATAAGCACTTTACGAAACCAAGCACCGATCCGCAGGCCCTTAAACAAGAGCTTGTGGACTTCTGGATGGACTTTATGGTGGAAGCCACCAAAAAGGATGTGACATCCGTCCGTTTTCCTGTATGACCCCTCTTAAACACACTGGCTGTTACACTGCGTTGCCACATTACATTGCCACTTCTTAATTTTCAAGTACACCTAAAAACTCCTATTGCAAGAAAGCCATTTAAGATGCAGAAGTGACTTTCACATATTCATGCACTGTTTACATGCATAGAGCCATGTTCTGCAAAAACCATGGAATAAACCCTTTTCTAAAGTGCATTTGAAGTCATTTGAACACTAGAATATATGTATATATATGTATGCACGTTAGTATTTTCACAAAAAAATGTGCTTAAGCCAATTATTTATATATTTTGCTGTAGTGTTGTTACTAAATACTTAATTTTGGCCTTAAAGGGATAGTTCACTTTGAAATTAAATTTTGGTATGTTTTAGCTTACCTCAAGGGCATCCAAGATGTACGTGTCTTTGTTTCCGCAGTAGTTTCAATTTTGATATTTTTAGGTCAAAACGTTCTTGTCTGTCAGTCATTTAATGCAGAGTCCAAATTAAACAATTCCCCATCGTAAGGACACATTGATGGCCTAAGACACGAAACGAGCGGTTTGTGTGAGAAAACGAACAGTATTTATATCGTTTTTACCTCTTATACACAGCCACGTCCAAGTGATCTGAGGGCGCGGGCGCTTCCTGGTGTGTGACGTGTGCGCAGACTGGTGCATATATATATACACTAGATGTAGCATTAAAGACATTCGTTCCAATGAACTGCCGTAGCCAAGGCGACCTCTAGTGTATATATCTATGCACCAGTCTGCGTACACGTCACACACCAGGATGCGCGCGCGCCCTCAGATCACTTGGACGTGGCTGTGTATAAGAGTTAAAAAACGATATAAATACTGTTCGTTTTCTCACACAAACCGCTCGTTTCGTGTCTTA
Source organism: Squalius cephalus (assembly GCF_949319135.1). NCBI lineage: Eukaryota > Metazoa > Chordata > Actinopteri > Cypriniformes > Leuciscidae > Squalius > Squalius cephalus. Next base: position 2,518,590 of record NC_137133.1, on the reverse strand, counting down.
GGCCATCAATGTGTACTTACGATGGGGAATTGTTTAATTTGGACGATGGGGAATTGTTTAATTTGGACTCAGTGCATGCTCTTTGAGACAGTGACCATAGACCTGCATTAAATTACTGACAGACAAGAACGGTTTGACCTAAAAATATCAAAATTGAAACTAAAGACACCTACATCTTGCATGCCCTTGAGGTAAGCTAAAACATACCAAAATTTAATTTCAAAGTGAACTATCCCTTTAAGTTGAGACAGGATAACGTGTGTCTTATACAGTATGCATTATACAATCCCAGAATGTGTTGTGAAGAGCAGTGTAAAAATTCAGACTCAACTGAATTATTTATTACAGTATATTTCATATTTTTGTCCAGTACACAATATTCATGTGTGCTGATTATTTTTTGTGCTAGTTATAGTTTTGACTTGAGACACTGCCTAAGACTGTTGGAGATGAATGGCATGTCAAGCATTGGCTGTAAATGTTGCTTGTTTGTGTTGTGTGCAGGTATTGATATTGGAGCCCACTAAAGTCTACCAGCCATCTTACCTCTCCATAAACAAAGATGCCGAAGAGAACACGTTATCCATCTGGCATGTGACCCCTGATGACAAAGTAATACATGTTTTACTATTTACCCATTTGTTCTTAATTCTTTTTTAATTTGTTGACTTTATTAATTCTCTAAACCCTTCAACATTACTGTCTTGGTTTAAGCCCTAACCTAATATGTTATTTTAATATCCAACCATTGGTTAAAGCCATTGTTTGTTATGTCCAGTCTTAAATCATAGTTAAAGTCTCAGGTCTTTCTAGAATCGTGTTTTAGTCCTTTTAATATTTTTCTATATCTACAGGATCTCAGTTGGTCCTTAAAAGCCTTAAAATAAATTCAGTTTGATCAAATCTAATGTCACGAAATGTATTAAATATCTTAAATGGTATAACAAAAGTCTTAATTATCATTTTAGTTCTTAAATTTGGGGATGGAAAAACAGTAGTCACGATATGGCCTGATGTCATTATTAAACGTGAAAAATATTTGAATTAGTATGAGTGATGCATTTTCTCAGTAAAATCTCTTCCTCTCTCTGTTTCAGAATACAGGGATCCACGAGTGGAATTTCAGTGCAGCATCAGTACGAGGCGTGAGGTAAATGCTGTCTTCCCTAATAGAGCTTAAATAAACCTTGAGAAAATGCATGAAGAGACGTCCTTCCACTAGAAGACATGAGTGACCTCTGTGGGTGTTCTGCAATGACCAGTTGTAGCTTTAAAAATATTGTGTATTTTAACACGAGTAGAACACTGTATTGGTCCAGTATGTTTGTAAATACAGTACAGGTCAAAAGATTGGACACATTACTATTTTTAATGTTTTTGAAAGAAGTTTCTTCTGCTCATCAAGCCTGCATTTATTTGATCAAAAATACAGAATTTTTTTTTATATTGTGATATATTATTACAATTTAAAATAATTGGTTTTCAATTTATTATACTTTAAATGATCATTTATTTCTGTGATGCAAAGCTGAATTTTCAGCATCATTACTCCAGTCTATCACATGATCCTTTAGAAATCATTCTAATATGAGGATTCATTATCAAAGTTGGAAACAGTTCTGCTGCTTAATATTTTTTCTTAACCTGTGATACTTTTTTAGGATGCTTTGATGAATAAAAAGTAAAAAAAAATTTAAAAAGAAGCAATTTTTTAAAAATAGAAATCTTTTGTAACAACAATATACACGACTGGTCAGTAATTTGGGGTCAGTAATTTTTTTCTTTCTTTTTTTGAAATAAATCAATACTTTTATTCAGCAAGGATGTGTTAAATTGATAAAAAGTGATAGTAAAGAAGATTTATATTATTAGAAAATATGTTTTTATTTTGAATAAATGCAGTTCTTTTGAACCTTTTATTCATCAAATATATCAGGCAGCAGAACTGTGTCCAACACTCATAATAAATCAGAATATTAGAGTGATTTCTAAAGGATCATGTGATAGACTGGATGTCACATGTGACACTGAAGACTGGAGTAATGATGCTGAAAATTCAGCTTTGCATCACAGGAATAAATTATTTTTTTAAGTATATTCAAATAGAAAACTATTTTTTTAAGTTGTAATAATATTTCACAATATTAATGTTTTTTTCTGTATTGATCAAATAAATGCAGGCTTGATGAGCAGAAGAAACTTCTTTCAAAAACATTAAAATAGTAATGTTTCCAAACTTTTGACCTGTACTGTATGTATGTATGTATTTAAAGTATTTAAAGCATTTAAAGTAAAATATAGTTGTTGTTGTTTTTTTATTTTATTTTACACATTCAGCATCTCCAAATGTGATGAGCGCAGCTGTTTCCTGTATGTGGTGAACAACTCAGAAGACTTCCAAATCTACTTCTGCACAGATATGCACTGCAAAAAGTATGTGTGTGTGTGTGTGTGTTTGCCCACGTTTCATTCATTCTTCCTTACACTGCCATAGACATAGACAGAAATTGCACATTTGATTGTCTACTTGAGTTATTTTAGAAACTAGCAATCCCCAATGCACTACTGCTAAAAAGCAATTATCCGCGTAAATTAGCTTATTGTTTAAAAACAGACAATTATTTCCTGTCAGTCAAAAGAGGGCAGCAAAAAGAGACGTGAGACAGAGATACAATCTCATGCAGTGTATAAAATGTCACCGTCTGTGGTGAAAAAACAGCATATTTATAGTTTTGCCGTTGTTATGTGATTGTTTGATCTCTGCAGTTCAGCAACAGTACATTAACTGTCTGTGCCAATTAATGCCTTCTTGCAAATGTTCCCATTCATATCAACAAATATTTATACTATGTGTAGGGCATGTTAATTATAATGGGAGCTTTCTAATTTTGGTTCGTCACTTGGAGTGTGTTTTGGTTTTTTTACTTGATCTTCTATATTGCAAGCATGAGTTGCATCATCTAGTAAATCCAAAAACATGACGCTGCTTTTTCAGTGTGGCGAAAGGTGATGTTTCTTCAGCACTTCATTTATGTGCCACCACCAACTTAAACATAAACTATTGAATCATAAACTAGTGGTATCAGCAGATGTTGATCTAAATAATTGAATATTGTGCACTAATTGTGTATCCCAATTGTGTATCCCAACTATGAAGGTGTAAAATTTTAATCTTTGTGTATTCAAAGGATAATCAGATTTTTGTTACTGTATCATATTTGATGAATGATGATGATGATGATGATGATTTGTGTGTTGTGTAGGTTCTGTGATCTGGTAAACGCTCTCACTGAGGAGGCCTGGAAAGGCTCAGATGAGCCAGAGTGTGAATCAGAGGCTTTAGAGGTAAAATTATAATCCAGAAATTTTGGATGTTATTGTATAATATCTTGTGAGCAAATGCTTAACCAAGAAAGTTTCTGGAAATATATATTTTATACTTATTGTTGTATGCATTTGTCATATATAGTTATATAGATAAGAGTGATTTGTGTGTTTGTGTGTGCCTGCAGTATGATTATGAATACGATGAGCATGGAGACAGGGTGGTTCTGGGTAAGGGCACATTTGGTGTTGTCTACGCCGGTCGTGACCTCAGTAACCAGGTGCGCTTAGCCATCAAAGAGATTCCCGAACGGGACAGTAGGTGAGGAAATCCCTTCTGGACAGTTTTGACCGTTACTGAATACTATAATTTTGGGAACATTTCTCATTGCACAGCCTGATGAACCTTGGTTTTATTTGAACTAAAAATGAAATAACGCATTAAACTTAAGGCGAGACACTACAGGTGAATAGGGTAACATTTTTAACTGGCAGATATCACCATGAAACTTTCCCAGTTGATTACCTACATTAAGATGAGAAAAAAATGTATTACAAGTTTTCTGTAATTTAATGTTTAAATATGCAAATTAGGCTATATCTAATTAAATATGCGCAAATTTGCATATATTTAAAAAAACGAAATCTGAGTATTGGATAAAGCCAGGTTTTTTAAATTATTTTTTCATTGTGTTCACATATTAGATGGGAAAACATTACAGAGGGATTTATGGATATCTACTTTTGTTATCCTGTAAATCAGAATATACTGTCAATAGCCTTAAAAAAATGATTTTCGCCATGTTTTTTGGAATAAAATGTTATATAAATCAGGCTAGGAATAATATATTTACAAATCCCTCTGTAAATGTCTTCATAATATAACTAGGTACAAGACTGGAGAGTTTGGTGTATATAGGCGCTACTGAAGTGGAGATTTTGGAGAGAAAAGTCATTTTGAGAAAACAGGCTTTAAAGATTTATCATCAGCCAATGAGATTGCGCATTCAGCCCTTTTACTTTCACGATTGGTTGCTGATAAAAAGGAAATGACCATATTTGGATCTGACAGCATTGTACAGGAGAGAGAGAGCTTTCCAGCGGTGTGTGTGATGACAAGAGCAGACAGCGATCGCGGAGCAGCGGGAGGATTTACAACGCCAACTTTTGTTGAATTTATGAGAAATCTACAGACGCAAACAGACGAAGTGTAGTAAAATAAAGACCTAAATGTGTATTTCAGACTTTTTTTCACCACAAGTCTGAAAGAAGACATGTTATTGAAGACAAATATCCAAAAATCTCAAAATTGACCAGTAAAAAAAAAAACTATGTTTTTGCCTGCCGTGTCTCGCCTTAAAGGAACACGCCGACTTTTTGTGACTTTATCTTATTCACCGTATCCCCCAGAGTTAGATAAGTCCATACATACCCTTCTCATCTCCGTGCGTGCCGTAACTCTGTCTGACGCACCCACCACTAGCCTAGCTTAGCACAAAGACTGGAGATAAATGGCTCCAGCTAGCATACTGCTCCCAATAAGTAATCTCTCAATATTCATGAATGCTTTTGAGGGTATGAAAAATGCATGCAATCACAAGGCCACAGTTTATCTGACGGCACGTGTAACGGCTGTGTGTTGGTAGATATTCGCAGCCTCTCCATGAAGAAATTGCTCTGCATAAACACCTCAAGCACAAGAACATCGTGCAATACCTCGGCTCCATCAGCGAGAACGGCTTCATCAAGATCTTCATGGAGCAGGTGCCAGGAGGTGAGGCAGAGATCTTTATAGTCTACTCGCACATTCTGGCCAAAATTCATCTGAGTTATTCAAGCGTTTGTGTAGGATGTGAAAGAAACGTTTGTGTTTTTCTGTGAATCGCAGGCAGTCTGTCAGCATTGCTCAGGTCAAAGTGGGGCCCTCTAAAAAACAATGAGCCAACTATCGGTTTCTACACCAAACAGATCCTGGAGGGTCTCAAATACCTGCATGACAACCAGATCGTTCACAGAGACATTAAGGTAATAATAAAAGTCTGTGAAACTTTATCTTAATCAGATAAAGAAATATCAGGAATGACTGATGTAACACTTACTTTCATGACACACAGGGGGATAACGTCTTGATAAACACCTACAGTGGAGTTTTGAAAATCTCTGATTTTGGGACGTCCAAACGTCTGGCTGGAATAAACCCCTGCACTGAAACCTTTACTGGTACTGAGTGTATTTGTTTTGCTATTTCTTTTCACTTAACCTTTTATCACTTTATATTGTAAATAACTTGATATTGCTTCTGTAACACTGAAGGACACATCGATTTCATGTGTTGCCAGATTTGGTCTATTGACTTTTGATTAGTATCTTATGGGGCCCTATCTCACACCCAGCGCAATTGACTTTGTACACCGACACATGTATCATTCCTATTTTGCACTCGACACACAGCGGACTTTTCCCTCTACAGACGCACGCCGGTAAATTAGGGAATGAACTTGCGCTCCCGGGGGCGGTTCAGCGAAAAGAGGAGGCGTATTCCGGCGCAAACGTCCCCTGGTGCTATTTTGCAGGTTTAGAAAACAATTCCGCCACTGACCAGGAGAAACCGAGTCTAAAGTCAGTGGCGCGTTGCACATTATATTCAGATGCTATTTTTAGGGCTCATGCTTGGCCATAATGTAGCGTGTGCACAACGCGCATACACTTTGCTTCTCTCATCTACACACAGACGCAGCAGTTTTCATTTTTAGAAAACCATACATTATTATAAGGAAAAATATTACCACATGAGGGAAATCATTGTTGTGTCCATGAAGATGTGAAAATAGGCATAAATCTAGCTTACACATTTACCCAAATTATTATACGCCTGTTTAACCGAAGCTAATTTGGGTGTGTTTCTCTATCCCCAATGTCACTTCTCTGTGTTTTACGGCCCTGACGAGAACGTCGGTCTCCTCGGCTGTGAACCGCTCCTGGCAAATCCGCCGTTATAATAGCAATCCGCCATGGAACAAGCGCGCCTGCTCTTAAAGGGAATGTGAGATGACGCTCTGATTGGTTTATTCACGTTACGCCCAAACCACACCTATGAGTAATGAAGCTACTTCAGACCAACACATTTAGATTTGCGTCGGGCGCAAGAGTCATTTATCCCGCCGGCATAATAGAGACCCGCCCACAAAGTTACTTGCGTTTCGCGCTTGATACTTGCGCTTCAGATCGTTAAAATAGGGCCCATAGTGTCTTATAAATATTCAGCAGTTACTATTGCTTATTTTCAGTGCTGGTTGTATATTTCAGGTACGTTACAGTACATGGCCCCTGAAATCATAGATAAAGGGCCACGTGGGTACGGTAAACCAGCAGACATCTGGTCCCTGGGCTGCACCATTATAGAAATGGCCACTGGGAAACCACCTTTCTATGAGCTGGGGGAACCGCAAGCAGCAATGTTCAAGGTTAGTATAAGTGTGAAGTATCCTGAAGTTATCCATTCACTATCCTGAATGTGTAGTAAATTTAACACAAGAGGTTTTACACAAAATCCACACTATTTTTTTTTTATTTTTTTTTTATTTTATACATTTGTTTTGTGAAACATTTGAATGCATTTGGCATTTAGTAGTTTTCAAATGGTTTTCTAACTTCTAGGAAAAATCTACAGCCCACCATGAAATCTCATAATAAATGGGTGATCCGATCAACCTTTCATTGCTGTTATCATGATCTCAAGAATAAGTTTTACCATTTCACAAAATAACATTTTTAATCATCAAAAGAAGCATTTGATTTGCAGCACAGGCTTTACAGTAATTAGTGGTTCATATCCATATGAAACAGTAGAAAAGAAAACTAAACAGATTTTTACATAGATTATGTAATCTGTCTAGATTATGTGATTATAATAACATTGTAATTGACTCCTAATGGCTTAGAGAGATGTACGTGACATGAGAATATTGTGTTTGAAATTGGAAAGAGTTATGGAAATGCTTTTTTTATGGTTTGTGTAGGTCGGGATGTTTAAAATCCATCCGGAGATTCCTGACTCTATGTCCTCTGAAGCCAAAGCATTTATCCTGCGCTGTTTTGAGCCTGATCCAGACAGCCGAGCCACGTCCAACGATCTACTCACCCATGAATTCCTCACTGTCACATCACGCAAAAAACGGTCGAAGAACAACAATTTCACAGGTGTGTTAGATGGACATTACATCTTATATCATGCAGTAAATTCAATTGGTACACCCATGAATTAGGGGACTAATGGAAAACTGTAATGTGTTAGATTAAACTATTATTTAACAAAAACAACATGGCATGACATTTTATTTTTGTGCTTTAAAAAATTTCTTTATCACCCCCTCCCCACCCACTCCTTTAAAATGGTTTTCATCGATCCATCGTAACCATGTATCCATCGATTAAAAAAATAAAATAGTGGCATACAGTATTTTGACGTAATTTTATTGAGTGTGTTTATATATGAGGAGTTCAGATGCAAAAGCCTCTAAATGCCATCTGAAATTTTCTTATAGAATGATCATTTTTATCAAGCTCGTATATTTAAATTCAATAATTTCACTTAAACGGCAAAGAAGATTACCTATTAATTGTCATTTAAGTGAAATTACTGAACTTAAATATACGAGCTTGATAAAAATGATCATTCTAGAAGAAAATTTCAGATGGCATTTAGAGGCTTTTGCATCTGAACTCTTCATATATATATATAAACTCAGTTACCACTTAATTAGAAAATGCTACCCTACTTAAAAATTGTACACCCAAGGAGTAGCATCATTTGGATAACATGATGGGAAGACAAGTAAATCTAAATGTCCAAATTACAGAATTTATTAATAAATTAATTACCAAAATTAAGATTGAATTATCGTTAATATATTAATATATTAATATTTGGTCCCAACTAGCCTGGCCAGAATCTACAACCTTATTTTTGTTTCTTTCAACCCTGTTACCCAATCAGGGGTGCGTTTCCCAAAACCATCTATGGTCGCAAGTTCTGTCCTTACCAATAGAGTTCAATGGAACTTGCGACTTTACCGATTTACATTCATAATGCCCATTTATTGTTGCATTGAAATCACACAGTTGGGTCTTGAACTGCATTTAGACTGAGCTAAATAGCTAAATAGCTCATTGAGTTTTTGACCTCCTGAGGTGGACAGATTATTTCCTATGTTTATTTTGGAAAGTGTTAGTTATCAAACCTGTAAATGTGACCTGGTAAAAGCTCTTCTCTTTGCTGCTTGTATTGTTAATTGTCTTCTCATCTCTTGGTATTTTTTTTTGTTTTTGTTTTTTTAAATACAGCTCTTACACCAGGAGGAACTGGTGAGTCTATTTCAAAGCATATAACCAGTGTTCAATTTTACATTATTTTGTTGTTTTATTCATTCTATTTACTTATTTTTATGATAATAACCTGGCTGTAAATGTAGTCAATATTCATATTTAGACATGTTAATTTTACTCATTTTCTCACTTAAGTTAAGTCGATGTACAAAAATAACATAACTTTAACCAAAGGGTACATTTTGAAAAATATACATTAAATTGAAATGTGTCAAATATAGAAATGATTTATCAACATAAAACAGCATTTTATTTATTTATACAAAATATTACATAAAGTTGGTTTTATGTAGCTAGCGGCCCATAGGGATACAAGGATCTGGTCTACAAAGATTCAAGGTCAAATTAAATGATTCTTCATCAGTTAACGTTTTAAAGAGGATCGTTCAGCATTACAGTGATGTATGAAGGGACTTTATGCTGCTCATGTCTTGTAGAGTATCTGCGTAGCATATCTCTTCCCGTCCCCGTGGTGGTCGAGGACACGAGCAGCAGCAGCGAGTACGGCTCGGTCTCACCTGACAATGAGCTCTGCACAAACCCCTTCAACTTTAAACCCAGCACCAAGTGCTACAGCGAGAGAGAGGTCAAAGGCCACCGCTCGCTCTTCCTGAGGTTCATTCTAGCTTAAATATACCCTATTATGTTACCATGCACCATTTATTCTGCATTTAGTGTATCTGCTTTTAGTAAATCTGTAAATCTACTCCAGTATTCCTGTGGAGAACTTTGAGGACCACAGTGCACCACCTTCTCCAGAAGAGAAAGACTCTGGTTTCTTCATGCTGAGGAAAGACAGTGAAAGGAGAGCGACTCTTCACCGAATCCTGACTGAGGACAGGGAGAAAATAGTGCTTCACCTGCTGGAGGCGCTGACACAGGTGAACCCGAACACAGTGCGCTCGTGTTGCGTGTCTTGTTACTCTCATACGCTTGTGTGATTGGCAATAAAGCGATGCTTAAGTGTTCTTAAAGCACAAGCCTGGTGACCGCAACTCAATACAGTCCATTCTAAAACACAGAGTTGCTTTTCTGGATGCTAATTGGTCAGTGTAAACAGTTGAATTGACCAACAAAAAGGGATAGTTCACCTAAAAAAAATTGTTCTGTTATAATTTGCTCTGCCTCATATCGTTCCAAATCTGCATGCATTTCTTTAATCTGCTGAACTGTAAATATTTTGGAGATATTTTGAAGAATGTTGGTAGCTAAACACTTTTTCTTCCCGCTGATTTTCATTGTATGAACAAAAAAAAAAACAATGGAAGTAATTGGGAACCGAAATCATGTGGATGGACTGTCTCTGTAACTTGCTTGCTAAGGCCAGATTTACTAACAGCTTGCTCCACGCTTAACCCTCTTTTGGTGTTAAAAAAACTACTGTCAGGATTTACTAAAGACATGTAGTGGAAAACTAGCGCTGAAAAGGTGTGGACAGGGTTATTTTCTCACCTTATTGCATATGCTTTTGTAGGAGTTTGCTTTCAGATTTCATCAATCCATCAAATTTCATCAATTTACTGGTGTTTGTGCCATTATTTACCACCCAAAAAAGCCTTAAAGTCTTAAACCAGACGCTAACTTGCGCTGCTCTTGGTAGATCGTGTTGGTCATTATGGAAATGATCCGGCTGCGTCTGTGTTCTTTAATTTGCATGTGTTCAGTAGATTCACTTGCTGAACTTTCCACTCACATCTGCGCTTTTATGGGATTGTACTCTCATGTTAATTTGCCCTGTTTAGTAAATCTGGCCCTAAATCTTCTAAGGGAATTATGATATGTTTTGGTGAAACTTTTCTTCACATCAGAGAAACCAACAACAACACAAAAATCTCTAATATTAAGGTTGTATTCATGCAGTCCTACAAATTCTGTTGGTTGTTTGTCATTTAACAGTTGATTTTATGTCCCTTTTTGTGAGTGTGATTTGTGTCCCCTTTCTGCCTCAATACAGGGGTCTGAGGAGACCAAACTGAAGCATCAGCATATCTCCATGCTGGTGACAAGTCTGGGAGAGTTTGTGAGGATGGCGGACAGAAAGATAATTGCCAGCACCCTCTCTCAGCTCAAACTGGAGCTCGACTTCGACAGCACAGCAATCAGCCAACTGCAGGTGGCGCTCTTCAGCTTCCAGGATGCGGTGAGCGTTCAGCCAAAGCCGTCTAATCAAGCTTTTTTTCTTATTGAAAATCCTGTTTCATCTGAAATGGTCACATTACACAATTAAAATGAGTTGCGAATGCCATTGGATGTTGAGTTGAAAAGCAAATACTGAATTTTTTTCTTTTTTTTTCTGATTGTCAAACTTTTGTGACTTTTTCTTAAAAGTTCATCATAGAAAAGTAAATGGTTATGGTATAATGTTTCTGCAGGTAAATAAAGTCCTGCGGAACCACAACATAAAGCCGCACTGGATGTTTGCCCTGGATAACATCATTCGAAAGGCTGTACAGACTGCCATCGTCATACTGGTACCTGGTAAACAGCAAAGAGTTTCTTTATAGAAAAATCCCTTTTTTTGGATGTTGGTCATTTAAGGCAGGGGATTTCATAATCTGCGTTCAGACTGTCGGTCCAAATCCGATTTTTGTTCATATCTGATCAGATTAAGGCGCGCTTTCATTACAGATTTGTACAAAACTTTTGCGTTTTTTTTCTCTAAATGTCGACAAAAAACTATTGCGAAATGACGTTGTTGACTGAAACTTCATTTTTTCCTCTCGCGATCAGTAAAGTCATTCCAAAAATCATGGCAACGGACGTTGGTAGGTTTATATACTATATCCCAGCCACTGTACAAGCCATTATTATTAATGGAAGGAGATGTGTGTGTGTTTTCCAGTCATTAATGACAAGGAACGACCCTTATTATACTTGTGAGCGGCACATATGAGGAGTTTCTGGGTGTTTCTCCCTCAGATCTGCTGCGAGGTCTTTATTTTTGGCATTTATTTGAGGTTTAGAATCCAGTATTCCTGTAATTCTTTTGTCTTTTATGAGTTTAATAAAGAGCTCTGTCTCGTATTCTGTCCAAACACACCGCGTCGTCTACGTCAGGTGACCTGTAAATGCGCAAAAACTGTTTCCATTGCAGTTTTGCGAAATATTTATTTTTCGAATTGCCTGAAAACCCCCTCATGCGAGCGTAAACACTTTTTTGCGATAAATGGGAGTTTTTGCGCAAATTAAGAATAGTTTCCATTTAGCGTATTTTCAATTTTCAATTTCAATTTGCGCAATTTGAAGGGTAATGGAAACGCGGCTAGAGACATGTTTTGAGGCCGACGGAGACGACAGCACAGAATAAAGCCTCATCCGGTTCTGCTGCTGACTCAGGAGATTCAGGAGACCAGAGCGGCGGATACACACTATCATGCTGTAAATAAGACAACATCTGTATTGCAAACCAATCCATGTTTCTGTTGTTGTTGTTTTTGGCGTATTCCTTCCAACAGTTGCGGTACACAGTGTGGACATCCATAATTTTAGATCAGATTCCAATCAGATACACAACTAATTGGATTTTGACTGACAGAGTGAATCGTAGCCTAAAAAGCCCCTGGAACACACGAATCAGGTCTGAATAGTTAAGATACGCAGTGTGGACCGACAATAATTTAGATCAGATTCTGATCGGATTTGGACTGACAGTGTGAACATAGCCATGCAGTTCCCAGAGCCCTCAGCACTGGGTGTGTCCAGGGAATGAGATATCCTAAGTGTGCGGTGCTGGGGAGGCTCCGGGAACAGTTCATGTGATGCAGTGTTTGTTGTTTTTTCACTCTCAGAATTGCGGCCACACTTCACGCTGGCGTCTGAGAGTGACCCCGCCGAGCAAGAGGACATTGATGATGACACGGTTCCTCAGGGAAACGCTATCCCTAGCATAGCACCACCTGTCGTTCATCATGACGACACCGTAGTCACGTCTGGAGTGAGCACGCTCAGTTCAACAGTTTCCCATGAGTCTCAGAGCGCTCAGCGGTCTATCAGCATGGAGCTGGGGCGCATGAAGCTAGAAACCAAGAGGTAAATGTTGTTTTTGTAATCTTCAGCTTTAATATTAGTGATGGGAAGTCCGATTCTTTTCCGTGAACTGGTTCTTCAGGACAGTTTGTTTCAATGAACCGGTTCAAAAAATGATTCACTAGTTAATTTACCTAATAACGCAATGATGTCATGTAAATACAATTCTGTTATTAAGGCGAGACACGGCAGGCAAAAACATTGTTTGTTTTTTTTACTGGTCAATTTTGAGCTTTTTGGATATTTGTCTTCAATAACATGTCTTCTTTCAGACTTGTGGTGAAAAAAAAGTCTGAAATACATATTTAGGTCTTTATGTTACTACACTTTGTCTGTTTGCGTCTGTAGATTTCTCATAAATTCAACAAAAGTTGGCGTTGTAAATCCTCCCGCTGCTCCGCGATCGCTGTCTGCTCTTGTCATCACACACACCGCTGGAAAGCTCTCTCTCTCCTGTACAATGCTGTCGGATCCAAATATGGTCATTTCCTTTTTATCAGCAACCAATCGTGAAAGTAAAAGGGCTGAATGCGCAATCTCATTGGCTGATGATAAATCTTTAAAGCCCGTTTTCTCAAAATGACTTTTCTCTCATTCTCCAAGTCTGAAATCTCCACTTCAGTTGCATCTATATACACCAAACTCTCCAGTCTTGTACCTAGTTATATTATGAAGACATTTACAGAGGGATTTGTAAATATATTATTCCTAGCCTGATTTATATAACATTTTATTCCAAAAAACATGGCGAAAATCATTTTTTTAAGGCTATTGACAGTATATTCTGATTTACAGGAAAACAAAAGTAGATATCCATAAATCCCTCTGTAATGTTTTCCCATCTAATATGTGAACACAATGAAAAAATAATTTTGAACCTGGCTTTATCCAATACTCAGATTTCGTTTTTTAAAATATATGCAAATTAGCGCATAATTAATCAGATATTGCCTAATTTGCATATTTCAACATTAAATTACAGAAAACTTGTAATACATTTTTTCTCATCTTAATGTAGGTAATCAACTGGGAAAGTTTCATGGTGATATCTGCCAGTTAAAAATGTTACCCTATTCACCTGTAGTGTCTCGCCTGAAAGCACATCGTGGATGTTTTACATGTCTAAAGCACATAAACTGAATTAACTAGTCTTAATCAACTCACCTTTTTACATAAACCATTAGAAACCATAAAAAAAACTTCCATTTTGCCACCGCATTCAAGTCATCTGCTCGGTTCACACCGGCTCGTTCCAGCAGCGCATCGGTTCTTCACGAACATGTCAGAGTCCGAACTGTTTCCTCAGTCAGTGTACTGGTGACTCGAGATCTGCTGTGTCCATTAACCGACTGTTGACGAGAGAGAGAACTGCTATCAGTACTGCTGTTGACTCCAGAACTACTATCGCATCACTGTTAGATTTATTTTTATTTTTATTTAACCTTTATTTAACCAGGAAAGTCCCATTGAGGTTAAAAACCTCTTTTTCAAGGGAGTCCTGGCCAAGAGGCAGCAAAAAACACAGTCAATTACATTTATAAAAGTTATACAATACAAATAATTAAAATGGCATGGCCTTATAGATAAAAATATGCCAGTGCCCTGATCTCCTGTTGGACAACGATGGAATATAATTCACAATGATGGGTCAAGTTTTTACAATTCGTAATAAATCTCAGAGACGCATGATAAACAGTGTCAATCTTATGCAGACATTGTGCTGAAGCGGTCCTATACACCAGGTCTCCATAATCTAAGACAGATAAAAATGTTGCAGTGACTAGCTGCTTTTTTGCTTTAAAAGAAAAAAAAATTTATTTCGAAAGAAAAAGGACAGTTTAAGTTTGAGTTTCTTCACGAGGTTGTCTATATGAGGCTTAAAAGTGAGAGCATCATCAAGCCAGATACCAAGGTACTTATAAGAATGAACCACCTCTATGACACTTCCAGTCAGAGTTAACACAGGAGGGAGGAGCTTGAGAAACCGAAAAAAAAAAATAAAAAAAAATTCAGGCATCGTAGGATCATATACTCCTGGATATTCATACGATAGTTATGTAGAACAGACTCAAGTCCTTCTTCCACCGTAACTCTCAATTCTCGCCCTCACTTCCACAATTTGAAACGTGTCTAGATTAGGGCTGTTACCATTTTTTTTTATTAATCATTCTACATAATATTACATTATAATATTACAATATCACACACATCGGATCAATGTCCTAACATAGGGTTAGAATTTTCCAGCATTTGCATTTACACAGAAGGCTCTCTGACAATTTCACAGCAATTTTATGGAATCAAAGCCCTGTGTGAACGTAGCCATATTAACACATCACTGTCATTGATTAATCTGTATATGTAATGAAGTGCTCATAATTGTATGTCTGTGGCTTAAAAGTGCTACAATCCCATTACTGTTATTGTTCAATTGAAGTCAGGTTTGTTGTCTGGAAATATTCTGAAATTGCAGTCAGTTAGCTGTGGTCAAACAAAACCCTGACAAAACAGTTTCTGTTTGCAGACGAATGCCTTATAAACATAGCAATGCAACTATTATAAGCCATGTGTGTGGACATCACCCCTGTATAGATTAGTGTGCATAGAGCAGCACTGGTGCCACCGGAATGACAAACAGCTCTCTCCTTTTTTAAGCAAACACTGATTAAAGTGCTCTGATTAAAACATATGTTCTGATAATATTGTTGGAAATCAACATTACTTTTAACCACAATGACTTTCACATGTGCACATGGCTGTTGGAGTAATAAAAAAGTAAATACAAACTGTTAGTTTTGTAACCAATTTTTTTTTAAATCATATTTGCTGCAATTTGCTATAAAATAACATGAATAGTAATAAACATAAATATGAAGTAAATAAATGGTGATAATAAATAACTAATAAATCTGGAAAAAAAATAATCGCACAAGAAATTAAGCAAGTATTTAATAATATATAGAAAATATGGGTAACACTTTACAATAAGGTCTCATTTGTTAACATTAGTAACATCGATTACACCAATTCAACGGTGATTTCTACTCGTGTTTGGTGCTTTAAACCCTGCTTAACATGCTAAGGGTGTCCCGCCGATGGCAAAACATGTAAAAATCACATCCCTGCCATATGACACCAAACAGCATTGGGTCTTGTTTGTCTTGTTAACCATTTATGGCGCTGAAACTTTGAACAGGACTCATGCAGATTTGAATTTGAATTATATTGATAAAAGTCATATTTTTGTGGTGCTATTAGGAAGCATTTTAAATGTTTGACTGAGAAATTAGCCATATTTATAGCATTTCAGTTCATTTCAGAGCATCTATGTGTATTTGCACGTTTATCATGTGTTTTTTGCATCAAGTCATACCACACTGGACAATTTTTCATCTAGTTATAGACTTAGACATGACTCACACATGTGTTTGTGTGCTCTAGGTTGTTGGAGGAATTAATAGAGAAAGAGAGAGAATATCAGGCCATCCTACAGCAAGTCCTGGAGGAGAGAGAACAAGAGATCAAACTATTGAAGTGTCGATCCGGGCCCGTCGGTGAGTCTGATTTTCGCATTTACACACACACTCATAGACACACACAGTATTCAGAGCTACAGACGGCAATGAAAATGCCTGCAAATACTGAAGCGGTTAAATATCAGTTGACCGACAATCTGTCTTTTAACCTTTTTGTCCCACTGCTGCTTACATTCCCCCAGTGTTCTCTAAAACTGAGGCTGTTTTTGCACTGAGACATAATATATTTGAAAGAATAGAAACTCAGTTTCAGCCTCAGGCTGTCTGGATGGTTCGGCACCATCAAACTGAGCACTGGAGTCCTAAAAGACTTCATGTTCAGCCCACTGTTGTTCACCCTGATGACTCATGACTGCACTGCCATAAACAGTGCACATCATCAAGTGATGGGCCTCATCAGCAACAGTGATGAGTCATTACACTGGGAGGAGGTGGATCGTCTTTAGGACTGGTGCGAGAACAACATCTCAGAGCATATTCACTTTTCATGTGTCACTGTCTGGTAAAGGTCCTGATATACTCACGGCGAAGTTCATTCTTCGTTCTTCGTTTAGGGGTTAGCGAAGTTCGAGATGCGTGAGCAGAGATATGCTGTAAGCGAACATCCGACGCCGCCCACATTACTGAGAGCGATGAATATGTAAATATGTTCTGCGCGCTTTCCTCTCAATAACGAAAAATAAACACACAACAAAATTGAGAAAACAGCAAGCATTTTGTTTGTAAGAAAAGCATCTGATCATCATGTGTTTGCATGAGCTCTGCAATTCAGCACTCTAGTAAAGTTATTTATACAACACGTAAAATCAATCAGCTTGACTGTATTAAACATGAAAAACAGTGTCAATGTCTCGTTTCTTTAAAAGTACAACTTCATTTTCTACTATAAAGCAGCTCTTGTGTGTTTGTTTTCACTCACGGACCTCTGACCTCGACAATCTGAACAGATGAAATGAGCCAAATAAAGATTTCCACGTGACCACACCTACCTGTTACGTAATCGCCACGGACCAATGGTAGAACAAAGGTGTTTACCAGCCATAGCGGACTTTTTAGGAAAGTTCACTTTGGCAAGCTGTTTCAAACTCCCAAAATGAACTCTAAACGAAGATCGTTTAGGCCACATCAGTTCATTCTATGATTTCGCTTGAAGTATATCGGGGCCTTTAGCCAGGGATAATGCTTCAGACCACAAGGCCATGCAACACATTGTGAGAACTGCAGAGAGCATTACTGGAACATCTTTCCCTTCCCAGGGTTCCCACGGGTCCTTGAAATCCTTGAAAGTTTGTGAATCTAAAAAAAAAAATTCAAGGCCCTGGAAAGTTTTTGAAAATAAACATACAGGTCCTTGAAAGTGCTTGAATTTATTTTGTGCAAGAAATTTTATGTAAAAAAATCCATATTATTCCCTCCGGTCCGCTAATGTGTTATTTCGCCAACACTTCGTGGCCTATGCATGCTAGCTTGCTCGATTTAGGTTAGTTGCGCACATTTACGTGAATTTATTAGTACTCGTGAACTAGTCGTGAACTACTACGATGGTACCTCAACGTTTCATAGACACACCGTGAAACATTGCATAAATAGGCTGAAACGTGATGCATGGAAGAAGTTTCAAGATATTTGGCTCACCAAAGAAGATTACAAAGAATGGCTTGCCAGGTTTGCCACCCGTCCCGTAAATGACAGAATCGTCCCGTATTTAAAGGTAAATGTTGTGTCCCCTATCAAATCAATACGGGACGCGATTTGTCCTGTATTTAGGAATCCACTTGTATTATTAGGGGCCGAGCACCGAAGGTGCGGAGGCGTTTCATTGATGCCTTAACATTTGTGTGCATATTTTCACTGTAAGCATTTATAGTAAAAGACCTGGGTGTTATACTAGACTGCAACCTTTTAAAAGTCTTCAACCATTCATGACCTCGAGACTAGATTACTGTAATGCTTTATTAGCTGGTTGTCCTGCATCCTCAATAAACAAGCTACAGTTAGTCCAAAATGCCGCCGCTAGAGTTCTTACTAGATCAAGAAAATATGATCATATAACACCAATTTTATCATCACTACATTGGTTATCTATAAAGTCCCGTATTAATTACAAGGTATTGCTACTGACTTATAAAGCCCTAAACGGCTTAGCTCCAGTCTATTTAACGGATCTTCTATCGCCCTATAATCCATCGCGCTCTTTAAGATCACTAAATTCGAGGCTTCTGGTCATACCTAGGATATCCAGATCCACCAAAGGAGGGAGAGCATTTTCACATTTAGCTCCAAAACTCTGGAATAGTCTTCCTGATACTGTTCGTTGCTCAGACTCGCTCTCTCAGTTTAAAACTAGATTAAAGACGCATCTCTTCAGCCAGGCACTCATGTAATACTTTTAATCTTACAGTTAAATCCGGTCTCTAGTTCATAAACGCCAGAGGAGAACTGGCCCCCGACTGAGCCTGGGTTCTCCCAAGGTTTTTTTTCCTCCATTAGGTCACCTGATGGAGTTTTTTCGGTTCCTTGCCACTGTTGCCTTTGGCTTGCTCAGTTGGGGATATTTAATTTAATTAATCAATCAACAATACTATTGATCAGCATTACCAAACGTGGACGTTTTCCACTAGAAACAAACATTGATGTATTATTTTAATTTAATACTGTAAAGCTGCTTTGATACAATCTGTATTGTGAAAAGCGCTATATAAATAAACTTGACTTGACTTGATAGTAGCACACCATCATTTGTGTTTGTGACATAAAAAACATGTGCTCGAAAAAAATCATTTGAGTCGTTTGTATGAATGTAAATGACAATACAGAAACAGCCAAAAACAAAAACAGTTGGCATTGAACAGTCTGAAATCACAAATATGTAATACTACTCTGTGGTACTTTAGAAAGCATATATCCATGCACAGCTTTCGTGAGAAAAAGAATTCAGCAAACAAAGACTGCCTGCCTCCACTGTCTAAGTAATTTAGTTTTATTAAGTTACATTATCTGAGGAAATTGCTTGGATCATATGTGAGTAGGATGTTGGGTGGTCAGTTCAGCTTTTTGGTCACTCTTACAGACATGAGACTTCCACTAAAAATCCAAGTCATTGAGTAAAACTAATGGAGAAAAAAATACTTTTTAGACCACTGTATTTCTTTTAGAATCTTGCAAAGTTACATTTTCTTACTGGACTATTCAGTGTTGTTCTGACTTTACCATTTAGTGACATGTCTTTATTTGAATATTAATTTTAACATGCTGTTTTGGTAGTCTTTTGCTATGTATTAAATCACTGTTGTGATATATCATTATTATATTATTGATATAATATATACATCAGTATTGACCTTTTCCAATAGAACACCACAGTCCAACCCTGTGTTTGATCATGTGTTTATGGCAGATGTTCCTGTGCACATCATGAACACAAGTAGTTCATCTGAAGGAGACGGACACCAGGAACTTCTGGAATGGCTGAAGCTCCACGGGGCGGATGGAGACTCCATAGAGAGAGTAATATACAGAAAATCTATTCACTTTGGTCTCCGAATATTTCAAATACATCTGGTCCTTAATAATATTGTCTGAAATCAACAGATAATGGATTATTTTCTATCCATATCATAGATTATAGCCGAAGATTACAGTCTTGATGACATCCTTCATTATGTCACAAGAGAGGACTTGAAGACTTTGAGATTACGGTACGTGAACAATTCTGATAATCTGTAATATATTCAGTTTTTTATAAATAAATCAAAAACAGACATTAACATGCATAGGTTATATTTCACATTAAATTGTTACACTACCACGTATTTACACGGACCTACATATTTCAGGTCAGTAAAAAAAATACATTTTTAAAATATTTTTTAAAGATGATTCACCTAGGCAAAAATACAGCAAAAAACTATAATATTGTGAAATATTACGGTATTACAATTTACAATTACTGTATTATATTTTAATGTTGTAAAATGTAATTTATTCCTGTGATCAAAGCTGAATTTTCAGCATCATTACTCCAGTCTTCAGTGTCACATGATCCTTCAGAAATTACTCTAATATGATGATTTGCTGCTCTAGAAATGTTTCTTAGAATATAACTTAAATATAACCTTTTGTTAAATGTAATCTTTTGCAATATATAGGCTTCTATAAAACAGTGGAGTAAGTTACTCATTCATTGTTAGTCTTGTTGCAAGTTCCAGATGCTGTGACAGACATGAACACATAATATTGAGTAAATTTGACTGAATCCAGACAGCTAATTGGTTTATATTATGTTACCTGGGAAATGTGTCCATTCTGTGTAAATTAATTACTGTTTATATGTAAATGTGGTCCTCCGGAGACACATAAATTATATTGCACAATGATAAAGCATACAGTGTGAAACTGCCATAATTCACATTATCTTTGGGATTATTACGTTTCTCTGCTATGCGCAGTAAAATAGTGTATGATTGTGTGTTTTCTTGTCTTGTGTTTCTAGAGGTGGAGTCCTATGTAAACTCTGGAGCGTCATCTCAGAGCACAGAAAAAAGCCAGGCTGACGACCGTAGCCACGAATATGTGCCATCCAGACTCTGTTCAAGTGTTAAAACATATCCAAATATATATATATATTTAGTGGGATCAATTCAAGTCTTATGTGATTATCCATATGACATTTAAATATGTTTTAACTTTTATATTTATCTGTGAAATTGCAGTTTTACATGTGACTGTAAATGAACTGTTAAAGGCCCACACATTTGATACGTGAACACTGTTACGGCATCTTTATACAGGAAACTTGTTTTTATTTTTTTAGATTTGGTTACAGAAACGTGTCTTGACCTGCCTGAGAACTTTTTCCAGTCCAAATCTCTTTTCCTTTCAGAAAAGACACTGAAACTACACTGAAAGTGTTTTATATATATTTTTACATGTATCATTAATAAGGTGTATTGTCAAGTAATTTGCTAATATACTTTTTTTTTTTTTTTTTTAATAAAGGCTAGTTATATTTGCATATATTCTAAATGACAGGTACGAGGATACACAATAACCAATCAAATTGAATTGTGTTTCCACGTATTTGGGGTGACACGTGAATAAACCACCTCTGAAATTGTATATAAACTCCTTTTAGAGCTACATTCCTGAGATTATATGTAAACTATATCCAGAAGCACAGAGAATATATCACAAATGTGCTTTTATGTCTATTTATTCAGCACAAATCTCAAGCAACTCAAGAGCACCTCAAGTTTTTAAATTCTGTGAAATTACCATTTTAAGTGTAACCGATGGCCCTAATAGTTTCTAGTCAAATCATAAAACATAACATAAATGATGTGTATCTAATGATACACATTTAAACACACACACACACCTAGGGCTATGTGATGTGACAATCATGTAATGGATACGTTTGATATCTGTGGTGAATGTTTGCATGATCAGTGTTTGCATTCCAACTGTTTCATTTTGTGCAAATTGGAATTTCACTTTTGGATTAAATAAAAAGTTTGGGAATTTTTTTTTCTTAATTCCAGCTAGCACAGTATAACAGAAGTGTTATTAAATTTTTTTGTGTGTTTTTAGATATGTTATCGTAAGAATCTACCTATTATTTGCGAGGATTTCATGCTCATCATTACTAATTGCCCCGCACTCCCCAGTTTTCTTTCTTCTGTGAAACACTGAAGATATTTTTAAGAACGATGGGGTTAAAAAAACATAGGACCCCATTGACTCTCATTGTAGACTAAAAATGTGTTCAACAGAAGAAATTAATACATATAGTTTTGTAATGACATGAGGGTGAGTAAATAATACCAGACATTTATGGGTTTTCTATTTCTTTCATTTTTGGGTTAACTATTCCATTAACACCCAATGAAAGTCATTTCAAGAGGACCTTTTTGACCACAGATGGATGACATCCTTAGTGGTATTAACACTAAATGATTTAAGATAGCAGGAATCTGACAGCCTTCCTACCACATTTTTCACATCACACTGACCTGTATTGCTTGGCCCT
Source organism: Squalius cephalus (assembly GCF_949319135.1). Lineage (NCBI taxonomy): Eukaryota > Metazoa > Chordata > Actinopteri > Cypriniformes > Leuciscidae > Squalius > Squalius cephalus. The sequence continues at coordinate 2,496,291 of NC_137133.1, read as the reverse complement.
GATGTCAAGTATAATTCAGAAAATAATGTCACAAATTTTTGTCTGACATTTTCTATTTTAAACTTTTCAAAGCAAGTACCACATCTGATTTAATCAGAACATCTAAGTACCACCTAGTCGCGTCAGTGTTCGTCTTTTTGTATATTTACATCAAACAAGGAGTTAAATAGGGTGGCATGTTGAGGGAATCGATTGGATGGTGAAATCATTTTTCCTTTTTCTTTGGAATAACAAACACCAATTAATCATAAACAATGAACCAGGGACATATTAAAAGTAAATAGGGTCAATTTTGGTTTTTATGCTGACTTCAGGCATAACAACACACTCCTGGCAGTTGTAGAGTGGTGCATTTCCTGACAAAATGCCACACTTAAAGGCTAACAAACCAATTTGATGGCGACACTCAGCTCATACGTGGGGGTGTTAATCTTCGACAAAGCACCCAGTTAGACGAGGATGTCTTTCACCCCAGTGTCCTTGACAATCACCAAATTAATCATTAAAGACTATGATGATCGACTGCATCCTGAGCTTCAAGCGCACCTCGCCACCCATCAGATCAAACTGATGTTCGTCACACCCAGCACACCACATGTTTGGAGGGAAAAATAAGCTTCTAAAGGCAGCACTATAAGTTACCCTTGGGACGCAGATAGTCACAGAGGAAGTGCAGGTTGAAATAGAGGGGATCCTCAACTCTAAGCCTGTTGGCTGTACCTCCACAGATGTTGCTGACCTAGATCCTGTTACGCCTAATATCTTGTTTGACTCCCAGAAGTGGTCAACCTGGAGTCTGATCTTCTGAGCCGAAGAAGATGGAGACACGGCCAACTCTTAGTGGACCACTTGCACAGCCTTCAGACTCGTCAGAAATGGAGATCAGAGGAAACTGATGTTCAGGTCGGTCATGTTTGTGGACCAGCAGCCAGCAACCCGTTCCTTTTGACCAGTTGCAACGATCACCCAAGTCTTCCCTGGAGCAGACAACTGAATCAGATCAGCAGAAATAAGAGTGAAGAACTAGACCTTCAGTGGTGTTAAGCTGATCTCTCTTCCCCTTATACCCGAGTAACTGTACACCCATAGGCGTCGATTTCGGGGGGGACGGGGGGGACGTGTACCCACCAGTTTTCCTCATGAGTCATTTTGTACCCACCACTTTTAACTTCCGTCCATATTAATTTGACTTTTGGTTCGATTTTTTGACAGTTTTCAGTGGTTGTGAGGAGCATGAGAGAGAAATTTGGTAATCATTGTCTGACCCAACAAAACAACATTATAATATTCGTTTTATTTTATTTTCCATGTTCGCATTTATGAGGGAAAAAAGTTTACGGTTACGGACGTAAAGCGGTCTGAAAGCGGCACTAAAAGACTGCTTTAAAACTTTCACAGACACCTCAAACAGAACAGCTGCCTTTCTTTAAAGTGAATTTCGTTTTGTATTAATTATATCTTAATTTTAATCAGTGTTTCATGAACCAATTGCCTGGATTTAATAGCCTATATAGCTAAAAAGTAAATATAGCAGAATCATACGGTGACGCATTGCTGCCACATATATTATTTTTTCACCTCAATTATGTCTAATAACGAAATCTTATGTCGTTTTAAAATAACGATGCATTTTAATTGTTTATTAATGAGCTAGTCTTTTCTAAATCAGTGTAGGCTGCCTGCATACATATCTCCACATCTCCGCTGTAATGTAGCCTAGATGCGCCTTTTATACGGACAGGATTACATAATCAGATGGTAGCTACCGTATTTGCTTTCGATTGGATTTTTTTTTCGTTGGTGGACATTTTTTTTATTAACTTTATTGTTATATTTCTCATGTCTGTGAGGCTTGTCTATACACTGTTTGTCAGTTCATTTTTGAGGCGCGGTCCATTTCACAGAGATCATGAAAGCGCGCCCTGTTCGTTTTCTTTTATTTTACAAAGGCACACCGTTTTATTGTTGTTGTAAGTTTACACAAGTAAACGTAGTTGCGACTGATGTATTATTATTTTCTGTATGACCAGAAATGGAGTATTTTAAGTTGTTTCAACTGTTGATAGGAAAATGCGAGTGATGGCACCGGCGCCTCTATCCATGTCATATAGTGCGCGCTCCACACTCCGCACAAACACTCGGATATGCGCTTCATAACAACAAACATTTAGGTTAACGTTAGAGCGAGCGGCCATGCCAGACGGATAATCATCTTCATGTTTAACTAATCAAATTCTGTTGCATTTTCTTGCGCCAGTTTGAAAAGGGCGTCTGAAACACTTAGCCTATAGCTACAGATAAACGCCAAACGCTGGTGTTTTTCTTTAAACAAATTCGTTTAGGCTTTAAAATAAATATTTTTTATGGGCTAATTAATGCCACAATAATTTGTTTATTTTATTGGCTAATTGTATTTTTTAATTTTTGTTTTGCATTGAATACCATTGAATATTTTCATCGAATGCATTGAATATTTGCTGTGCACCGCTATGCCATCCTCCCATAGAAAGACACGTTGAGAGCCACCTATTTTAAATAATAAAGGGTTTCTATGGAAGGAAAACGCTTAATGTATAATTAAATGCATTGCGTTCATATTCTTTATCACTGAAGCTTTTTCTTTATTATAAGGGTGTATCATTCCATTAAAAAAGGGACTGTTTATAAGGTGACAATCCGTTATACATCTTAATTAAACAAAATAAGAACACAATGTTGTAAAAAATAAACAACTTAGTCTATGTTCTGTTAGATGTGTTTTGACTACTTTTTGTTTAATTATATCAGGTAATGGAGATATAGCCTAGCCTATTAACAAAAATAAATCTTATTAGGCCTATATAATATATAATATTAAAAAAACGTATAGGCTATATAAAATATAAAAAAGCCTATATAAAATATATTTTCAAAAAGATTAATTCATTGATTAATTTTGCATGATTGGGGGCTGATACTATTTGCTTAAGCTTTTTGAGCGTGTGATAAAGATACACATTCACATTCACGGCGTATTTAGACACATTTAGACGCATTCATAATCATTACTTTTACGAAGTGGACGAGCGGAGCGGAATATTCAGAAATGCGCTCTCCACTCTGATCGGAACAAACCCGAACCTCACTGTCTGCTGAACTTACGCAGAAACATCAAAATATAACCAGCTTTTAAAAATGTTTTTTAAAACTAAGCACTATTTTAGCACAAATTATGAGGTTATTGGCGATTTTTTTTTTATAATTATTGATTATTTTTTAATCAAATTATTAATTATTATCAATTAATTTTTTTTTTTTTTTTAAAGTTTTGGGTGGGCCTGTTGAAAAGTGGGGCCGTGTCTGAGCTACAGGACATCGTCTTATAACCTGCGCGAAAGAGAGAAAAAAATGAATGCGTCATTGTACCCAGCACTTCTGAAAATGCACTTCCAAATGCGTCTCTGTCCCCACCACATTTCAAACCAAACTGACGCCCATGTGTACACCCCTCTTATTTCTGTCACTGTTGCCTTTTTACCTGTGAATTTGGGGGTGGCTGTAAAAAAGGCCCAGTTTTACTAGTGATTTGTATTTAATTGTTATTTAGGCCTTGTCCACACTAATACGTTTTAGTTTGAAAACGCATATTTTTTCTCTACGTTTTGGCCATTCGTCCACATTGAGATGTTTTTTTTATTTTCAATGAAGATAGAGATTTTTGAAAACGCTTTCCCAAATGGATACATTTGAAAACGCTGTTTCGTGTTGTAGTGTGGACTGTGAAAATGGAGGTATTCAAAAACGGTGACGCATGTAGTCATGTGACGCATATTGTACCCGTAATATCAATGATTATATCGCCATTGTTGTGCCTGCTATTTACTTTCATAGTCTTCTTAAAGGGGACCTATTATGCCCCTTTTCACAAGATGTAAAATAAGTCTCTGTTGTCCCCAGAGTGTGTATGTGAAGTTTTAGCTCAAAATACCCAACAGATAATTTTTTACAGCATGTTTAAATTGTCATTTTTTGGTGCTCAGAAAAACGCACTGTTTTAGTGTGTGCCCTTTAAATGCAAATGAGCTGCTGCTGCACGACACAGGGGGCGGAGCCTCACGAGCTCGCGCTCAGTCTCTCAGGACAATTTCATCTCACGGAATGATGATAATATCAGAAACTCTCAGCAACGGTGTTCATTTCGACCCGGAGTCGGACAATAATGCCTACAGAGTCAGAGTGCTTTATGGAGATGGAACAGGTATAGTTTATTTTAATTACGGTTATAACGTATTTTTCATCTGCTGCTTGTATGTATCCACTATTATAGCCTACAAGTCTGCTGTTTCGGACCAGGTCCGAATGATGATCAAAAATATACTGATGATAAATAAAGTTTATTGTACATAACACAAAAGATGAAGCGTCAGTTTTACTCCAGAAAAGCACCGTAAGAGCTGAGTAAACACAGTAAGAACGAAGTGTGTAAGTAACGTTACATAAACGAATTTCGGTAGAGTTGACGGAGCATTTTCTTTGAAAACAAAATAATTCCACCTCGTCTTCAGCGGCCGCCTCAGATTTCGGGAGTAAATAGAGAGAGCTATGTGGATTAATACATCCAGCCACACAACACCTACAAGCTGGGAGACATTCTCGTCAGTGCAGTAATGTTAGTTAGTTAATGGCGGAACTCGCTGTGAACTCGATCAGGGCGGGGCTATGTTAAAACGGCAGTGTCTGTCAACACTCGTGGGCGGGGCCTGTGCTTAGTGACGTCACTAAAGCCACATTCTGAAAACAGACACTGCTGATGATTTATGGGGATTAATAAAAAAAAGGAATGAGTGGATTTTTATCACTATTGGGTGGTTGTGTACACACACTGCCAACACACATTTATGTCCAAACAGCATGCAAAAGTGAATTTTGCATAATAGGTCCCCTTTAAGGTCCACCAAAGCTTTTTTTCAATCAAGCATATTTTTTCAATTGTTTTCACATTTTTTTTTCAATCAACAAAAGAGCCAGAGAAAATACATTACATTGTATCGACATTTTCAACACAGAAACAAAATATGTGTGAAATGGGATACTAGTAACACTTTCACAGATATTGTAACAATCGATACAGTGTAACGTATTTTCTCTGGCTCGTGTTTTAAATTATTTTGTTCCGTTATTATGCGTGTTGTTGTCATCAGTTGATGTTGCTGAGTGACGCGCGCTGTCAGAAGGTGGGCGGGGTTAGGATTTCCCAAGATTTTCCAAGATGGCGCCGCCCATACCCCCCATAAACGGCTTCAAACCCGTTCTTCAGAAAGTCTATGGGTGACGTCACAGACGCTTTGTCCATATTTTTTACAGTCTATGTGTTGTACAAGCAGAATGTGGCGGTTAGTTGGTGCGGTATTAGTCCCGCCCCTCCTCCACTGTGATTGGACGGTTGGGTAAAAAGTGACAGTGATGAGCCAGTTTTACCCAAAGTTGAACATTCTTCAACTCTTGGCGACCTGTAAAAAACACCGGACGCCCATCGCTTCAGTGTGAAAAAGACTCTCAGCGCTTCGATACGCTCATGGCGTATTAGAAATGCGGTGCTCCCATTGAAAACAATTGAAAAAATACGCCAGCCAGGTGAAAAAACGCTTTAGTTGGGCTCTTGACCAGTGTCGGGGTAGTAACTCATTACCAGTAACTTGAGTTATGTAATCATAATCTAGAAAAGTAATGCATTACTTTTAAAAATTACAACAACATTTTTAAAACATTTTCAAATAAGTAACGCAAGTTACTTTGCTTTCCCATTTATTGACTGACAGCTCTATTGTGTTACCAGTCTATGTTATCTTTTTTTAAGATCTTTGTTTAATACCAAAGTGTTTATTTGTGATTGTTTTAAAATAATTTTTGTGATATTTTTAATGACACATTTGTATAATAAAAAGGAAGAGTTTTAGTTAATAATCGCTTATTGACCTGACCTATCAAGTTCTCCATTAAACAAGCCCAATGATTTAATAATAGGCTACAACACATTTTATACAGACACTTCATATTTAATGGTATTAGATGATTTGGTAAATGCATTTGAAAGATTTTACTTTCAAGGAAGCGTTTGCAATGGGTGTGTAAAAGGTAGTTTTAGGCATGTTTGGCCTGAGTTTCTGTTGCATTTCCACTGTTCTGACCAGCAGGGGTCACTAGCGTGTGGCGTTAAGAACGCTTCGAAACAGTGAATCATTTTGCAAAGCAACAAAACTTTATAAAGCTTTGAATCAATTGAACTGATTGCTTCGCAAAATGATTCAGTGTGGAAGCGTTCGAAACACCACACGCTAGTGACCCCTGTTGGTCAGAACAGTGGAAATGCAACAAAAACTAAGGCCAAACATGCCTAAAACTACCTTTTACAAACCAATTGCCAACACTTTCTTGAAAGAACTTTTCAAGAAACTAACCTTAATTTTCTTAAGCAGCTTTATCAGCAGCTTCCACAGTAAAGCCTGAGCTTATGCGCGGTATTTGGCCATAATAAAGAAAAAGCCTCCCCGTCGGGGAATCGAACCCCGGTCTTCCGCGTGACAGGCGGAGATACTGTCCACTATACTAACGAGGAGTGGCTGTTATATCAGTGTCTCTGAGCATGTTTTGAATGCTCAACCGTTGAGAAGTCACTTAATACTGGATATGCTTTTCATTCTGGGAGTTAATATTATTTAAGCCTTTTACTTTGGCCAAGGGGGGCAGGAAGAGGAGCTCACCCTGTCCTATGGAGGAATCCACCTGCAATCCAAGGAGATGAAGGGTTTGTTTACTTAGCTTCCAGGAAGTTCATAAAAATCTTGAGTTCCCTTAGAGCGGTAACTTCAACATTGCGTCAGCTATGACGCTGCGGGAACTCCTCCCTTCTCCACTTTTGTTGAAATCTTATAGGCTTACGCCAGCTTGGAGCAGCTGGCCAATTGTTGCGAAGTATGCAAATACTAACAAGCTCGCGGGCAGTATAAAATGCATGGGCAAATGCAATTGCGTCAGAATCTCTTTCTTCACGCTGTCATCTTTGAAGTTGCACCTGAGGACTAGTTACCTTTTCTTCCTCGCATCTGATGGCTACTCTTTGCTGGATTTGTGCAGGCCCCATCGACCCGCCCGACACCTATGAGTACTGCGCCGCCTGCCTGGGCCTGGCCCACACTGAGGCGGCCTTCTTGGACTCCACGTACATGCACTGCGCCGACCTGCCGGTGCACACTCTAGAACCAGGAGGGTTTTTGCTCATGCTATTATGGGGTAGAGGCCCACTGCTGCCAGCAAACCGCTGGTGGGCCCTCCCCCACCCAGAAACAAGGCCCTCATCCTCTGCTGTCGCCACATTCCACCGGTCCTTTTCGTGGACGCGCTGGACTCGACGTGGAATGCTCCGGACGAGCCTACCAAGAGTAAGTTGGATTCCTGGTATCTCCAGTCGGGCCGCCTGGCTGCTTCGAGAAGGAGGACGCCGTTCTTCCACAACGTCCACGAGCACATGGTGAAGTCGTGGTCTGCACCCCAATTGGCATGCGTGCACGCTGCCATCAGGGCCATCTTCTCCCACGTGGACGAGGCGGAAGCCCACGACTATGTGCACATGTCCCCCATCGAGGACACTGTCGCCGTGCACCTTTGTCCATCCTTTCGTTTCTGGGCGCGTATCTCAGCCTGAAGTCCAAGCCGTGCAAGTTCACGGCTCATCTGGCTGACAAAGCCTATGCTTCTGCAGGTGAAGAAGCATCCGCTCTGCATTTCGTGAAAGACCTGCGGACGGCAACAGACTTTGCGCTCGTGATTACAAAGCACTCCGCCCAGGCCATTGGCCGCTTCATGGGCTTCATCGTCGTCCTTAACAGGTACCTGTAGTTAACCCTAGCTGACCTGAAGGATGCGGACCGCGAGACTATCCTAAATGCTCCAATCAAGCGTGCCACTCAAGCCCTGAAACGTGAAGCCAAAACGTCTCGATCGCCCCCCGGTGGCTGGTCCTAGTATAGGTCATAAGCCCCGCCTCCCCGTGTTATTCAACGGGACGTGAGACCAACTGAACAATTAAATTACACTTCAAATATCTTTTTTCCCAAGGTGGTTTCTTTCATTTGCTGTCGTTTTTATCACGCTGATGTAAGTTCAAGTGTCTGTTTAAAAAATAAGTTGTTTTTTAGTTAGTTACGTGATGCGGTGGTGTAACTTCATGATTGACAGCGGTGATTGAAAGGTTCTCTGAGCGAAGTAGTCACTGAAGCACCAACGGACATTTTTTTTGGGATCTTCGGAGGACTGAGGAGATTGTATTTACTTTATTTTAACAAGCCTCTTGTTGTACTGCAATCAATTTTTAAAAAAGTGTGCAGAATGCACTCTCCCTGAGGCGAGTGAGGGCGGAGCGTTGATTTCGCGGCTTTACTTCCTGCTCACGACTGCGCAGGTCTGGTCCCGAGATCGCTATTGCGCAGACTCAAGTTCCAATATGTCAGCGCCATATCGGGACACTGGCGGCTTCAGTTCTCATCAATGGAAGAGAGCGAAGGGGCGTCATCCATCTTTTTTTACAGTCTATGGCTCCAATCACTCCCTCCGGCCTGATGGTGATGCCGTGGAGTCAGTTACTGAGCGCTTCTCTGAGGCGCAGAAGCACACGAAGGCTATGAGTCACGTGATGGTCTAGAGGTATGTCTATTCAGAATATATACGTTGCTGCTAGTTGGTCTTCTCTGAACACCTTCGCCAGATTTTACAAGCTGAATGTACCGTCTGTGGTGTCTCAAGTGCTTCGGTGAGTTGATTTCCTCACTCATGTATTTAGAACTGTTCTAGTGTTTGACACAGTTGTTACCGCTTTGCTGTTGGCTCTGTGTATACTTTGTTCCTCACTTACATTGGGACCTGCTGCTAGTGTTAAAACTTTCAAGCATTGAGTGCTTATTGTGTTGTGTCTGCCCTGGTTTCAGTGCAGCCTTCGCTTTCATTGTGTTGAATATGCAAAGTTTGATGGGTTGGAGCTGATGTTTCATTGGTCTAGCTTCGCCTATCAGATGTGAACACTCCTAGCGGCGCGGATATTAGTTGACTGTCTTTCTCTTCCGTGGCTGGTGTAGCTTGGCTCCGTTTTCTCTGGGCTTATCTTCACTACTCTCACGGCGGGATTTAATACAGTTCCCGCAGCGCCATAGCTGATGCAATGTTGAAGTTACCGCTGTCGAAAGTGAATGTCTCCGGTTACTATCGTAACCTCGGTTCCCTGAGAGGTGGGAACGATACATTGCATTAGCCATCGTGTTCGCTGTTCGATTAGTTGTGCAAGCGTTCAGTCGTGATTCTGACGCAATTGTCGCACCCATGCATTTTATACGGCCCGCAAACCTGTCAGTATCTGCATACTTCGCGACAATTGGCCAGCTGTTCCAAGCTGCTGTTAGCCTATAAGATTAGATGATTTGTTAAATGCATTTGAAAGATTTTACTTTCAAGAAAGCGTTTGCAATGAGTTTGTAAAAGGTTGTTTTATGCATGTTTGGCCTGAGTTTCTGTTGCATTTCCACTGTACTGACCAGCAGGGGTCAAAGCTTTGAATCAATTGAACCGATTGCTTCGCAAAATGATTCAGTGTGGAAGCGTTCGAAACGCCACACGCTGGTGACCCCTGCTGGTCAGAACAGTGGAAATGCAATAAAAACTAAGGCCAAACATGCCTAAAACAACCTTTTACAAACCAATTGCCAACACTTTCTTGAAAGTACTTTTCAAGAAACTAACCTTAATTTTCTGGGTTGCTTTATCAGCAGCTTCCACGGTAAAGCCTGAGCTCATGCAAGGTATTTGGCCGTGATAAAGAAAAAGCCTCCCCGTCGGGGAATCGAACCCCGGTCTTCCGCGTGACAGGCGGAGATACTGTCCACTATACTAACGAGGAGTGGCTGTTACATCAGTGTCTCTGAGCATGTTTTGTTGAGAAGTCATGTTTCAACCATTGAGAAGTCACTTAATACTGGATATGCTTTCCATTATGGGAGTTAATATTATTTCAGCCTTTTATTTTGGCCAGGGGAGGCAGGAAGAGGAGCTCACCCTGTCCTATGGAGGAATCCACCTGCAATCCAAGGAGATGAAGGGTTTGTTTACTTAGCTTCCAGGAAGTTCATAAAAATCTTGAGTTCCCTTAGAGCGGTAACTTCAACATTGCGTCAGCTATGACGCTGCGGGAACTCCTCCCTTCTCCACTTTTGTTGAAATCTTATAGGCTTACGCCAGCTTGGAGCAGCTGGCCAATTGTTGCGAAGTATGCAAATACTAACAAGCTCGCGGGCAGTATAAAATGCATGGGCAAATGCAATTGCGTCAGAATCTCTTTCTTCACGCTGTCATCGTTGAAGTTGCACCTGAGGACTAGTTACCTTTTCTTCCTCGCATCTGATGGCTACTCTTTGCTGGATTTGTGCAGGCCCCATCGACCCGCCCGACACCTATGAGTACTGCGCCGCCTGCCTGGGCCTGGCCCACACTGAGGCGGCCTTCTTGGACTCCACGTGCATGCACTGCGCCGACCTGCCGGTGCACACTCTAGAACCAGGAGGGTTTTTGCTCATGCTATTATGGGGTAGAGGCCCACTGCTGCCAGCAAACCGCTGGTGGGCCCTCCCCCACCCAGAAACAAGGCCCTCATCCTCTGCTGTCGCCACATTCCACCGGTCCTTTTCGTGGACGCGCTGGACTCGACGTGGAATGCTCCGGACGAGCCTACCAAGAGTAAGTTGGATTCCTGGTATCTCCAGTCGGGCCGCCTGGCTGCTTCGAGAAGGAGGACGCCGTTCTTCCACAACGTCCACGAGCACATGGTGAAGTCGTGGTCTGCACCCCAATTGGCATGCGTGCACGCTGCCATCAGGGCCATCTTCTCCCACGTGGATGAGGCGGAAGCCCACGACTATGTGCACATGTCCCCCATCGAGGACACTGTCGCCGTGCACCTTTGTCCATCCTTTCGTTTCTGGGCGCGTATCTCAGCCTGAAGTCCAAGCCGTGCAAGTTCACGGCTCATCTGGCTGACAAAGCCTATGCTTCTGCAGGTGAAGCAGCATCCGCTCTGCATTTCGTGAAAGACCTGCGGACGGCAACAGACTTTGCGCTCGTGATTACAAAGCACTCCGCCCAGGCCATTGGCCGCTTCATGGGCTTCATCGTCGTCCTTAACAGGTACCTGTAGTTAACCCTAGCTGACCTGAAGGATGCGGACCGCGAGACTATCCTAAATGCTCCAATCAAGCGTGCCGCACAAGCCCTGAAAAGTGAAGCCAAAATGTCTCGATCGCCCCCTGGTGGCTGGTCCTAGTATAGGTCATAAGCCCCGCCTCCCCGTGTTATTCAACGGGACGTGAGACCAACTAAACAATTAAATTACACTTCAAATCTTTTTTCCAAAGGTGGTTTCTTTCATTTGCTGTCGTTTTTATCACGCTGATGTAAGTTCAAGTATCTGTTTCAAAAATAAGTTGGTTTTTAGTTAGTTACGTGATGCGGTGGTGTAACGTCATGATTGACAGCTGTGATTGACAGGTTCTCTGAGCGAAGTAGTCACTGAAGCACCAACAGACATTTTTTTCGGGATCTTCAGAGGACTGAGGAGATTGTATTTACTTTATTTTAACAAGCCTCTTGTCGTACTGCAGTCAATTTTTAAAAAAGTGTGCAGAATGCACTCTCCCTGCGAGAGTGAGGGCGGAGCGTTGATTTCGCGGCTTTACTTCCTGCTCACTACTGCGCAGGTCTGGTCCCGAGATCACTACTGTGCAGACTCAAGTTCCAATATGTCAGCGGCATATCGGGACTCTGGCGGCTTCAGTTCTCACCAATGGAAGAGAGCAAAGGGGCGTCGTCCATCTTTTTTTATGGCTCCAATCACTCCCTCCGGCCTGATGGTGATGCCGTGGAGTCAGTTACTGAGTGTTTCTCTGAGGTGCAGAAGCACACGAAGGCTATGAGTCATGTGATGGTCTAGAGGTATGTCTATTCAGAATATATGCGTTGCTGCTAGTTGGTCTTCTCTGAACACCTTCGCCAGATTTTACAAGCTGAATGTACCGTCTGTGGTGTCTCAAGTGCTTCGGTGAGTTGATTTCCTCACTCATGTATTTAGAACTGTTCTAGTGTTTGACACAGTTGTTACCGCTTTGCTGTTGGCTCTGTGTATACTTTGTTCCTCACTTACATTGGGACCTGCTGCTAGTGTTAAAACTTTCAAGCATTGAGTGCTTATTGTGTTGTGTCTGCCCTGGTTTCAGTGCAGCCTTCGCTTTCATTGTGTTGAATATGCAAAGTTTGATGGGTTGGAGCTGATGTTTCATTGGTCTAGCTTCGCCTATCAGATGTGAACACTCCTAGCGGCGCGGATATTAGTTGACTGTCTTTCTCTTCCGTGGCTGGTGTAGCTTGGCCCCGTTTTCTCTGGGCTTATCTTCACTACTCTCACGGCGGGATTTAATACAGTTCCTGCAGCGCCATAGCTGATGCAATGTTGAAGTTACCGCTCTTGAAAGTGAATGTCTCCGGTTACTATCGTAACCTCAGTTCCCTGAGAGGTGGGAACGATACATTGCATTAGCCATCGTGCTCGCTGTTCGATTAGTTGTGCAAGCGTTCAGTCGTGATTCTGACGCAATTGTCGCACCCATGCATTTTATACGGCCCGCAAACCTGTCAGTATCTGCATACTTCGCGACAATTGACCAGCTGTTCCAAGCTGCCGTTAGCCTATAAGATTAGATGATTTGTTAAATGCATTTGAAAGATTTTACTTTCAAGAAAGCGTTTGCAATGAGTTTGTAAAAGTTTGTTTTATGCATGTTTGGCCTGAGTTTCTGTTGCATTTCCACTGTTGCATTTCCACTGTTCTGACCAGCAGGGGTCAAAGCTTTTCAAAGCTTTGAATCAATTGAACCGATTGCTTCACAAAAGGATTCAGTGTGGAAGCGTTCAAAACGCCACACGCTGGTGACCCCTGCTGGTCAGAACAGTGGAAATGCAACAAAAACTAAGGCCAAACATGCCTAAAACTACCTTTTACAAACCAATTGCCAACACTTTCTTGAAAGTACTTTTCAAGAAACTAACCTTAATTTTCTGGGTTGCTTTATCAGCAGCTTCCACGGTAAAGCCTGAACTTATGCAAGGTATTTGGCCATGATAAAGAAAAAGCCTCCCCGTCGGGGAATCGAACCCCGGTCTTCCGCGTGACAGGCGGAGATACTGTCCACTATACTAACGAGGAGTGGCTGTTACATCAGTGTCTCTGAGCGTGTTTTGAATGCTCAACCGTTGAGAAGTCACTTAATACTGGATATGCTTTCCATTATGGGAGTTAATATTATTTAAGCCTTTTATTTTGGCCAAGGGGGGCAGGAAGAGGAGCTCACCCTGTCCTATGGAGGAATCCACCTGCAATCCAAGGAGATGAAGGGTTTGTTTACTTTGCTTCCAGGAAGTTCATAAAAATCTTGAGTTCCCTTAGAGCGGTAACTTCAACATTGCGTCAGCGATGACGCTGCGGGAACTCCTCCCTTCTCCACTTTTGTTGAAATCTTATAGGCTTACACCAGCTTGGAACAGCTGGCCAATTGTTGCGAAGTATGCAAATACTAACAAGCTCGCGGGCAGTATAAAATGCATGGGCAAATGCAATTGCGTCAGAATCTCTTTCTTCACGCTGTCATCGTTGAAGTTGCACCTGAGGACTAGTTACCTTTTCTTCCTCGCATCCGATGGCTTCCTCGCCCCGATACGTCCGCGATAATTAATGCGATATGGCTCAGCTTGTCAGTTAACTACAGCTCTGTGTTGTAAATGCCGCTCCATCTGAAAGCAGGTGATGGCAATTTACTACTAATCAAGGAACCGGCTTTACTGACGAGATGCGCCTAAAAATGTCATGCGATATATCGCCTAGCCCTACTAGTCCTCAGGTGCAACTTCAACGATGACAGCGTGAAGAGATTCTGATGCAATTGCATTTGCCCATGCATTTTATACTGCCCGCGAGCTTGTTAGTATTTGCATACTTCGCAACAATTGGCCAGCTGCTCCAAGCTGGCGTAAGCCTATAAGATTTCAACAAAAGTGGAGAAGGGAGGAGTTCCCGCAGCGTCATAGCTGACGCAATGTTGAAGTTACCGCTCTAAGGGAACTCAAGATTTTTATGAACTTCCTGGAAGCTAAATAAACAAACCCTTCATCTCCTTGGATTGCAGGTGGATTCCTCCATAGGACAGGGTGAGCTCCTCTTCCTGCCCCCCTTGGCCAAAATAAAAGGCTTCAATAATATTAACTCCCATAATGGAAAGCATATCCAGTATTAAGTGACTTCTCAACGGTTGAGCATTCAAAACATGCTCAGAGACACTAATATAACAGCCACTCCTCGTTAGTATAGTGGACAGTATCTCCGCCTGTCACGCGGAAGACCGGGGTTCGATTCCCCGACGGGGAGGCTTTTTCTTTATCACGGCCAAACACCTTGCATAAGTTCAGGCTTTACCGTGGAAGCTGCTGATAAAGCAACCCAGAAAATTAAGGTTAGTTTCTTGAAAAGTACTTTCAAGAAAGTGTTGGCAATTGGTTTGTAAAAGGTAGTTTTAGGCATGTTTGGCCTTAGTTTTTGTTGCATTTCCACTGTTCTGACCAGCAGGGGTCACCAGCGTGTGGTGTTTCGAATGCTTCCACACTGAATCATTTTGCGAAGCAATCGGTTCAATTGATCCAAAGCTTTGAAAAGCTTTGACCCCTGCTGGTCAGAACAGTGGAAATGCAACAGTGGAAATGCAACAGAAACTCAGGCCAAACATGCCTAAAACTACCTTTTACAAACCCATTCCAAACGCTTTCTTGAAAGTAAAATCTTTCAAATGCATTTAACAAATCATCTAATACCATTAGTGTCTGTATAAAATGTGTTGTAGCCTATTATTAAATCATTGGGCTTGTTTAATGGAGAACTTGATAGGTCAGGTCAATAAGCGATTATTAACTTTAAAACTCTTCCTTTTTATTATACAAATGTGTCATTAAAAATGTCAAAAAATATTTTAAAACAATCACAAATAAACACCTTGGTATTAAACAAAGATCTTAAAAAGATAACATAGACTGGTAACACTTTACAATAAGGTTTAATCTGCTAAAATGAATGTACTAACATTAACTAGCAATGAGCAATACATTTGTTACGGAATTGATTAATCTTTGTAAACATTAGTTAAATAAAAAAAATAATAAAAAACGGTTCAACGTTTGTTCATGTTAGATCACAGTGCATTAACTAATGTTAACAAATACAACATTTGATTTTAATAATGTTAGCAAATGTTAACTAAGATTAGTAAATGCTGTAGAAGTATTGTTCATTCTTATTTTATGTCTCCCATAAACTAATGGTCTTTATAGCTTACCTATTTGTACTAAACTTAATAACAGATACAAATTTTATATTTGTTTGAAAGCTGCAGAAAAAATTGGTAGCTTATTTGTTGGAAAGTTTGCATGTAGACTGTGCGAAATTTAACTTATAGGTTGATATACAAATACTTAAATACACCTACATTTTTTAATACTGTTATCATACTTTAAATAAACAATGATATTTAAAAAAAAATCTAAACTATAAATGTAGACACATCTTTCCACAGCCTTCAACCAGAAACACTGAAG
Source organism: Squalius cephalus (assembly GCF_949319135.1). Classification (NCBI taxonomy): domain Eukaryota; kingdom Metazoa; phylum Chordata; class Actinopteri; order Cypriniformes; family Leuciscidae; genus Squalius; species Squalius cephalus. Next base: position 2,480,586 of record NC_137133.1, on the reverse strand, counting down.
AAGAGACTGTGCTATTTGTATCACAAAGGAACTTATTCTTTCAGTCTTTTAAGACTTCATAGTTTTAAGACTTTACTTTAAGACTTCACAGTCTTCATAGCTGTGTAAATCGTTTTTTATAATAAATCTGGATCTGGATCTGGAGATCAGTGCCACTGTGGTGAACAGGATTCTTCTAGATTGATCCCTTTACAGCCAACAACCAATTATAGTTTTTGCTGTTAGGAATTGCTGCTATGATCATTTAATTTAGTAGTTACACTTACATATATGTAGGCCTATATGAATAGCAAAAACGTAAAAATGTAAAAAATAAAATAAAAATAAAAAGTTATAACAGTATTCTTGCTTTTTTGAAGGATTCGTTTTTTTTTAAAAAAACGTTTCCTGAGCACACAAAAAAGAGGGGTCAGTGTTAATAAATCTAATCAAATCTTTCCAAAAAAGTCCTTAGTTGAGAGCAATGCTTTTTTTTTTAAAATTGAAATAAATGACTCAAAAACATTGATTCCAGCATACAACAGCAATGCTTCACAAGACAAATATTTGCACACCTTTAAACAGATTAACAAGTCATAAAAAAAATAAAAAAATAATAATAATAATAATAATAAAACAAAAAAATAAATATTTCCTCCTTTTTCCTATAGACATTCAAGATTCGTAGAATTTAGTAAACATAGTGGGGGCATTATAATATCAAGAATTTCTCCTTGAAGTTTAACAAAATTTCATTCTTATTATTTTTAATTAACTTTAACGACTTCTTTAGCGATTCCATCTCGATTAAGAATAAATTACAATTAGGTATGCATTCTGCAAATTTTTGTTTATGAATGTAATATTTACCATGCAAGATGTAGAAGTTCACCACATATTCAAACATTTTGCTTATGTGTGTGAAAGAACATATAACATCTTTTAGAGATAATTTATAATTCTAGTTGAGAGCAAAGCTCCTGCCGCCTGTATCAAACATGTGACGTTATATCTGCGACTCTTCTCAGTGCGCATGCGCGGTGTCTGTCCGGCGCATGTCGATGATATTGAAACGACATGGCGGTGTTATTGGAAACAACGTTAGGAGATATCGTGATTGATTTATACACAGAGGAGAGACCGAAAGGTAATTAATAATAACATTAATGACAGGCGACGGGTGTAAACGTATTTGCACTGCAAGCTAGATTGCACTAAATGCTAGTTCTTTTAATACAATCAACAAAACGTCGTGATAAATATAAGACATCTCTGTAGGAACTTTTTACTTGATAAACATGTAATTTCGTGATATTTGCTTGTATAACCAGAATTCTAGTTGTTATATTATTTAATGTTTCGCTAGAAGAGTACTAAACCAACTACATGATAGCATGATATGTAATATATCTGTTAACCAGAATTGTGCTTCTAATTTTTCAGCCTCGCTGAATTTCCTGAAACTGTGCAAAATCAAATATTACAACTATTGTCTGATTCACAATGTTCAGGTAATGTATGTCTTACATTCTGAGTACATTTTGTGTGCGTTATATTGTTCAAAATGGTTTTATCCTTAATGTCCATTTATATTTTTGTTTTTTTCCTTTGAAACCATTTACGTTATAAGAAATGGAGATTGGTTGACTGGAGATTCAAAAAGTTTTTAGTTCTGAAAGTTACATTGTTTTCATAGAATCACATTTATCTCATAAATTCAAGGCAAAAATTTGATTACTGTAGGATCAGAGGCGGACAGAGTACACAGCTTCATTACTTGAGTAAAAGTACAGATACCCCTTGCTAAATTTTACTCAAGTACAAGTAAAAGTACTACAGTCAGATGTCTACTTAAGTAGAAGTACTGAAGTACTTGTTTTTAAAAGTACTTGAGTATCAAGAGTACAAGAGTACATTTTCTAAATATTGCATTACTACTGCCACAGTGCTTACATTGGTAAACACAGCAAACACTTGAAGCGAAAACTATCATTAACTTGTTCAGAAAACTGAAATAGTCTGGCGAGGTGGGGCCACGGCTTGGCACATTCCCGGGATGGACCTGCTGCATCTTCATCCATTGATGAAGATCTTCATGAGCTGCATCTTCATCCATTGTTTCGTCCATGGTTTCGTCTCTTATCTAAATCTGACCATGAAGGTGATTGCTGATAGGCTGTCCCAATCAGTGGCGCCTGCACAATCCAATCACGTTTGAGAGGGAAACAACAAATTGAGGGTTTCCGTGATTTTTCTTTTTTAAGTAACGGGTACTCATGGTTATGGATAGAAATGTAGTGGAGTAAAGAGTACAATATTTGCCTCTCAAATGTACTTGAGTAAAGTCATGAGTACTCCCCAAAAATGATACTTGAGTAAAGTACTGATCCCTCAAAATTGTACTTAAGTACTGTACTCAAGTAAATGTACTCCGTTACTGTCCGGCTCTGCGTAGGATATATAAATGAATATTTCTACTGTAGTTATCACTGCAAATTTGAGGTGGAGTTTGACTGTTGACAGTACATGTTGCATGTGTTCTTGACCCGCTCCAGAGAGACTTCATCGTTCAGACGGGAGACCCCACCGGCACGGGCCGAGGAGGAGAGTCTGTGTTCTGGTAAGAATCAGGTTCATGTTATTGTGTTTTTGTGCTGACCGAATACACGTGCATTGTGTGATGGTGACGTCTGTGTGTTTGCAGTAAGCTGTATGGCGATCAGGCACGCTTTTTTGAATCCGAGAAGGTGCCCAGGATCAAGCACAGAAAGAAAGGGACGGTGTCTATGGTGAACAACGGCACCGACCAGCATGGCTCTCAGGTTAATTGTGCACATATTAGGGTTGTGCCGATGGACGATATCATCGTCCATCGTGATGGCTGACCGACATCACGATGGAGAGCCACCATCGTGATGCCACGCCCCCCACCCTGTCAGACCAGCCCAGTCTCACGGCAGTTCGTTTTCGTGTGTACACCAGTGGTTGGGAACCTATGGCTCGTGTGGCTCGCAAGGTCTCTCACCCTTTACCAACAAACGATAAAAAAAATGAAGACGTGTGTGTTCAGTGCTGTTCGCGAGTGTCACGAGTCACCACAGCAATCAACCAAACGCTTACGTTTCTGTGGTAACCTAACAGTTACAGCTCCTGCACTGGGATTCAAGCAGAACAGCTTGTTTAAGGTGATGGCGAAATTCATTTTAAAACAGCAATGAAAATGTAAAAGTAGGCTTTATAAACTTTAATATATCCTTTTATTGAAACGGGTGCTTTGCTGTGCAAAGAGAAACATTTCACCCGTTGGCCGCTGGTACTTTCACTTTTGCCGCAGAGACCCTTTATGTCCTATAGGCCTAAATGTATCGTATTGTTGATAATCCGCACAGATTTCAGTTGACGATTATGTAAAGTTCATAACAAAACATGAATGAGAAAGAAAAGAGCAGGATGTGCTATTGAAAAGAAAAATTAAAAGCACGATAAGTCGCAAAAGAGAACTGAATTCTACTGACAGGATGGCGCGCGCGCGCTCCGAGCGCAACATGGTCAAGTAGTCTTTGTCTTCGGTTGCGCGCCTGAACGGCCAAATAAACATAGAAATATTTCAAAATGCCAAGCCGAGTATTCCCGTGGCGTAAACACAGTAGATGTAAGTAGCTACAATGTGCACTCTCCCTGTCTCTTCGTGATCGCCCCCCCCCCCCCCCCCGACGATATCATCGTCCATCGCGATGTTTTACTGTAAACATCGTCAACTGCCAATTTAGGGGACATCGCCCAACCCTAGCACATATATCTAATACACAGTGTTATGTCAACATGTCATTGTCAGTGTTTGAGTGTGTGACCTTTTCTTTTGGCTCCTAGTTCCTGATCACCACAAATGAGAATCTGGATTATTTGGATGGTGTTCACACTGTGTTTGGAGAGGTCACAGAGGGCATGGACGTGCTCTCTAAAATCAACGAGACCTTTGTTGACACTGACTTCATCCCCTTTCAGGACATCAGGTAGGACAAAGTGTTTTTAGAGAGAGAAAGACCACATTTTTTATTATATTTTTTATTATGAAAGATACCAAATATTTTTGTACGTGTATGATAACCGGTGTGCAGAATCATCAATATTTAATAACTGATCCGAGTGCAGCGTACAGCTGATGACAACAAGTAATGTTTTCCCCATGTAAAGTCAAGTAGAGAAAGTCAGTAAGTGCGTTTACATGCGATTATAATGGGATTTTTGGCAATATTGCATTTAAACATTACCTCGCGTAAACACAATACTTTGACAAATATTCAATGTGATTAAGCTCATAGTAACCATACTCGCATTAAACTATGTGGCGTACGCCAAGCCCATATTATTCCCTCCGGTCCGCTAATGTGTTATTTTGCCAACACTTCGTGGCCTATGCATACTAGCGCTTGCTCGATTTAGGTTAGTTACGGGCATTTACACGTTACGTTAAAGGAGTAGTTCAATTTAAAATGAAAGTTAGCCCATGATTTACTCCCCCACAAGTAGGGCTGCACAATATATCAAAATAATGCAAATGTATATATCGCGATATGCATATTGCAACTGGAGTCATGAACAAAAGACAAAGAGAAAATCACTCACTGCTCTTGGCTGAATAACTTTTGTAGCTTTAAAGGGACACTATGCAAGTCTGAGTGTTTTTTCTCTACGAGCTCCCACTAGTGTCTGGTAGTATAATGCTTTCAAACACTCTGTCGTAAAAACGAACTGTTGTCCCTCCCCCCTTGCCACGAGCAACCCAGCTGAGGAACCGGCTATTTCAAAACCAGTTATGTCTACCGAGGCAAGTAAAGCAATACTTTCTTTCCAACTGATGGCGATTTTTTTATTTATTGTGTTGTCATGCATACTAGTATTTTTACCGGGAACGAACGATATGAACGAGGCGAACTACTGCTTTCGTGTTTGTTTGTTTGTTTTTGGGAGAATGGGCATGAGCATAAAAAAAATATATATATCGGAGGCTAATATTTGTCTAAAGTTATATTAGCAAGGTCTATAAGTTCATCTGGTAGAATGATGGTTTACCTTTGCTTGTCTAAGAAAACATCAGAACGTTTTTTCTAGCTCGATCATGATATGTGCAACATTTTGCGCGTCTGATATTGCCTACTATCAGACGCGTTGACTTAGTGACATAAAATAAAAGTGTAAATTACACAAATAAAACCGACAGAGGAACGGCCAAACAACTACAGAAATCAAACGTGTTTGCTATGACAATGCCTAACATCAAAGTTATAGTATCTAGCGTACTAGTAAGCCCCTAACAGACAGCGATCATAATAAAAACCTTTACAGACAATAGCAAACATCCTGAGGTCGCAATTACTTGAAATTTAAATATTAAACACAGTTTATTCCAAAGATACTTAACTTACAAGTGCAACAGCAGCCAGGTCAGCATCCGTTTTGCAGGCTTCTGTTTCTCTCAGTTCTCACCATTCTGAAAAAGCCGGTCCGATATATTTACTCGAGTCTGACTTCTTGCTCGGTCAGTCTCCCGTTTCCTCTTTCGTTGGTCCTCCGACAAAGATTTCCTAGCTTTCTGCTTCTTTTTTACAGGCTCAGCCATAACTCAATCTATCGTTGCCCTTTGCTTATAGCTAGCCCGCCGGTGCTTGAATAGGGGCGTGTACGTGTGCAGTGCCGTCAAGCAATTCGTTACATCGCGAGACCTGATATCACGCGATACTTCCTGACACCGACCCGCGTCCCAAAGTTGCAAGTGAGTTTTTTCCGCTCTCGGGCACCAGGGGGGTGCGAAACCACCACCATTCAACCCGAAATAAGTAATATAACCATTCCACTGACTCCGAAGCTGTTCAGTTTTTTGTAAATGTGGAGTGCTGTCAGTACAGAGAACAACGACAAAAATCGGTGTTGCCTACACCGAGTTATCCTCTTTTTAAAATTTGCACCCTGTTGACTTCAGTGGGGCAAGTTTTAAAGCTGCTTTTAGCCTCTTAACATCCTTGATGTGTCATTACAAGTGCCCAGCTAATGTAGCCATTGAAGTCAACAGGGTGCAAATTTTAAAAAGAGGATAACACGGTGTAGGCAACACCGATTTTTGTCGTTGTTCTCTGTATTGACAGCACTCCGAATTTACAAAAAAATGAGCTCAATGTTAAAATTGACCGGAGTTCTCCTTTAATAATAATCAGTATATATGGGTCATTGACGAATAAGGTTTTTAAAAGTGTAAAAAAATAGAATGGAGATATAACTATATTTGAAACCATTTTTTTAGTTTACCTAGGTGTTAACAATAAGATTTTGTGGTTTGTACAATCAATTAACACTGTTTTTTGTCATTTTTTACAAGATGGAAAAAATGTCACCAAAAAAGTCATTCGGTTTAACCACTGATTTGAAAGTTAAAAACTGATTTGACATTGATGTTGAGATAGTATATAGTGTGTACCACAGAAGAAATATTAAAACAAATTATCACTGATCTCATAAATGTAATCATTTATTGGACTACTCTAAACACTCCAACATATTCAAGTAAAACATTGCACAGGGAAAGGAGAAAAGGGGAAATGTAAAAATCTGCTTTATATTTGTATTATTGTAGTTCCTTTAGTTATTAAAAACAATATTATTCCATTTAAATATTTACTATATCGGTTTTACCGAATGATCTTTTGACACTTCAAAATCTTTAAAATACCTTTATATGTAGTAAAATATAATTAAAACCTTTTGGATTCAGTAAAAGAGATCAAGTTGTACTAAAACAGTTTTTACTATATAACTATATAACATACTATATAACATACTTTGGATGTTATATATTTGTTTTTGTATTATTATTAAGGCCTTTGGACAAAAAAAATGACCTGTCACGTCATTGACCCATATATGTAATTCATACAGTAAAAACTAAGCAGTGTTTTATTTTTTACATTTGATTATTCAGTTTCTGTTGTTAAATAACCCTGATGTAGGATAACCTGAAACCCTGTGTTTACACTGATGTTAAAATAACACTTCTGATGCAACAGTAAAACACTGCTGTTCACTTTCACAAGTTATAGGGATGTTTTCTTGTCACAAAAAGAATGTGAAACACGAATGTGAAAGAAAGCAATGCATTTGTAACATCACGGTTAGACTATTGCAACTCTCTTTACTGTGGCCTTCCTCAATCTTCACTATCTCGTTTACAAATAGTTCAAAATGCAGCTGCGAGACTTTTGACTGGGTCTAGGAAGAGGGATCATATTTCTCCTGTTTTATCCCTTCACTGGCTTCCCATTAAGTTTAGAGTTGATTTTAAGATCCTTATGTTTGTTTATAAGGCGTTGTCTGGCTGTGCACCAAGGTATATTTGTGATCTTATTGTGCCATACTGTCCTGCTAGGGCACTTAGATCTTCAAATCACTTGCTTTTAAATGTGTCATGATGTCTCTACAAATTAAAGGGTGATCGGGCCTTTTCTGTGGCTGGGCCCAAGCTTTGCAATGCTCTCCCTTATCCTGTGAGGTCTGCTCCTTCATTGGACATTTTTAAATCTACTCTGAAAACACATTTTTATTCTTTAGCTTTTGGAAACTTGTAATTGTTGTTTTTTATAGTGTAGTCCTGCTATGCACTGTGTACAGCACTTTGGATCAATTTGTATTGTGTTAAATGTGCTTTATAAATAAAGGTTGTTGTTGTTGTATGTTGGTTATAGAATTTTAAATGTATTTTAAAGATAATTTAAGTTAATTTTACACACTTTAAGGATTACCATATCGCATATTGCATTATTTAATGAGTTATCGCATATCGAATATTTCTTCAATATCGTGCAGCCCTACCCTCAAGCTATCCTAGCCTTTATATTGGGAGCTATACAGACATTACACAAGTTTTTATTTTTTTAACACCTCCAGATGGCACTTTTCTCACTTAAAAAAATGGATTTTAAAGGCCTCCACTCTATTTTAATGTGAAATATTGAATTTATTGGAAAAAATAATAAAATAAAACAATATATATTAGTTCTAATGGAAAAAAATAGCACATAAAAATATTGCATAGTATCATAAAATCTCTTCAAAATTCAAAATAATCAAAAAACATTATTGAACAAAAATATATTACATTGGTTTTCCTGGAAAAAAAAGAAGTTATATTTCAATGCTTCGGTCACTTTTGACTGCGACGGAGCCAAGTGTGACCCCTAAATGAAGAGGACCAGAGGGTTAGGTCCTTGAATTTGAGGGTATTGGATCTGGAAAGTCCTTGAAAGGTCCTTGAATTTGAGGTTAACCAAGGTGTGGTTGCATGATGTCTCCAAACAACACACAGTAGTGGCGTTCCAGAATGAATCAGCGTTTTTGAACAAATCAGTTGAATGCTTCAACGACTCAAAAGGACTTGTTGCCACCAACTAAAAATCCCTTTGACTGACTGTGTCTGGAAGGCACAAACATAGACAACTGGAGTGATGCCAACAATGAGAAGTCCCAATGTTATATCAGCTGTTATTTCAGCACTCAGTACTGAGAGCAGAGCTGGAGTCTTCATGAAGAAGAAACTCAATTATAAGACACTTTTCCCACACTTTAGATTGCCTCATAGTTTTGAGGTTTGGGTGGTTCAGATTCATAGACATAAGGGCTGTAGACTAATAGAGCTGGTAAGTCCCGCCCCTTCCGCTAACCCCACTGGACCTCTAGGTTGAAAAATCGTCAATGCAAGTGAATGGGAGAAAATAATTATTTTCTGGTCCCGTTTGAATTGTACCATGAATGTAAACATATGTTGTCTGTGAATTTTTTATATAACTTTTCATGTGAAGAATGCTACAATTTAGCGGGTAGAAGTTTGATACGGTTAGACTTTGTGTGAGAGCACTTTGTGGACTACAACTCTTCGCTGCTTTTGACGCGTTTGAAACGTCACCAGCACTAGCACACGGACACTAGCTCACGAATCCCGCTAAACATGGCTGTGTCTTTGGTGCACTTCACCGCCTTCTTTCAGGGAGAGGACAAAATCGTTGAGGTTGGCGAAAACCACGGGTAAGTCAACTTTATGGGGTGACGTCACATAGGCGACATGTAGTCTTTCTCGTTATGTCTTTTCCACAACTGCTAGCCGAAGAATCGTACCATATACTGTCAAACTCGTAACATGAAAGATTATATAAAAAATTCACAGACAACATATGTTTGAACATATGAATTCAAACAATTCAAAAATAATTATTTTCTCCCATTCACTTGCATTGACGATTTTTCAACCTAGAGGTCCAGCGGGGTTTTACGGAAGGGGCGGGACTTACCAGCTCTATAAAGGTGTCAATCGAAATCGATCGAAATTAATGCTCAATCTCGATTATCGAATCAAAAAATGGAATCGTCGATGCTGTCACGCCCCCATGTCACGTCAGCTCGGCTTGCCAAGCCAAAAAAAAAAAACACAAGTGTTGAAGTGCTGCGAGACGGGCTGCCAACTCTCACGCATTTATGGAACTTTTCACACGCTCTCACGCACAGAAAAATCGCGAAGCAAAGAGGACACGGAGACCAAAAATCTCAGCTCTCAGATTCTGTCAATTTTATTACGAAATTCAAACAATAAATACCGTTTTGGCGCTTGTAAATGTTACGTGACAGATCCCTAGCGCACGTGAAGATGCGATGATCGATCTCTACTAGCTAATAGTAAAGAAAAACACTAACACTGTTGAAAGATACAGTACAACTTACCGAAATGTACATTCCTTATACATAATATCGATCAATCAGTCTTTTTCATCAGCGTGAAGAGCTCAATAACATAGCTGGAGAACAATTATGTCACATTTACCTCAGGAAAGCCATTTAATGACCATAATATAGGCTATAGCACGTAGTTGGCAAGAAAAAAATAGCTATAGAGAGCATTTTGCTAAATATGTGTTCTATATTATTATATTTTTTTACTTAAATCATTAAATAAAGTTATTATAATAAAAATAAAACGCATTATATTTAATTCATTTTAACCTTAAATAATAGCCTACTACCAGCTGATAGGGCTCTCTGTATGTTTACAGCATTAGGTGAGTTGGTGGGTTTTTTTTAAGACAAATTAGCCTATCTTGTGTAGCCTACCTAATATTTATCCAAATAAGTCAATATTAAATCACAATAATTGAATTGAACTGAAATAATAAAAAAGTGTAGCTTACCAGAAATTGTACCATGTAAACATTGTAACATGTTGTCACTAAACCTAATAAAATTCAGTTTAGTTACTAAAATGTTAGTGACAATCACAATACATTTATTGTGATGCAATTTTTTTACAATCAAACAAATCGAGAATCGAATCGAACTGTGACTTTAGAATCGAAAATGTAATCGAATCGAGGATTTGGAGAATCGTGACACCCTTATAGACTAAACATCAGTGTTTGTGCCTGCTAAGTTTTGGGCTGCATTGTGGTTGCAGGATTAATCACACAGTGATTCTGGATGACCCGTTTGATGATCCCGCGGGCCTCCCGGTTCCAGACCGATCGCCTGAGCCCACTAAAGAGCAGCTGGATGTGAGTGTCTTCATTCAAACTCACCACATTACAATACTGCGAGGTGGAAGATTTATGCCAACTTAGTTTGTAAAAATGTTAATGATAAACTTAGCATGCAGAGTCAGCTGTAAGTAAACAATGATTTCCCAGTTCAGTTAAATTTCAATCACAAGGTTTTCGATTTGATTCAGCGTTGCTTGATTTCCACAGTGCGTGACGTGACTAACATATTCCGGGTTTAGTTTATTTTCATGTTTTTTACAATTCTAAATATTTTTGGTCATCATAGGTTAGTTGTTGGTCTCTACCTCCTTCCCATGAATAATGAATAAATTTATGTTTTTTATTTTAGTTATGAGCCACACTAAAAGAAAAGGATCATGTGTTTCAAAATAGCTTGATGATCTTTTTTTTTTCCTCCCCAAAGTTTCAAAGATGAAAATGTTGATAAATAGTTATTGAACCGATTCTGAAGTGCATGAAACGAGTCAGTAATTCCAGTTTTACTTTTTCTGCTTGAACCTTCTACTTGGTAACAAATTTGCATAATGCCAGCCTGTGGTCTTCATTGGCTGCTTGTGAACAACACCATCTGACCAATCAGAGCGGAGGAGGCTCTCTCTAAACCCCTCCTTTCTGTTTCAGACACTGGGAGAAGAAATGTGACTCTGAAGTCAGTGAACATGATGAAATTATGATGATTATGATGAAATTTAAAGTGTTTTTTGACCTTGAATGCATGTAAACATGTTGTAGGAGACTCCAAAACAAAATTAGGAGCCTTTAAAATAACATAATAAAGACACTTTAAGTATTATAAAATAAGCAATGGGTTCAGTTCCTTGGAAATACATGAACTGATTATTTAATTATGTAATTTTATTATGTGTAAAACATTTAAAATACTAGGTTGATTAAACTTCAGGTTAGATGTTGACTTCTAAACCCTTTAAATGTAGTGATTTAATGCTAATATAAAAATATGAATTATTATTATTGCAGTTTTAAGTGTGTGTGGGGGGGTAGAGCAGGTGATGTGTTTTTGTTTTTTTAAATGTGCTTTGTTATTGATATTAGATTGAATAATCCATGCTTGTACATGTTTTAGAGTGGTCGGATTGGAGCAGATGAGGCCATAAACGATGTTGACGGAGATGCTGAGCAGCTGGATGAACTGATAAAAGACAAGGAAGCAAAGACGCAAGCCATTTTACTAGAGATGGTAAAGTTCATCACTTCCACATGAACATGACTCACTCTAGACATCTTTTACTCATCACCTCACATGAAGATGCTGTTAACTATGTGAACATGTGAATGTTTGCTTGTTGAAAGGTGGGTGATCTGCCAGATGCAGAAGTCAAACCTCCAGAGAACGTGCTGTTTGTGTGTAAACTGAATCCTGTGACCACAGATGAAGATCTAGAGATCATCTTCTCACGTTTCGGCTCCATTAAATGGTGAGATAATGGAATATTTTACTGCTGTATTAGTTCCAATGATAGTCTGACACTCGTCGTTGTGGTTAAACATTGTGAGTGAAGTTTAGGGCTGGGAACCGAAAGATTAAATTTTTACCTTTACAGGACTTTAACCTTTTGTGCTCTTAATGCACTTAACTGAGGTCTTAGCTAGTGGCGCTTTACTTGTTTTACACATGAGTGATCTGTCATTAAAATTAAACTTTTTTTCTATATATAATATAAATATTGTAAATATAAGATTGGTCACACTTTAGATTAGGGTTCAATCAATACTCACTATTATCAACGACTTTTAACTCAATAAACTCCTAATTACTGCTTATTAATAGTAGTAAGGTAGTTAAGTTTAGGTATTGGGTAGGATTAAGGGATGTAGAATATGGTCATGCAGAATAAGACATTAAAGGTATAGTTCACCCAAAAATGAAAATTCTGTAAGACTTTTGTTCATCTTCGAAACACAAATGAAGATCTTTTTTTTTATGAAATCCGAGAGCTTTCTGTCGCTCATTTGACTACGCAACTACCACTTTGATGCTTAAAAAGTTAATTAAGAGATCATAAAACTAATCCATATGAATTGAGTGGTTAGTCCAAATTTTCTGAAGAGACTCGATCGCTTTATATGATGAACAGATAAGCTTTTATTCACATATAAACATTCATCAACTCACACAGCAGTTGTGGTAAACGGAAGCTCATGCAAGAACCAATGAGGTTCATTCAAGTCAATGCCCTAAAAAGTTAATGTCGTTAGCACCAGTTTGCTTTTCCAGACACTGTTTGATGAAAATATCCAGCTTGCCATCTGGGAGAGGGTTGGTTTTCATGTAGTCAAGACTGGTAAAACAGCTCTTAACTGCAGCAACAGCACTGAGGTCTGCTTTCTGTATAGTCTGGCTTAATGTGGCTATCTCCTGCAGCACATCAGCCAGGAAATGACTAAACGCAACACATGGGTTTTGAAAGCCCTTTCCCCTCTGCCAGCAATGTCAGCATTGTGACTGGTTTGGGCCCAAATTCAACGGCAACAGCTGCATACTGCCCATCTTGGCTTAGATCATCTTTTTTTTTCTCTCAGGAAGACCTTCAGTGCGCTGTCTAAATGAGGCACCCAACATGTTCCTTTCACTGGCTTTGGTTTGTAAGATGTAGATTCTTCACAAACTATCTTAAGTTCTCTGTTGCTCTTTGGGCTGAAATGGTAGGTTTTCCAAATCAAGTGCAAGGTGTCATTTACACGATTCACTTTTCTCACATCTTTCAAAACCCCGAGTAGTGCCAGCTCCAGCCTGTGAGAACAGTGAATGTCTATCAGTTTCGGATTGTCCACTCTCAGTTTTGCAACAACATCAGCTGTTTGGCCCATGTTCACATTTGCACCATCAACACAAAATCCAACAAGCCTTTGCCCTCAGTCATCTAATCCAAATTTTGACTTTGAGGATTGAATGCAGTCAGTTACACCATCAGCATGAGCATGTGACAGAGACATAAGCTTACTGGTAACCCATCATGTGATAGTCACAGAAGAATCTGTTGCACCATCAAGCATGACTGATACGTAGTTGGACTCTTTCACTTTATTTGTCTCTATGTCCTGTAAATCTGCGGCAATGTTTGAAATGAGTTCAGCGCGACGGATATCATCATACGTTGTGGAAATGTCCAGGCCATTTTGTTTCTGCAGCAGAATTAGTGGCTTCATCTGAATGAAAATCAATTCCTCCTTTGCGATATAATATGCTGTATTCATTTTCACAGAAAGCTCTCATCTCTCTGCGTTGTCATTCTTTTTTATTTTCAGTTTGAAACCCTTTTGCGATCGCAGATTCCTCAGGGTCTTTGCTTAAAGCCGTCACACTTTCACAACAAGCTGCATGTCGTTTGCTGTTTGAGTGCGCTGTAAGATTTTGACGTCTGATACCAAGTCCGTTTGACCTGCTAATCTAGGTTTTCTACTGACATATCGCATCTTCCTCCTCTTCATACAAAAGCCAATCAAAGTCCGACAGCCTCTGAGTCTCGAACTTTCGCTTTTCCATGACACTTTTTGATTCTTTGAGTCTTTTCCGCCATATTTGACGTGCTTTAGGGTTCTCCAGCTCATTCACCGTCCTCTGTCTGCACAGAACTGGTCTCTTTAATTTTCTCTGAAGAAAAAAATTATCAAGCGTTTTCTGCTGAGACTGAATTTTTTGGATCCATTTGCATCCACGGTACAACAAAGAAAGAAGACCATTTTCAAACGCAGCACGTTTGAGCTAGGGCTGAACGATATTCTGTTTTAACATTGACATCGCGATGTGCGAATGAGCGATAGTCGCATCGCCGGAACATGCGATGTGAAGGGTAGTAGCACCCATGGTGTATTAAGAGAACGGTAGCACCAGGGTAGCACACAGTAAACACGAGTTTGTTGTATGGCTTTTTGCTGGGGTGACTTGCACGTTCCGCGTGCTTGCACAGTGATTGGTTCGCTGTGCTGCAGCTCACCGCGCTCACAGCCAACATTCACTGGCATCCTATAACTAAAAATGGGCGACTAAGAGGATCCGCCAAAAAAAAAAAAAGATTTCGTACCAAAAAGAAAGTCAAAATCAGCTATTTGGGACTATTTCGTCTACAAAAAGGAGGATGTTGACCAAAAAGAGCTACTTTGCTGGAGTGTTATATAGTTGTGGATGGTTGTCTTTTTTAAAAAGTATTTTATTTTTCATGTTCGCATTTATGAGGAAAAAACTTGAGTTTATGAGTTTAAAACTTTCACAGAGACCTCAAACAGAAAGCACAAAGCCTTTCTTTAAAGCGAATTTCATTTTGTATTAATTGTATCTTAATTTTAATCAGTGTTTCATTATCCAGTTTCCTGGATTTAATGAATAAAAAGTAAATATAGCAGACATAATCACGACACGGAGGCGCCAGTGCCTGAATCCATGAACCGAAACTTAGCGTATAAGGTAGCCTACTCGCCTCACACACCTAAAAAAAAAAAATATATATATATCTATTATCTACAGAAATCTCTACTTTTAAACAGAACCATTCAAAACAAAATAAAACTATGTAATCCGTATGAAAAGTGCATTTCTCTCCCACGCGATCACTACTGCGAAGATGAAGATCGTCAACTTCATCTTTACAGAAAACACTTGTTTATTAATAAACAATTCAAATGTCTCATTGTAATATTTTACATATTCATAATCATTACTTTTGCTGGTTCTTTGTGACAGCTTTTAAGTGCCGTTTACATGAACGCGTCACTGCATCAGCAGCACCGAAAACAGAGAGAGAGAGAGAGAGAGAGAGAGAGAGAGAGAATAAGATTTTTTGACAGAAATATTTTTTTCGAATTCTGACAGAAATATGTTCTAATTTTGGAATAAAATATTAAGTGGCCTTTTTGTCACTTGTAATGAAGCTTGCTTAGTGAAATTATTAATATCATGGAATGGTATATAGGCTAATTATTGACTTTAGCCTGGATTGATGGCACACAATATCGCAATATATATCGTTGGGAAAAAAATATCGCAATGTAATTTTTTTTCTAATATCGTGCAGCCCTAGTTTGAGCTTCCTCAAGAACCAATGAGGTTCGTTCTCGTGTTACGCAGCACGTTTGAGCTTCAACAAGTTCTTGCACTTGCACTTCAAGGAGATTTGGTTGAGCTTCTGTTTGTTCACTGATCAATGTTTATATGTGGATTAAATTGTTATTGTATAAAGTGATTGTTTCTCTTAAGAAAATTTGGACTAAACCGCTCAATTCATATGGATTTAGTTTTAATGAACTTTTTGAAGCATCAAAGTGGTAGTTGTTCAGGTAATGGAGGGACAGAAAGCTCTCCGATTTTATCAAAAAGATCTTCATTTGTGTTCTGAAGATGAACATAAGTCTTATGGGTTTGGAACGACATGCCGGTGACTAATTAATGACTGAATTTTCATTTTTGGGTGAACTATCCCTTTAATTTGTGCTTTATAAGTACTAATAAACAGGCAATATCCTAGTAATATCCATGATAATAAGAAACTAGTTAATAGTGAGTATTAACTATGTGTTAGCATAACTTTACTATTATAGATTTGAAGTGAAACAGTAAAAGTCTTTGTTTTATTTTGACTATGCCATGTGTTTATGTATTTCTGTTTATATATATATATATATATATATATATATATATATATATATATATATAATATATAATATATATATTATTTTTTTATTTTTTTTTTATTTTTTTTTATTATGTACATCTTTTTTCTTTTGATTGAGAGGGGGCTGAGGGTTAAGCCTGCAATACATTCATCTAGGACTATTATAGCAGCAGGCCGTATGTATAGCACACACAGTATTTTCTGTATGCAGGGAATGCACAAATGTGCGTTATGCAACCAAGCACACTGTGTGGAATACTGTATCCCACAATGCAATGTGCTTTGTGACCTTCCATTTCAAATGTGACAGATGAACTGGATAATAATATCTGGTGTGATTTTAAAAAAATAAAAAAAAATAAAAAAAAAACCTAGGCCAACTTCTTGAATACATACAGGGTTCGTACAGGGCCTGGAAAAGAAGAGTTTTTGTATAATAGAATATGTGTTTAATTGATAATATTGGTTAAACAAATTGCAATACTTAGCACTCAGGCATGGTCTAGTGTGAAATTTTGTGGTAAAGATGGTGGTTAATGGTTATGAACCATTACCCTGTACATAACATACTGCGTTAAAAAAAATGCTGAATGCTATGCTAATTAAACATGCGATTGTGAAAACAAAACCACTAATGTAACATACTCTGCTGTTTGAAGTGCTTATCTTTGCGTATTGGTTCACATAATTGTTTATAGTCGGATGTCCTGTGTGAAAATAACAGTATGCTAGTATTCAGTTCCGACCATAGCCTGGGCCTGAATCTTACTGTAATGCTGTTCAGGGGCATCAGTGTGTGAAAGTCATAAGGACAAATCAAAGTTCTAGTCTCTTCTGTTGGGTAAATTATAGTGTGTGTAGATGCATGTACTGTATGTTATCTGCTGGCTTTGATTTAACATGTTAATGTTTATTTGCAGTTGTGAGATCATCAGAGACTGGAAAACAGGAGAATCTCTGTGCTATGCATTCATCGAGTTTGACAAGGTTTGTAAAGTTTCTAATGAAATCAAGTTAGATTAAATCATGTGTACGCGATGTCTACACTGAACATGTCAAGATCCGAAAGACTTCGCCATCTCTCTCATCGCGCCCCGTCCAGTGTAGACAGTACCACTGATTATAATGGGTCCTCTTTGATTTGTTGTGTTGTCACACCGCTCGCATCCGCTGTAGATACGATATAAACATCTCAGAACTTGTGCGGTTGTTTTGACTCGAGGTTGCTACATCAATAAATAGTCCTCCACATCTACTATACACTTTTAAGCAAACTTAAAAGGTCTCTGTTCTGTATATCTGCCATATCTTTGCTTTTTAAGAAGTTGAGTCTTGAATCACTCTTAAAAGGGTTTATTGTGTGTCGAATGGCCTTTTAAAATGAATTAAGTGAGTTTCTCTGGGAGGTCATCAAAATGTTAATTCAGGGCATTTACATTGCGAGCCATTTTGGAATAATCAATGCATTTGTGTATTATTTGATAAGGAGGAGGACTGTGAAAAAGCGTACTTCAAAATGGACAACGTCCTGATAGATGACCGTCGCATTCATGTGGACTTCAGCCAGTCTGTGTCTAAGATCAAATGGAAAGGCAAAGGTAAGTCTGTCCTCGCTTATACCCTGTAAAGTAATAGAAATATAATTATTAGCTATGTTTCCATTTAAAGTTGCGCAAAATTGGAATATCGCATAAAACATTTGCGAAAAAAGCAATTTCCTGGGAAATTGGCACCAAAAAGTTGCTGCAATTGGGGAAGAAACTTCATCATAAATGAGTTGCGTCTCAGAGCGGCAGATGAAACACAGTAAACGCTGTCATGTTCTCTTGCGTTCGGATGCTGGTGTTTGGGAACACACTCGTGTGAGACGCTTCTGGAGGGAATTAAACCAAATCATTCTCATGACAGACTTTGACTCTGTCGTTTCAGAGCCACCAAACCAACATTTGAGATGCGATTGGTCCGCTGGATAGTCCAGTTATCCAATCACAAGTCACTTGAGTTTTTTGTTGCTTTGAGGGATTTATTCTGTAAATGTGTTTCCGTCATAGTTTAAGTCTTATCGGATAAAAAAAAGAAAGAAAAATAAATAAATAAATAAACATGTACTGCGTTAGATTAAACTGAGAAGGGTCATAGCTAGGGGTGTGCCGGTTTCAGAATTGGTGATGACGGTTATGACGTGAGTCAAATGTGACGTCGTGCGGGTGGGGGGGGTGGGCGTTGCGATGTTCGTCTGTTATAGGACAACTTAAGTTTCAATAAACGAGCAGACACTGATTAGCTATTTGATCGCCTAAATAAAAAATAAAAAAATTATAATATTTGTGTAGTGTTCAATGTTGTTATTGATAGAGATACACGGAAGGGGTATTATTTCATCCGCAACCGCATCACAAAACTCATCATCCGCACCAATGTTTTTGGACCAAATTTCAAAGCCGCACCCGCCCGCCATCCGCTGATTGTTTTGCGGTCTATGGACGATGCAATGCTCTGCTAATGCGAGCCGCAAGAAAGCCCTTGTCTGTTCTAGAAAGGATGCAGCAAAGATATTTAATGCTAATGTATGAGGCATAGGCCTACGCTGAGTTTCATTCATTTACGATGAGATGCGCTCTAGTTCACAATGCAGTGCAAGTGAACGCGGCGCACCGGCGCCTCCATGTCACGGCTATTATATTGTCTATTTGCTTTTTATTTATTAAATACGTGCAATTGGTTGATGAAACATTTATTAAAATTAAGATACTAACCGTCACACCCCTAGTCATAGCACTTGCATATTGTTGTCCTACTGTTAGTTTCACTGCTTCTATTGTTCTCATTTGTAAGTCGCTTTGGATAAAAGTGTCTGCTAAATGAATAAATGTAAATGTAATTTAATATAATATCCGCCTCAATTGAGTGCGTACGTTTTTTTGATATGCACTTTTTTTTTGTTTGTGGTGCTGCTCAGTTATTGTTGTTTATCTGCAAAGTTAAATGCCCATGTTAATAAATGCAAAACAATTAATACAACTAAATTGAAGTAATATACACAGTATATCATATATTTATTGTCAGTATGTTTCATTTCTAGGTGGGAAGTACACCAAAGATGACTTTAAGGCCTATGAGAAAGACCTGGACAACAAATCCAAACTGGCTTTGAAAGACAAAGTCAAAAGCAAACAGGAGTATCCTTCTGATAATCTCTGGACATTTAAATCATGCTTGGACAATTGTATCTCACTCTTTGGATTTTAAGCAAACTCTCCAAAAGAGGTTTACAGTAGATACAGTGCAGAGATGGTTTGGCTTGAATCACGGGTTTAGTCATCAGAACATCACACTCTGACAAGTGTGAGCTCATGTTATTGATTTAACCGTTACACAGTAATGACTATAAAGGGCGGCTGTAATATTTTGGTTTTAACGCCTTAACCTGCTTTTCTTATAGCAGTAGCTTAAAACTGTGCTATTTTAATTAAAAAACTCAACATGTTGTGTAAATGCATTACAAAGACCTTTTCACTGCACTAACATGCACTTGGTTTTAAGTTGTTGAAAAATAGATAGGAAATCTTCCCACAAGTAAGTAGTTCTTAACTGTTTTCTAAAGCTCCCGTTATGAGCTTCTCTTAGATGAAGAGGAGGACGACAGACGGAAGGACGACAGAGAGAAGCGAGACCGGAAACGACACTCAGACAACGAAAGGACCAAGGATAAAAAATCAAAGGTACGATGCTGTGGATTTGAATGGTTCTCAGTTGTTTTTTCTTCAGACTCTGCCTCTATAATCTTTACTTTTTTTATACAACAAAGTCAGTACTTCTATCAGCCCAAGAGCAGACAGAGGCAGGACAAGAGAAGGAGGCAGGAGATAAAGTGATGGTAAAAATGAGCAGATTTTATTGAATAATCTTTGTTGTGTCTTCATCTGCCCTGCACAAAATCAACAACGCAAAGACGAGTTCAAGACCTTGAGATGGAGACAGGCTCGTATCTGCAGCACACAACACGAGATTAAACGGCAATAGGAAAAACTATATAAAATTAAACATTTTTAAATGTGTACTATATAAACGTTAATTAGATTGCATGTGTGAAGCAGCTGATACAAATCTAATTGATGCAGGTCTGCAGGATCTTAATTGATACTACTTTGCAAAAATAAAGGCACATTTGCAAGATTTAAAAGAATATTTTCACTCTGTTTAAATGTATTATGTTTTTATTATTGCACTGTTCATTTGCAGTGCTTTATTGGTGTCTGGATTCCTTTTCCTGGCCCATAATCCTTATCATTTATAAATATACACTACTGGTCAAAAGTTTTAGATCGGTAAGATTTTTTATGTTTTTAAAAGAAGTGTCTTCTGCTCACCAAGGCTGCATTTATTTGATAAAAAGCAATACAAAAAAAACAGTATTATTGTGAAATATTATGACCATTTAAAATGACTGTTTTCTATTTTAATATATTTTAAAATGTAATTTATTCATCAGATGAAAGCTGAATTTTCAACATCATTACTCCAGTCTTCAGTGTCACATGATCCGTCAGAAATCACTCTAATATGCTGATTTTATGCTCAAAAAACATTCATTATTATTATCAATGTTGAAAACAGTTGTGTACAATTTTTTTCCAAAATTCTTTGATGAATAGAAAGTTCAAAATAGCAGCATTTATTTAAAATAGAATATTTTCTAACATTATAAATGTCTTTACTGTAACTTTTGATCAGTTTAACTCATCCTTGATGAATAAAAGTATTGATTTATTTTATTTCTTTCCCCCAAAAATAAAATTCAAATTCTTACTGACCCCAAACTTTTGAACGGTAGTGTTTAATGTTACAAAAGCTTTAGATTTCAGATAAATGCTGTTCTTTTGAACTTTCTATTCATCATAGCATCATGAAATAAAAATGTAAAAAACTGTTTTCGACATTGATAATAATCATAAATGTTTCTTGATCCTCAAATCATCATATTAGAGTGATTCCTGAAGGATCATGTGACACTGAAGACTGGAGTAATGATGCTGAAAATTCAGCTTTGATCACAGGAATAAATTACACTTTACTGTATATTCACATAGAAAACAGCTGGTTTAAATTGTAATAATATTTCACAATATGACTGTTTTTGTTTGTATTTTTAATCAAATAAATGCAGCCTTGGTGAGCAGAAGATACTTCTTTTAAAAACATTAAAAATCTTACCGATCTAAAACTTTTGACCGGTAGTATAAGTCATATATCATTGCTGTTTTTTGGCTTGGCTAGTAATTTGTTGCACTGAACTCGTGGTCAGCACAAACCATGTTTAACCTGTATTTGTTGTAGTGGCTCTTTAGAGAATGAGGGCATGACATGCAATTTGGCAATATGCAAAAATACTGTCGACGTTGTTTGATCACGTTGTCTCAACAACAAAAGATTCAGTGTTTTCTCCTAAATCAAACTTGATAAGCTTATTTTAATTTGCTGTTGCAATTATACATGATTATGAAGTTAGTTATGTGTGATTATTATGGGATTTTCCCTGCTGCACACCATCAGAACAAACATGTGAACCATTGGTGTATGGTATAAATTAAGGACAGGAATGTTAGTGTTCATCTCTTTATTTTTTTATGGACTTGAGCTGCGTCTGAAATGGCGTACTGAATTGTAGGCACTGCACACATGAAACGTACTTTGTGACCGTTAAAAAAGTATGTTCTGTATATTATGAATGGGTCTCATTCATGAAACACGAGCAGAACGAATTTTTGTGTAAATCGTGTGTAAAGTGGTTCTGGCGTAAATTTTCAGATTCATTAAAATGTTCGTATTTTCCAAATGTTAGTTGGTACGAAAGAAATCTACACCTGCTCCCAGCCACGCGTAAATAGTGCGTTTAACATCCGAACGTTTTGCTCATTAATAAGGCTGTATTTTAATTCACCGTAATCGGGTACATTATTTACAAAGCATTTTGAAAAAATATTATATATAGTAATTACATACGGTTTTTCTTTTTACTTTTATTATGAGAGCCAGTAATAGCATCTGCAAACGGAACACTTTAATCAAATAATTAATGCTTTCAATAGGGCTGGGACTCTTTTCACTTCTGGGACTGTTCGATTAGCAGATGAAACTCCATTAACTGCATCTGCTGCC
Organism: Squalius cephalus; assembly: GCF_949319135.1. NCBI lineage: Eukaryota > Metazoa > Chordata > Actinopteri > Cypriniformes > Leuciscidae > Squalius > Squalius cephalus. Next base: position 2,458,232 of record NC_137133.1, on the reverse strand, counting down.
AAGCTTCCTTTATTTAGGACCTGATACGCCACTATGCACACTTGAAAATAAAATGTGGCGTTTTGAATGAACTTCTGATAATAAAACTTCAATTTCTGCATCTGAGAAATTTCTCTTTTTCATTCGCTTTTGAGAAGACATGTTGAAATCCTTTGTTTGGTGTCATAATATGATGCCCATATATAGTTGTCAGCCAGATTTAATGGGCGGGATTTATGGTAATTGAGAATGAGCGTGCACGCGCGTCCCATTTACGACTGATTGGAATTCATTAACACACACGCACATTTCACTATCACATCTGACGTTTACGAAGTATTTGTGAATCAGGAGAAGAGTTTTCGGGAAGGTCTCTTTACGCGCAAATCACTCACATATTTACTCGTATATTTACGAATATTTCATGAATGAGACCCATTATTAGCAAAGCTAGATTGAAGATGGCTAAAACTCATGTCTAATACAGATATGTTCGAATAGATCTGTTAGCTCCGCTGTTCTTTCATGTAGGCTACACATAAAATGCTATTTTTGCATGATAAACACAATATTTGCAAAATAGAGTTGGTGTGCCGCTGATATCATGTCAGGGGAGAGGGCTTGTTCTTCTGGCGGTGTTTCGCCTGTGAGAAGGGGCCAAGTTTGAACGTTGTGAAGGTCTCTTTACGCACAAATCACTCACATATTTACTCATATATTTACGAATGTTTCATGAATGAGACCCAATGTGTGTAGTATGAATGAAAATCAGAGATGCTACATCTGCCATGTTGTCATTATCATGTGACCTACCAACTTCACCTCCATTCACAATCCTGTCCATCGGATGCACACTTCAGAAAGTTTTATTACTGCTGTGGATGCTACTCGGCTAACATACTTTTTTTCCGCCTGCTATATAATAAGGAATTAGACATATTTGGACACAGCGCGTTAATCTCGGGGGGAATTGACCGTTTTTTGACCAGCTGTCGAATCAGTACCAAATGAAATCTGTTACTTTTTTCTCAGTATTCTCTTCCGTGCCTCATTATTTGTTTTTGTTTTTTCTCCTGTTTTCTAGGATCGCGATGAGAGTCGTAAAGAAAAAGATAAAGGCAGACAGCGGTCGCGTTCAAGAGACAGAGAGAGACCGAAGGACAAGGAAAGAGAGAAGGAAAAACAGAGAGACCGAGGCAGAGAGCGAGACGGCGATCACAAACGCCACAGACGAGATCGCAGTCGCAGCCCTAAGAGATCCAAGTATCACAGCTGACCACCAGAACTGTTACCGTACAACTTCCTGATCCCAGCGGAGGAAGGAGAAAACTAACCACATTTTAGGATTTATTTCTCACATGTCAAGAAAACAGTCAACATGTTTGTACTTTTTGAAGATTGCAAATTCATGGAATGTTAGTAAAGTCAAAGTTCTAAAAATCTAAAATGTTTTTGCAAATGTATGGATTTATAGGGCCGAAAGCAGTTCATGAGTGTTAGCATGAGCTTTCCCTTCTCAACAAAAACTTCTGATCATTTCTGGTTTTGGAGTCTTACTTTGGGCACTTCACTGTATTTAGCAGTCAAAGCCAAAGGTCAAAAGGAAAAATCTAAAAATACACTTTGGAAATTTCTCATCAAACCCATTATTAAGCCTCATTTCCTTGTGGGAACCATTGTTGATGTTTGAAATCAAACAAACACACACTCCCTTGATTGCTCTGCCCCCAAAATGCAAGAGTGGAAGTCTGTATCATAGCATAAGCGAAGATAAATAAAGTGAAGATAGTGAACGAATGACAAGGAAGAACAAAAAATGAACAAGCAAAGAGTTGGTTGTTAGTCGCCAGCAGCACACACTCAAAATCAACATTACTCGTGTGTGGAGGAGAAACCGATCCACTTTCAACAGCGTTTTTCAGAAATCGCTCACCGCACCTTTAAAGAGAGGCGTGAGATGGTGTCAGAGTGGTTTGTGGTTTGCTTGGGCTGTCATGCAATTAAGTCATTACAAATGGACTAATTTCTGTCTTGTTGGTTAGGATGTTTCAACAGAAATATTTCAGCAGTTATTACTGAACTTCAGTGATGAGATGCTGCCACTTTACAAATCCTGCTGTGGTGAAGGCTTAGCTCATGCATATTAACACGCATGCCAACGTCTGCCCGGGGAGGGATCATCACTGGCACATGACACGAGCTAAAGAGCTGCATGTGTTTACTTTAATAGTCCCTCTAACTTGCACATGGACGTACATTTTGAGGCAATCATTCCTCATAGTTACTCATAGTGTGTTTTTTTTTTTTCAAACCAAAGATAATAAAACAAGGAACACGCTAACTTTTGGTGTTTGAGGAAGTGTAGGTAATCAAAACCCTATTGAAAATTTTCAATTGTGCCATAATACAGCAAATAAAAATACTCCACACTTATTATTGGCGACTCAATTCTAATCGTATTTTGGTAATTAAAAGCTGTTAAAATGGCTTCTATGAGCAAAAATGAATTCATTTTATATGTAGTTTTATTAATTCATAGTTCACATAGAATCTATTTCTGTCTGTGGATTGTTCATAAATTTTATCATGGTTGATAAATAAGACTTGTTTTTAGCTAGTTTGAACCCATTATTTAACATCACACTCGTACTTACTGATATACACCAATATCTGCTCAAAATAAAATTAAAAAAACTTTTATAATTTCTAAATTGTAAATTCTTTGAAAGGTAAAAAAAGTAACTTGAGAAATGTATAATTTTTACAGCTAATTTTTTTAATACCTATAAATTTGAATTATATACCATAAAATGTTATTAAAGTAATTTATGTAATTTGTTTTATATTGAGTATACTTAACCCTGCCCAATATCATAATGTACAGCAGTGCACTCTGGGTGATGAAACACTTTATAAAAGGATTCTTTTGCTAAAATTCGATAAAGAAATTCACAAGTACACAGTTAATATTTATTACCTTTATTGAAAGCATCAAGCTCTTAGTACAGATATATTTAGCACATCTTGACCAACCAAGGAAATAGCAAGAGAATTGGAACAGCAAAGTTTCCCCTTCCCAACTTCCCGTGACATTCCCGCAACTGAACCCTTTCTACAGAGTTCCCTCATCAACCTTGAACCCACACCGGCTGGGAAGAACTGGTAGAAAGATGAAAAAGGTCCAGTACATTTGAAAAGTTCACTCCCCACCTCAGAATAGGGCCAGAAAAAAAAAAAAAAAGAAAAGGTAAAGTATATAAATATAAATATATACTTGGTCCGCAACATCAATGTATAATGTGTATATGTAGAAATCCCACGTATAAAGGCCAGAAAAATGTTTGAAACTACCAACCGTTCACACAAAAAGTGCTAGGTGTGATATGTGATCATGCTCATGTTAGTTCTCCAAGCAGTGACACCTGTTGCGTCTGAACTACTACTGTAAACATCCAGAGACATTCATTACAAGACTGGCATTTTGTAGGGAGATTTCTCTAGCTAAAGATGTTTCACAAACCGATCCGCCAGTATGAAGGACACATACACCAGCTGCACACTTCAGGTTCTCCGTCCGTCAAAATAAATACCGTACCCACTGCGCATCACACTCAGGACCAGTAAACCAAGCTGGTTACATTGTACGAACAGAAATGAAACTGGTTAACGTTACAAAGGGCTGAAGCAGAGACACTGCACAGTAAACATCCCGCTACACGCTAGTCGCATGCACTGGCAAATAGACAGAAAAAAATAAAAATAAAAAAATCTTTCCCTCGATGCACAAAGAGGGCATGAACTGGAGAGGTGGACAACCCTACTGCAAAAAAAAAAAAAAAGAGGAGAAATTAATAAAACTGCAGTTTCTGCAGCCGTGGGGTGTGGAATGATCCGGGTCGACCCTGACATGCTCAGATCAGTGCGCGCCTATTGTGTGCTAACCAGCTTCTGTAGAGAAAAAGAGAGAGAACTCATTTTGTTTGGAAAAAGGAAAATGCTTTGCTGTGCGATCGGCACACGAAAGCAAAGTGTCTGTCCAACTGTTTCAATTCACCAGCGGGCCGGACAGCCCTAGGGTCCTTCACAATGACGGACCGCTCGGTCTCCCATGGCTTCTGCTACATGATTCAGAAACATCAGGTCACATCGTCACCTTTCAGCTAACTAATGTTTTTTCTTTTTTTTTACACTCAATACATTCACGAGAAAGGCCTTTTGAGGAAAGGAAGACGGCAGTTGAATTTCACCATAATGGTTATATATTGCAGATTATATGATGTTGTTATTATTATTATATAAGGCAACTGTTAAGTAACTCATCTTTTGAAACATTCACTTCCCCAGTACTTTGAATAACGACAAAACCTGGAAAGCTAAGAAAATAAGCTAAGAAAGAACGTGTGTATTTAATTTTTTTTTTTTTTTTTGTATCTTCTTCAAACAGAAATAGAAATATTAGCTACCTGTGCAAAGTTCAGCTGCGTTTCCACTAGCCGACGTTAGATGTCTTAAGCTAGAACCGGAGCAGGCTGTCGACACTGAAGGCGACGGTTAAGTTACTCAACTTCTACAACATTCACTTCTCTAAGTACACTGAATAAACACGACTGTCTGCAAGGTTGAAGAAAAAGAATTTGTTTTTTTTTAGGATATCTTCACAGAAACGTTAGCTAGCTATACAATAGTGAGTTGCGTATATATTTAAAAAAAACGTCATGTGTATCAAACCGAAGTCGAGAGAAATGAAATGTAAATGACGGATATATAAAACACGGTGGTGTGTATTGGTGGATTGGTCTGAGCACGTCAGGGTCCTTGCCTAGTGAGGCCGGAAACCCTGTCTGTGGGGGATGCGAGGGGACACTTGCAGGAAGGGAAGGGAGCATTGCATGTATTGGGACGGTGTGACATGCCTCACACACACCACCAAGTTCAAGAACTCTACATGCACTTCAAGATCACAGCAAGAATGGGCTAGAATATCTACAGGGACACGAGCAGAGCTTTCATGCACGATATCTACGTCATAGGTACAAGAATGCGTAAATGTTAAACTCAGGGAAGATCTACAGCCAGAAGACTCCACACACAGAAACCGTCGCTCCGCCACAAGACTACGCCGATCCTCGCAGCCGCACAATTTCTTCTTACGCTTCTTCATTTCAGAGGTTCAGCTCTGGTTCTGCGGCCGATTCTTGGCGTAACTGGTGAAGACGAAATTGTAGTCGTTGAAGTGGGCCAACTGGCGGTCAAGGCGGCGGAAGCCCTCGATTTTCTGAGCTGGAGAGAAAACACTGCGACATTTGGAGCTCTGTTGGGAACGAGACGAGACAAATGAGAGCGAGTTCGATCACTCAGAATCACAGCGTCAGCTGATGCCAACGGTGAAGATATTGAAGCTGCACGTCACCTCTGAATGTTCACTAACAATGGACCTTGTAAACTCCAGGCTCGACTGCAGTAACAGTGCAACGGAAAAAATACAATCAAAACAGTGGCCGAGTTATTTTTATTAAATGAAATTTACACCACATACACACTGATATTGCTACAACGGCATTGCACTGCGATTAGAAATCCAGAAACATTCGATGCATCGGTCAAGCGGTTGTGTAAATATATTCACTAGTAATATAATATTTATGAATAAAATAACTGGTTACAGTTTATTGCACTGTGTCCGTGTTACAGTGTGATTATATATTTGAGGGTAACACTTTATTTTACAGTGTCCTTGTTACATATGTTACATGTACTTACCGTAGTAATAACAGTAAATTACGCATAATTACATGCAACTAACCCTCAACCAAACCCTAACCCTATAGTAAGTACATGTACCCCTGGTTTCACAGACAGGGCTTAAGACTAGTCCTAGACTAAAATGTAAGTCTGAGCTGTTTCCACTGAAATAAACTTGCACTGACTGATCTTAAAAATATATCAGTGCCTTTTTAGTTTTAAGATGCACATCGGTAATGTTTTTTTCTAAGCATGTTTATAAAAATTACTTAAATGTCCTAATTGATCTATGGTCTAATCCTGGCTTAGTCTAAGCCCTGTCTGTGAAACCGGGCCTGTAGTTACTTAATATTACTCAGTACTTAAATATATAAATTACACTACTCAAATAGCTTACACTTTATTTTAAGGTGTCATTGTTACAATGTTAAGTAACTAAATGTAATTGCTAGGGTTAGTTGCATGTAATTACACACAATTCATAGTAATTACTATAGTGACTACATGTAATGTAGGACACTGTACAATAAAGTGTTACCAAAGAATTTTATTAGAGATGGATGAGGAAAATAACTGTTCGGTTTGTCTGAAATAGAAGCTGGCGTCCCTCAACTGAAGGTGTATTACTACGACAAACATTCTCAATGCGTACAGCTCTGGGGCCGTGTTCACAAAACATCTCATCTTACTAAGAGTTCTCAGTAAAAGTTCTTAGTAGGGCTGCACGATATATTGAAGAAATATTCGATTACTCAAATAATGCAATATTCTATATGCGATACGATAATGCTTAAAGTGTGTAAAATAAACTTAAATTATCTTTAAAATATATTTAAAATTCTATAACCAACATACGCGTTTCACATTCTTTTTGTGACATCCCTATAACTTGTGAAAGTGAACAGCAGTGTTTTACTGTTGCATAAGTGTTATTTTAACATCAGTGTAAACCACGGGGTTTCAGGTTATCCTACATCAGGGTTATTTAACAACAGAAACCTAATAATCAAATGTAAAAAATAAAACTGTATGAATTACATATATATACCGATTATTATTAAAGCTACAAAAGTTATTCAGCCAAGAGCAACGAGTGATTTTCTCTTTGTCTTGTGTTCATGACTCCAGTTGCAATATGCATATCGCGATATATCGAAATTATCGAAATATCGCAAATGTATATATTGTGCAGCCCAGGTTCTTAGGTAAGAGTTTCCTCTTAAAGAGATAGTTCACTTTGAAATTAAATTTTGGTATATTTTAGCTTACCTCAAGGGCATCCAAGATGTAGGTGTCTTTTTTTCCGCAGTAGTTTCAATTTTGATATTTTTAGGTCAAACCGTTCTTGTCTGTCAGTCATTTAATGCAGGTCTGTGGTCACTGTCTCAAAGAGCATGCACAGAGTCCAAATTAAACAATTCCCCATCGTAAGTACACATTGATGGCCTAAGACACGAAACGAGCGGTTTGTGTGAGAAAACGAACAGCATTTATATCGTTTTTACCTCTTATACACAGCCACGTCCAAGTGATCTGAGGGCGCGGGCGCTTCCTGGTGTGTGACGTGTACGCAGACTGGTGCATAGACATATATACACGATGTCGCATTAAAGACATTCGTTCCAATGAACTGCCGTAGCCAAGGCGACATCTAGTGTATATATATCTATGCACCAGTCTGCGCACACGTCACACAGCAGGATGCGCCCGCGCCCTCAGATCACTTGGACGTGGCTGTGTATAAGAGGTAAAAACGATATAAATACTGTTCGTTTTCTCACACAAACCGCTCGTTTCGTGTCTTAGGCCATCAATGTGTACTTACGATGGGGAATTGTTTTAATTTGGACTCTGTGCATGCTCTTTGAGACAGTGACCATAGACCTGCATTATATGACTGTCAGACAAGAACGGTTTGACCTAAAAATATAAAAATTGAAACTACTGCGGAAAAAAAGACACCTACATCTTGGATGCCCTTGAGGTAAGCTAAAACATACCAAAATTTCATTTCAAAGTGAACTATCCCTTTAAAACCGATTCATTAAGCTGCTGAGACCAACTTTACGAAGATGTCTTGTGAATACGGCCCCTGATGTATAATCATAATCCTAGCAGTCTAATTTTAGTAACGTTTCTGATGCGTTGCATAACAATGTACCTGATTGACGAAAAGCGTTGTCACAAATTTCCCTGGATTGAAGACATCCACAACCTTGCGGATAATCTCATCATAGGATGTCTGGGAGAGGTTGGTTTCAAAGCTGACATAAGAGAACTCTGGTTCAGGGGTGATGTGAATCGTCCAGTAAGTTCCCTAGAAAGAGAACCGATCATAATCAAAACAGAGCCACTTTAGATGACGTTTCCCATGAAGAAACACAGCCTTAAATGTCTCCTTACATCCGTTTTCATTCCATTCATGGAGTATCCACAAGGGTTGAACATTGTGGCATCAATCACTGAACCTGGAATCAGGTCACGAATTCCACTCATCTGTGGAGACACCAAAGACAACATTCAGGTAGGACTGGGCGATAAAACGAGAACCATACCAATGTCTTTTCCCTTGATACAAGTTTGATATAATGTCAATGCACCAAAAGCGGAACGAAACAGCGCTACTCATTTGAGCCGCGCCACACAGAGCATTTATCAAACGGCAGCGCAGCAAGAGATCGGTCTCGATCACATGACCACTAAACAGCGATCCAGTGAGAAGCACTTTGTAACAGTTCCAGAGTGTGTTCACTATTACTGGCTGTCTATAGCTGTTTTGTAATTATCTTCCTGGTCACCAGGGGGCAACGCCCTCAGGTAAGGGGGTTAAGAATACCCATATAAAGAAGAATGAGTGATCTAGCTAAAAGGGCCATGTGGTGGCTTGATTTGGAGAGGGCTCACTCTTTTTACTTAAGAAGGGTTTTGAGTTGAGGCTCAATGTTTATGCCTCTTTTGGCTACTATTTGAGGAACAGTGTGTTTGCAATACTCAATATAAGCCATATTTCCTCAATTGTGTTGTTTGGTGTTACCCAGAATCCTTGTGTTCAATACGGACTTAACCCCAGCATCAAATCTTCTTCGATTGGATTTCTTTGGTGGATTATATATTTTCTTTTCAACCTGGCCCTGAGGACTACAAGTTTTGGCTGAGTGAGTTTTCTTTCGGTGATGAGACTGTGGTCGCAACTGATCTAAATTTGAACTGAACTTTTGTGCACGAACAATCGGATTGATCAACGCTGGATTGCAGGTTCATTATTTCCACTACTCACATATTATCCTTGTATGGACTGAACTAATGTTGAAGGACTCATTGGACCAGGTTTTGGGTGATTGTAAGCTATTATTGCTTTATGGTGTTGTGATATATTATTTTGATATATATTAATTTTGAGCTGGTGGTTGGCAATTATATTTGGATGTGATTCCCCCCTTATTTTCATTATTGTCTTTGATATTAGACGAGTTGTCACAACTTATTCAGTTATTCAGCAAGAACTCGAATGTCTCTGTGCTTTAAACTAGTTCAAAGCCAGCGTTGACAAACCAGAAACATTGTGCCATGAACGAGCCAGTTAGAAGGCTTTTCAATCTACAAAATCACCATCATTTACCATGGACTTACTGTAGTAGCACTCACTGGCAGGCCCACACTGTGCAGGGAAAACTCCCTGAACTGCACAATGGTTTTGTAGCAGAAATGTGGTATATTGATATCTGATTTTTATTGTATTATGAATGTAGAAATGTTTTAAAGTAGTAATGGAATGGAATTTAATGAAAGTAAAGTCCCAACTCAAACAGTCAGAGTATTTTACCCTATGCTGGTTTCATTTTTAATAGATGTTACGGTTTTTGTTAATCAACATAAATTTAAATCTGCAATCCAAACTCAAGCTACTGTCAAATGTGCATTTCTAAGAGACGAAGCACGAAATATTAATATTGCAAACTGTGCTGAAGTCAGGAAACACAAACCTGATTCACGACTTTAACAATATCACCCGTCAGCACATGCAGAAACTAAGAAATAGTTTTTTCTATTGCAATATTTATTTTGAAAAGAAAAAAAGATTGAAAAAGGATTTTCCTTTAGTTAACTTGTGCATATTTTGATCATTATAAATGTTTTGAATGTTCTACCTCAGATTTGTGAGATGTTCACCTGTTTAACAAGTGCTTGTCATGTTCTGACGATAAAGAGTCGTTTAAAAACCACAATTAACGGTCCGGTTTCAAGAACTGTCACACGGGAGCAAAAAACGGCACAAATCGACATATATCGTGAAATTATTGATATCGATTGATCATTTTACTGTTTTACTTTTATAAGCACTGGGTCCATAAACCCTGGCATTTACATGGTACTTCGATGATGATCAAAGTTTCAACATTATGTGGCTTTTTGAAACGTTCATAGTAAATGTTGATTTAACCAACGGACCAGTCGTTCGTCAATAAAAGAAAACGCATGACAGTGCGGAGCAGAAGTGAACCGTACACGAGTGACATCATTAGCAGAAACACCGTCTTTCATGTAGAACTGGTCCATCACAGCTGGGTCAAGGTCACTCATCAGAACTTCTAGTGTCTGGTCTGCCTGCTTATTCTCCCAGTATTCCGGCAGCTCCAGCGTAAACAAGTACCTTCAGGACACAGAGGACCAGAACACCATGTCAAATCCAAACGGATGTCAGTTTTGTGGTTTGGTTTCAGGAACAGCCAAATACTCCACTAATCTAAACTTTCCAATGCTAAAATTTGGCCTCACAGTTCCAGTGCAACACTGGACCTTTGGTAATAACGGTTTATCTGCAGTCGGATAAGATTGTGAAGTGTAGATGATGTAGAAGCTCACCAGCAGTCTGAGTTCAGACGCCCCATACAGTAGGCTGCTCCATCTGTGCACGGACAAGAAGAAAGATCAAGATCCATTTATTATTCAATAATACTCACTCATCACCAGTTCATACAGTTTGCCATGTCTCATTTTCACGAAACCGTACTTGGAAAAATCTGGCTGAGAAACTCGACTTCCTCCTGGAAGTTGCGGTGAGGGAACTCTTGATGGGTGGGCTTCATAAAGTTTTTACGAGAATAGAAGAAATTCTGAAAAGGAAAAATAAAAAGATTTCATTAAGATACGTTGTACAAACACAGACGTGCTTACGGAGCCCCTAAAGGGACATGCTGATGGAAAACATGAGATGGGAGGAACACTTATAGTCAACGGCTGCGTCTGAAACACTCGAGTAGGTACTTAAAGGGGGGGTGAAATGCTCATTTTCACTCAATCTCCTGTTAATCTTGAGTACCTATAGAGTAGTATTGCATCCTTCATATCTCCAAAAAGTCTTTAGTTTTATTATATTTATAAAAGAAAGATAGGCTGTAACGAGTCTTTCCGGAAAAAAACGAGCAGCTGGAGGCGGGCCGTGTGGGCGGAGCTAAAGCTGTGTGCTAACGCGCCGAGCTAACAACACACAGAGACATTTGAAGCAGTTTTACTCACCGCCCGGTTCCAACCACGACCGCGAACCTTTATCATTGTGACTGCTCGATCCGCATTAGACGATCTGCAAATCCGTCGATCTGGGCTTTGTTTATAAAACAATCATCGTCGAAATGCAGGGAACAAACAGTCTTACACAACTCTGCTGATGCTCTGAAAAAACAAACTCCATCCACTGGTCCCTTAACGCTGGGTTCTTTGGGAATCTGTGCAGGGTTGTCTTGTCCTGGCAAACAAAAACCCACTTCTTTGGTGACATTGACTTCCCTAAAGCCAAGCAGAGCGCTTAGATGAGGTACTGCTTTCGCTCTCTTGCTCTGGTCTACGAGTGCGCGCGCGCCCGCGGTCTTCCGGCAGAAGTGCCCTTAGGACCCATATAAGGAAATTCCGCCCCAGCTGACGTCACGCAGACCCATACTCGAAAAAAACTTTCCGAAACTTGTGACAAACCGGAAGGACAATTTTTGGCACAGAAATACTCCTTCAAACGTACAATTTAATTTTTGAAACTTTGTCCATGTTTAGCATGGGAATCCAACTCTTTAACAGTGTAAAAAACTCAGTATGCATGAAATAGCATTTCACCCCCCCCCTTTAAGTAATTCACAGCCGCTAAAATAACAAGTTCTATATAGTATGAGTGTAATACGGACGTACAGTGGCCTCATGGGATAGTGAAGTGTCCATCGTACGCACACTTCAGAATCTCACCAGAAGTAGTAGTTCATCCGGGGACTTTTTACCTACTCTTTTATTAGTACTGTGAATTCAGACTAGGGATGGGACGATTACCGGTTTCACTATAAACCACGATAAAATGTACTGACAGTTAGTATTATCGTTTAAAATTTAATTATCATTAAAACCGTGTTCGATTATCGCGATTTTAATTACTCGCTGTAAATCATGTCCAGCCAGCAACAGGCTGATGCAATGTTGTTGTTTTTTATTCGAGAAGGAAGGGCGGAAGGCAGATTAATGTTTTAAATCTTACATGATCACAAAAATATTATCAAACTCAGTAAACAATAAATCAACTCTGATTTCATTTTCAATACAATCGAAAACAGAGACGCAAGACGGCAAGTTGTATTTGAATGAAACGCGAGAGCGCGTGCGTTGTGATACATGTGCGCGGTGTTATAATGCGTTGCTATTGACGACGGTCAATTTAAGGAAGGAAATGCCACAGAATATAATCTTGCTTAAAGTGCATAAAGCTGCTTGTTTTATTTGTTGTTTGTTGATTTTCAAATATAAAACTTGTTGAAATGTTTTCAGTGTGAGCATCAGATATTTTTGAATACTTTCATCTCGTTTTAACAAAACAGTGATAATATTGATAATCACAATAATTTTGGTCACTATTATCGTGATATGAACTTTTCATAATTCAGACACACTTCTTTTGTCACACAGTTAAGTCTAAACTCAAAACCTATTTGTTTAACCAGAATTATCATTCATAACATGTTTTTCTTAAACATTTTCCATAACTGTTAGCCTAGAAATCTAGACGCACCCTAGCGGCAGCAAAATGTATTTTGCAGCCAGGGTAGTCTAGCAACTCTCCGTTGACTTTCGGAGCTGTAAAAACCTAAATTGGGTCAGGCCAATCTAGGGCTTGCATAGACTAGTCGAGTAGTCGATAGATCGACTACTTCAACCACTAGTCGACGCTGTCGGAAACAATCGACTACTCGAGCGTCCATTAACCATAAATGAATTAAAAATTGCGAACGTCACCAACAGACACCACACGTCAGATGTGTGGAAGTATTTCATCAAGGATGACAAAAATATTGTAATTGGCCAACTCTGCAAGAGGCCGTTCACATATTGCGTCTAAAAACGTGTGGAAAGCGCGCGTGGCCGTGCCGCTGTCTCCTACAAGCGCTTGCGCTCCCGTGGCATCTGTCGTCGCTATGCAACCAAACTGCGCTCTCCATGATGACGACGAAGTTATCATTCAGCAAAGGATTCATTTATTTCTAGCCCTTGCATTAGCTTTACTACTAGATATATTTCTGGAGATGAGAAGGAAAAACCCGCCTGGAAAAACTAGCGCACCATGTTTCTTTCATTATGAGCGCGCTCACCGCGCGCCTACATTTGAAATAACGACCTTGAGCGCGGAAAATACGCGATATGTGAACGGCCCCTAGAAGCAGACGTCTGAAATGAAAGGCAAGAACGGCTATTTATTTGGCTTTAGACTGTTACATGAAAATTTAAAAATGAAATGTCATAATTATAATGTTTTGAGAGTTTACTTATGTAATTGTTGCATTAGGCTATGAATTAATAAATGTTTATTGATAAGATCTAGCTATTTCATTTACAGTAGCATGAACGACGAGTAGTCGAGTAACTCGAGTATTGTTTTGATAAGAAATCGACTAGCAGAAATCAGTAGTCGTGCAACCCCTAGGCCAATCACATCGTGTATAGAGTAGGCGGGACGGGCTTAACTTAATGACGACAGAGTTGCACGGTTCCCTGCTACTTGAAAACAAAGAATGGCTGCTGGAGAACAGTCTTTCGAATCGGCTTTGGCCGCGACTCTGGAGGACTTGGAGTTAAGTTTTTCTTTGAGAAAAGAGCAAAGAACGGCACTTAAGTCATTCTTAAAAAAGGAAGATGTGTTCGTAGTTTTGCCGGCCAGATTCAAAAGTTGAATCTATCAACTAACATTAGCTCCGCTGTTGGGAAAACGCTCTGGTTGGTTGAAGCGCTGTCCTATTGCGTGCAGAGTGAATTTGAAAGACAGCCGTTTATCCGCCCCTCGGATTGAGCCGTGTCTATGGAGAGTTGCCAGACCTAACATCTTGATGTAGGTCTGGCTTGCCAGGCTACATAACTGTATTACAGTCATAATGTTTCCTGAAGTACCATTAGCCTTCTGCATCTGACCCTTCTTCAGCTGGCCACCTCCTGTCTGTAAACAGCGTTGTGTTTTTTGCTTTTTCTCCCTGTTATAGTGTCTGTTTGTATCCGACTGGAATGCGATGTGCAATCGCTCGCGTCTCGGACTGGACAAATGTCTACTGTCCATTCATTATGTATGAACTGACTGTTTGTTCCTTACTGTCATTGTTAAGCGTCCTTGAGTTTGGGAAAGGCGCTATATAAATTAAACATATTACACAGTTTTCCACAACTTTACAGCAGGGATTAAAGTATGCGATTTGAGACGCAGCCAATGAGTTCGCGTTCCCCTGAAATATATGAGAAGTTTTGCGATTCAACACAAACGCATTGACACAACGTTTCCTCCTATATCATTTTTTTTTTTTTTTTAAATCGCCATTTCCCTTTAGTGACATCCTGAATACTACCAATGATTAATCTTTAAGACATCACATGCAAATTGACTCATTTGAAGCTCACTCTATTCAGTGCGACTGTAATCTCACGGGAACTCATAACACTGATGCATTGCAGGCAGAACTACTTAAGCGTGTTATCACCTCGCATAACTGTGGTTGGAGATGGTGTGCAGTAAATCCCCTTCCCCAAACATAAACCTGTGTGTGTGTGTGTGTTACCTCGATGGCATCAAAGCCGCAGTACTCGCGAGCCAGCTCCAGCAGTGGCACCAGTGCCTGCAGTAAGAGGGTGGTTCCGCATGTCTTCAAAATGAAACGTCTCTTGGAGACAAACATGCTACTCTCACTGACAGAGAAGGAGAGAGTCGAGTAGGACTGGTTTACAATAACATAAAAAGATAAACAATGTGAATATCAATGATTTGAATGCACTTTTCCACACTTACTACAACCCACAACAAAAAAGCCAATAGAGTTGGGAAGTTTAATTCATTTTTAGGAATCAGTTCTCTTGAACGGATTCATTCAAAATGTCAATGGAAACCACTGTGCAGCATTTTTATTGGTCACACTAAACCGATGCATACAATTATGCTAATGATTAAATATTCTTCCTTTGTTATTTCTTTTTTCCAGCAAAAATACATAAATGCCAATATCTAAAGCACTTTCTTTCGGACAGCTATGAATAGCTTTGAGCCGAACGCTCCCTTTGACCCTTCTGTCTCTCAGACCTAATAAATGGCTTAGCTTACGCTTAGCAGGACGCATTTACAACACTGCCTCTGAATATACACCCCATGACCTGGTGAATGTCACACAGATGCCATTCATACTGGTCTTATCTCGGAGCTGAAACACTACGGTCTGCTTATCAGCGGTGGCCGAGGTCAGTGTGCAGTCGCTATTAGCACAATGTATCGGCGTCGAGATATAAACACTCAGTGCTTGCAGGAACACCAGGCTTTATGCGTCTATCCAGCAACGAGCCAGAGAAATCTGTCATTAAAGTAAACGCCTTTACTTAAATAAAGCATTTGAAACATATTTAACTGAATAATATTCACGTAAGAAAAAGTAATTTTATCTTTATCTCAGTTTGAGCAGTAACGTCACTACATAACCTATTCAGACACTGGATTTATTACACTTCTCAGTGGCGAAATGTTGATTTTAAGGTGTTGGTCGATGAAAGGAGGACAGCAGTTTTGAAACGGGCTGAAGGATTAGTGCGTCATCATCACAATCCTGTCCTCTGACCTCAGACACACACACAACAATGTCAAAAGCTCACCTGAGTATATAAGCTTCCTGCTTGTCAGTCTTTGTCACACTTATAATCAAACAATGCACATTCTCCAGAAGTTTGTCCCACTCAAATCTGAAAAAGCACACACAGAGAGAGAGAAACATTAAGACCTCACTTATTATTACGAAACAATAATATTTTATTTTCTACATGAACCCGAGTAGGTAAGCTAGTTTTAATATTTTGAAAAATGTCACGTTTCAAACATTGCAGCAATGGCAAATATTTCCAAAGTTAGACCTTTTGTAAAAAAAAGAAACAGAAAGAAGAAACTGAAGTAGTATGCAGCTCATTTAGACGGCGCAGGATGGACATCTGAACGCGGATCGGGTGGATGTTGTGGTGTGTGGCGGAGGATACTCTGGCTTTCAGTGAACTCGTGCGCTAGAGATCTCAAATTACATGTTATTTCATCGATTCAGAGTCATAGGAGAATCGCACAGCTCTAAAACTAGAGATGCACCGATATTAAAATATTGGCCCGATATACCGATAATTCTTTATATTTGAAAGCCGATAAATCTAAATCCAAATTTTTATATAATTTTTGAGAGCCTGATTACAAACGCAAGGCTCACCATTAAAAGCCATGACCCAAGCACACGATTATAACGCTCTCATTATAATTTTATGTGGCTTATATGACAGACTTGCGCTGCACATGTTGCACTTTACTGTATTTCCCTCTTCCAATCATATTTCAAGCAATTAATAACCATCATGGCGAACAGTGCGCATCTAAAGTGTCTCAGCTGAAATAAATAATCATTTATTTATTGGCTTTAATATATCGGACGAATTTTCTCATCAGGCCGATACCGATATGGTGGTCGGCACATCGTGCATCGCTAATAAAAACTGTCCTGGAACACTTTCAATCTCAAAATATAAAAATACATCATTTAAACCTTACATAATTTGAACCGTGAATTTTAAATTGAAGATTGCTAATGCATAACATATTACGTGTACTTGTTGATATGAAATATGAGCCGTGATGTGAGAAGGATTTTATCTTGATTTTCAATCAAGCTGCAATTGTCAAAACAAACAAAAACTGTGAAAATATTATTTGACCGTGTGTATTTGTGTTACACATAATCCAGTGCCAGCTCTGAAATGAGTCACTGGAGAAAGTGCTTCCTCATGCTGTAGGAAGAGGAGGGGCAGCTCCACGTCCTCCCGACTCATCTGGATCCTGGCTGTGCTCCGACACTAATGATCCTCTTTCTAGTGTCTCGGAGAGGGTTAACCAACGCTTTCCCGGAAGTAAACTAATACCCTCATCAGTCATTCAGACAGCCGTAGCCAGAGGAACCGCAGAGATCAGCTTTCAGCACTTCAGAGAAACTGAAGGGACAGCTTTACGCCAGGATACGACACACACATCCGGGGAACTGATGTCCTCATTCATAATGTACACGCTTATTGTCTAAATGAGCTGAAAAGTCTTTTATTTTAAGGTTATTGATACATTATGGCGTACTGAACCGTATAAAAAAGTACAAGAATGGTATAAATATAAAATACACTATGAAAAATAAACTATTATTTTTGGAAACTTGTTGCTTTGTTATTTTACGACCCTTTTTGGTAGCATAATTGTATCTTTTTGCTTTTAATATGATTCATGGGATTACTACCGGATGTTTTTGTAGTAATAGATTAATCTGCCAATATTTTGAGAATATCAGTACTGGCCAATAATCATGTTCATTAACAAACAATATATTTATTTAACCATTTACTAAATATCTATCTATCTATCTATGCCAACTGTAACGCACACATATTTTAGTGAACGTAAAATAAATCTATTACATAAGTGTTTATTTTTCAGCAATTTTATTTTACGCATCTAATTTAGCCTTGTAGACATCAAGACAAATGTTGCACCATTCCTGCACGTTTCCTCGATGTTGTGTTAGTGCTTAAAGCGACGATGTTGTTGTGTCTGCATTAATTCAGCAGTTCACAGTCATTGATCTGCAGCTGTCGAGCTCTAATGCGCACTAGAAATCAACCAATGAGCGAGCGGAACTCTCGGCCAATCACAGCGCGGGGCGGAGCTTACGGCGTGTGACGAAGCCACGTGACTTTCACATGCAGGCTCTGCGGCGCAGGATCAACCGCCATGATAGTTCCCAAAAATAGAGCCTTACATGCAGTCATTGACATACGCATGTGTTCACATCTCTGCGATTCAAAATGTTCAGAGAGGAGTTCCTTTTAAAAGTTACTGAAGAAATGAACATTTAATCCTTATATCTGGTGGTCGACATAATAAATCCATTCATTTAAGTGCACAGATACAGCAGATAAGACGGTGTTTGAGGAGGTGTGTTTGCTATGGCGCCATATATACAAGTATCAGCTAGCGGTAGCCAATAGCTAATCAATTGATCAACATTCACTCAAGCTAAAGCGCGTCAATAACGGATTCAGACAGAAGCAGAGCTGATCCTAAAGCTTCAGTCTAACCGAGCGACGACTCAAACGACAGCTGAAAATCGCAGAGCGATGATAATGGAGATCAACAGATCCAGCCTAATGTTGAAAGACGCATCAAGATATTGGTAAACATGTTGTTGTTGATGTTGGAATAATTTAAGTAAGTTACGCGCTGCAGAAAAAGCTCATCGGGGCTCGAGGTTCAGCTCCAGTCATGACAGCACAAATGAATGGGTGAAAAGGGGGATGGTGTGTCAAAAATGGCCAAACCTACTGATCCTCATGTCAGAGCCACATGCCACTCGCCACTCTCGTTCCCGCAGAACTATTAGCGATTATATTAACATTACTAACACCTTTGTCATGTTTTAGGCAGGGTTTAATAGGCAGGGTGTGAATCAGACCAGTAAACCTGGCTCGGTTAACGTTAAATCCAGCCTGACACGGATTCACCCACCTGGGGATAGTGCGCAGATCCCCGGTCCCTTTGGCCTCGTCCTGCCGGGAGAACCAGACCTCCAGGAGCTTCTCGGTCCCCTCGAAGAAGTGTGCACCGTTGTCCTCTTCCATCGTGAGACAAACAGACTCCAACAACAGAAATTAAAGCGCCGGATGGAATCCCAATTTAATTAGTCCTTTATTGGTGGTTATAATTTATTAGCTTAGTTACAGTCCTTGAGCAGTCCAGATGTAGTTGCCTTGTTTTTTTTACCGTCTTCCCTTTTGCAGAGAATACCGTGAGCGAGTGCTAGCTAATATCGCCGGCCATACTGTGTAAGCGCAGAATGGCAGTCTGCGCGGAGCTTTTATTACCTACTAGCCAACGTCATTATCGCTGTGGCCAATCACGGCCAAGAGGCGGTGCTCTTCTCGGCAGCGATTGGCTGTGACTGTTGTCAATCAAATGAGATGTTGCGTAAAGGTATGAATTCACGCGGCACATGCCCTTGTATAGACGAGTTCACATTTGCGTTGCTATAACGCTGCGCCAGTGCATAGACATAAAAAAGTAATTGGCGTCCGTTTATTCACTAGTTTACTGAAGGAAAAAGGGAGGTTTGCTCGTGTATTTTTACACATTGTATTCATACTGCGTCACATTTTGAGAACGAGAGTTATATTGTACTCACAGCTAATGTTTAAACATACTAACAACCAGAAAAATGCATTTTTGAAAGGGAATGTAACGACGGTAGGAACGATTTGCGCGTTGTAGTTTTACACACGTCCTATCGTCATTAACTCAAACCGACGGGTTGATCTGAGAACACTACATTTCCCAGAAGGCCATCCGCGACAATAAATTGCGTCACCGAACATGTGACCATTAAGCGGAGCCGACCAAAATCCCAAACAAGGAAATGGTGGGGTAATAAAACGATCGGATCATTTAATTAATGCATGTAATAATTAATATTTTATTTTATTGTAAATTAAGAAATATTTATGGGTTAAAATGGACTACGACTTCAAAACGAAGCTCGCCGCCGAGAGGGAGAAGGTGGAAGATCTGTTTGAATATGAAGGTTGTAAAGTGGGTCGCGGCACATACGGGCATGTTTATAAAGCGAAGCGTAAAGACGGGTAAGAGACACGCGATTGATCGACGCGTTTCACTCACTGCACGCGCTTCTGCTGTCACTGTGTGTGTATGTGTGTGTGTGCGCGGGATGCTCTTGTGTATCGGGGGAATTACGCTGTAATCTCTACCCTGTGTGATTGTTTTTGTTTTCATGGACGCACTTCAACGGTCCACCCCCCAAAACCAACGTGATATGTGTTTCACGTGTTTATATATCTGAATGCGCACTAGTTCATGCGTTCATTTTTTTTTTTTTTATAAGTGCAGTTTTTCGTTTGTGCAGGAGTTCACATGTTCATTTGTGCAGTTCTGAATTCACCTTGATTTGTGCAGAAGTCCACACTTTCCTAAAAGGTGGAGTTCGCGTGTTTTCATGAATTTATGTTTATATAGTGTGCAGAAGTTCTACCGTGCTAGAGTTTATACAGCATGCACATTTTCGTGTGAGTTCAAATGTTCATCCGTATATGTGTTCATCATTCATGTGTTGTTCAGTTGTGCAGAAGAAGTCACATGACGAGTTACTGGACTCGTAGCGGGTTCAGCAAGTTCCACCTAGAACCAATAACCGGTGATTATGCCAGATCAAAATGGTGTTATTGTGACGTATGTGAAAATAGTCTGTTGACAGCGAGGTGGCCTCGGGTTTTTAGGAAGGCCCTGCAGTGGCTCATGTTCTCCTCCAATTGCACAAACTGCAAGCAACATGGGAAACGACTTCATGGTGGCGCATCTTAAAGTCCCCATGAAATCAAAATGTTAGTTTTTTGGCTTCTAGTATGAATATGTTAGCCTTAAGGCTACCTGTAAGCTAGTGTGCTTGAAAACAATGACAACATTCACATTTAGAAGATAATAAGCGTTCAAAACGTACAGTCTGTCACTTCCGCCAATATGGATCAGTGATTTTGATGACATCACTCTGCACTTCAGCTTCTCATTAGATGTTCTGTCCAATCAAAAGCTCGCTTGAATCTGAAGCCCCGCCCCCAAATAGTCACTGAAGCTGTGGCTGAAATCGGTCACTTTTACACATTTACCATTTTCTAAATAGTGATTGGCATATAGTGCACTATATAGTGGATAGGGAACGAGGGTGTGTAAATATGCTTTCCATCGGGGCGCATGGTTGGGAGACTGGTTTCATGTTAGTGTCACGCGAACCTCCGCCGGTCCTGTCCGGTCCGGTCCGGTCCGGTCCAGAGATACGATAGCATAGAGCGAATCATATGATCGACGCAGACCAGAAAACACATCAGACCTGTTTGAATTCTGAACAGAATGCTTTATTTTAAAGCGATATGGTGGAGATTAGGAATAGAAATGGTTTTAGAGATTAGGAGGAAACTGTGGCTTTAACGAGCTCAACGGCTCTGGCTGAACTGTGATATAAACTAAATGCTATTGGCTATTTTAAAAAAGGGGAGGAGCTGTTCAATATGTCCCGCCCTGTCTTCCTGTTTCAGAGGAAATTATGTCACCACACTGAATAGTGCTGCGCATTTCAAGGCACTTCAGTGGGCATTTAACTTCAATTGACTTTGAACAATCACACCGTTATGTTGTATAATAGAATATGTGATATGAATCAACCAAAATGTGGTATAAAAAGACTGATTTTGGCACAGTTTAATAACTGTTATGTAATCGTAACAAACATAACATCTAAATGTGAAGGCAGCAATATTTTCAAATGCATGCATTCACTTAATCGGCAACCAAGAATGTGCTCACGCTGATTGCCTTTGTTTACTATTCAACCTGATGTGTTTATATGTGCGGGTGTTATCTGTATTTCTGTCTGGTGGAACTGCTGTTCAAGAAAGTTTCCACATCAACTACACTAAAAAAAATCTTTGAATTTTCTCACACAAGTCAAAACATATTCAAGTCAAGTTAAATATAGCGCTTTATACAATACAGATTGTCTCAAAGCAGCTTTACGGTGATAAACAGGAAATAACAGAATCAATTCAATTCTGCTGTAAAGCAGCTTTAAAAAAAGACAATAGTGTCATAGTTCAGCTGGAAGTCTGTACAGTGATGATTCAGCTCCATTCAATAACTGTAAATCAGTTATGAAATGAGATCATTCAGCTATGAAAAGCTGTACAGAAGACTATTGTATCATTATTCACTTTGCTTCTGTTCAGTTCAATTCAAGCAAGAAGTTACTGAGCACAGCTCTTTCTAATTGAGTGAAAAACATACACTATCTATAGACTTCATTCATGTGTCCACCCACAACCTCTTCTTCACCACAATGCTAACCACAAAACTTCAACATTAGAGAAACTCTTTTAAATGTCAAGCGTAACTGAACATTAAACATCAGCAGGTGTTCACCCTCACTCAGAAACACAGGGGCCGGCCCGGTTGCATAAACTGCTAAGACTAGTAGTCATCATTTTTCTGTAACTTTTTTAAGTCAGTTACATAGAAATGTACATTGGTCAAATATGACACCCAAAAGTAAGACTGATTACTCTGAACTAACTGCTAGTTGTTCATACTAGTTCTTAAGACACAGTTAATGGCTATGTTTATGTTTAACTGACTCTGATGCTCTGATCTGTCCCTGAACTGGCTCTGATCTGGCCCTGATGCTCTGATACGGCCCTGATCTGGCCCTGAACTGGCTCTGATCTGGCTCTGATCTGGCTCTGATCTGGCCCTGATCTGGCCCTGATGCTCTGATACGGCCCTGATGCTCTGGTCTGGCTCTGATGCTCTGATACGGCTCTGATCTGGCCCTGATGCTCTGGTCTGGCTCTGATGCTCTGATACGGCCCTGATGCTCTGATAAGGCCCTGATCTGGCCCTGATGCTCTGATAAGGCCCTGATTTGGCCCTGATGCTCTGATAAGGCCCTGATCTGGCTCTGATCTGGCCCTGATGCTCTGATCTGGCTCTGATCTTGTCCTGATGCTCTGATCTGGCCCTGATGCTCTGATACGGCCCTGATCTGGCTCTGATGCTCTGATCTGGCCCTGATGCTCTGATCTGGCTCTGATCTGGCCCTGATGCTCTGATACGGCCCTGATCTTGTCCTGATGCTCTGATCTGGCCCTGATGCTCTGATACGGCCCTGATCTGGCTCTGATGCTCTGATCTGGCCCTGATGCTCTGATAAGGCCCTGATCTGGCCCTGATGCTCTGATCTGGCTCTGATCTGGCCCTGATGCTCTGATATGGCCCTGATCTGGCTCTGATCTGGCCCTGATGCTCTGATCTGGCTCTGATCTGGCCCTGATGCTCTGATACGGCCCTGATCTTGTCCTGATGCTCTGATCTGGCCCTGATGCTCTGATACGGCCCTGATCTGGCTCTGATCTGGCTCTGATCTGGCTCTGATCTGGCCCTGATGCTCTGATACGGCTCTGATCTGGCCCTGATGCTCTGATCTGGCCCTGATGCTCTGATACGGCTCTGATCTGGCCCTGATGCTCTGATACGGCCCTGATCTGGCCCTGATGCTCTGATACGGCTCTGATCTGGCCCTGATGCTCTGATACGGCCCTGATCTGGCCCTGATGCTCTGATACGGCTCTGATCTGGCCCTGATGCTCTGATACGGCCCTGATCTGGCCCTGATGCTCTGATACGGCTCTGATCTGGCCCTGATGCTCTGATCTGGCCCTGATGCTCTGATACGGCCCTGATCTGGCTCTGATCTGGCTCTGATCTGGCCCTGATGCTCTGATACGGCCCTGATCTTGTCCTGATGCTCTGATCTGGCCCTGATGCTCTGATACGGCCCTGATCTGGCTCTGATCTGGCTCTGATCTGGCTCTGATCTGGCCCTGATGCTCTGATACGGCTCTGATCTGGCCCTGATGCTCTGATACGGCTCTGATCTGGCCCTGATGCTCTGATCTGGCCCTGATGCTCTGATACGGCTCTGATCTGGCCCTGATGCTCTGATACGGCCCTGATCTGGCCCTGATGCTCTGATACGGCTCTGATCTGGCCCTGATGCTCTGATCTGGCCCTGATGCTCTGATACGGCTCTGATCTGGCCCTGATGCTCTGATCTGGCCCTGATCTGGCCCTGATGCTCTGATCTGGCCCTGATGCTCTGATCTGGCCCTGATCTGGCCCTGATGCTCTGATCTGGCCCTGATGCTCTGATACGGCTCTGATCTGGCCCTGATGCTCTGATACGGCCCTGATCTGGCCCTGATGCTCTGATACGGCTCTGATCTGGCCCTGATGCTCTGATACGGCCCTGATCTGGCCCTGATGCTCTGATACGGCTCTGATCTGGCCCTGATGCTCTGATACGGCCCTGATCTGGCCCTGATGCTCTGATACGGCTCTGATCTGGCCCTGATGCTCTGATCTGGCCCTGATCTGGCTCTGATCTGGCTCTGATCTGGCCCTGATGCTCTGATACGGCTCTGATCTGGCCCTGATGCTCTGATACGGCTCTGATCTGGCCCTGATGCTCTGATACGGCCCTGATCTGGCCCTGATGCTCTGATACGGCCCTGATCTGGCCCTGATGCTCTGATACGGCTCTGATCT
Organism: Squalius cephalus; assembly: GCF_949319135.1. Taxonomy (NCBI): domain Eukaryota; kingdom Metazoa; phylum Chordata; class Actinopteri; order Cypriniformes; family Leuciscidae; genus Squalius; species Squalius cephalus. Next base: position 2,433,796 of record NC_137133.1, on the reverse strand, counting down.
GGCCCTGATGCTCTAATGCGGCCTTGATCTGGCCCTGATGCTCTGATACGGCCCTGATCTGGCCCTGATGCTCTCATCTGGCCCTGATGCTCTGATACGGCTCTGATCTGGCTCTGATCTGGCCCTGATGCTCTGATACGGCTCTGATCTGGCCCTGATGCTCTGATCTGGCCCTGATCTGGCCCTGATGCTCTGATACGGCTCTGATCTGGCCCTGATGCTCTGATACGGCTCTGATCTGGCCCTGATGCTCTGATCTGGCTCTGATCTGGCCCTGATGCTCTGATACGGCTCTGATCTGGCCCTGATGCTCTGATACGGCTCTGATCTGGCCCTGATCTGGCTCTGATCTGGCCCTGAGAAATAACATGATACAAAAGAGTACAAAAGATTTAAACCACCAGCACTACACATTTGGTACTGAAACCAAATGAGTTGAATGTGATTGATTACACATATGAATGTGCAGTGTTGCATCAGCATTTATTCAAAGGTGAACAATGATTGTTTTCTTTGTAATTGGTCTGATGATTGTAGGATGACGTTGATCTGTTTTTATGATTTCTGAAGGTGTGGTCAAAAATATCTAGTGTCACTGGCGTAGTGACGTATGAAGCTCAGCTCACTCATTCAAAGCAAGCAGATCCGGTGCGTGGTTGTCAAATCTGCATTGGGAAATGTTTTCATCTTTACATGAAATTCTTGGCCTTTAGGATATCTTTTGAATTCACTGGATTTCGTCTGCTAAAATTCAGAACAACTTTAAATGTGACCACAGCTTAAGTATGTTTCATGGTTCTAGGGTCACGTTTTGGTACAGTTTGGTAAAAAAAAAAATACTACTTCTAATTACTAACTTCGAGTAAGATTGCCTGTTATTTGGTAACAATCACTTTAGCATGCCGCTTTAACTTCATGCATAAGAAAATGTTTTTTTTTTTTTTTTTCTAGAAAGACTTGATAATAGGTGGATAAATGTACATTGGTTGGGTGGGCAAGCGAAGTAATGCCAGAATAAAGTCAGACACAACAACATTGGCTCAAACATTGATGTGCATTTGAGGCAAGCCTGTTGGTCTGTTTGGCTCACCAATGGCAGACGGGCAGACAAAAGTCATTATATTTGCTATTCTTCTTGGTGATGGAGTGGCTATTTGGAGTGGATATAGTCACTTTCACTATTATTAGAGACATTACATTTGAGTCAGCATTGCACTTCTGAATGTTATATTTGCATGACGCACTCTTGCACATTTGAAGCGTCACATTCCCCTTGACACTCTGCACTCGAACAAACACACAGGATGCCACCCATCACTGGATACTGAGGGGAAAAGCTGTTTAAAAATTGATCAATTTAAAGAATTCACAGCACCTAAAATAAACACACACACATACAGTCGCCCAGGAAGGATTCGGGCACTTCAGCCACACTGGGAAATTACAAACCATCAAACCTAATATTGTTTATTTTAGAAGCATGTTGCATGTAAAATATTTAAACAAGTTTATTTTTTAAATGATAAAACTATAGATAGTGTTGAAAATGAAAACAAAAAAGAGACGTTTTGTGGTTGTGAGATGTTAGCAGGAAGTGTCAGAAGTTAATGTGTTGAACTATACTTGTGTGAAATTGAGGGGGACTTGTTCAGTTGGTTAAAAATCATTGCAAAAGTAGCCGACCAGTTTAGCAGAAAAGCATGAGAAATCGTGAATTATACGAGAAACTGCAACAAAGTTTGCTTCAGAGAATATTATAAGATAAAAGTTCACAGATCTTTTTGTTCATCATTTGCTTACTTTAAGAAGTTCACTACAGCTGCGATCTGATGATAGTTGAACAAACGGGATTAGTCTCGAGTTGACAAACTAACCCATCCAATCAGGCTTTGCTGACGCTAATCATCAACTTTCTCTGTCAACTCAGGCTTTGGTCCTGAGCTCATGAATAACTGTGGAGCGCATGACAACCCATCACATGCCTTGAGAAACGGAGAAAGTGGGATTCACTGTTCCCAAGATACTTGCCAATCACATGCCTTAGAGCATAAGTTACTATGGCGATGAACACAACTAAAACTCGATATGGTTTGGGTATAACCATACCTCGCTAGCCACCTAATCCGGCTTCATGGCATAAAACCCTTGATACAGAAACTGGTTGTTTCTCTGCTCAGGCGCGTAGAAGTTATGTGAAAGATGGCAAAATATTTGAATTGTCTAATGATCTTTTGTATAGCCATTGTCAAGTGTCCATACAACGGTTTATCTCAGTTTTGAGAAGTGTATCTGTTGTTTTATGAGTTAAAACCAAAGTATGTTTTTTTTGTTTGTAAAATAATTTGCTTTGCCAAAAACTAATATCTGTATTAAAAATATAGGCTGTATAGCCTTAGTTTGACGTATTCTTTCAAATTTCAAATTCGTATTTCACGATATAAATTATCGCGATATAGTTGTTTTGTGTTATTTTATCTAATTCCTTAGATATTAGTTATTAAAAATAAGAAAAAAGAAGTGAATTACAGACAATAGGACAAATACAATATAACAAAAATATTAATTAAACTACATTTTTCAGGTGCAATTGGTTTATTTAACATGTAGTTAGAATTAGTAAAGAAATGTAATAATCAAATGTAAAAGTTGCATAATCTGCACTGTATGAATTAAATATAAATGTATTCTTATTAAAGCAAAAAAAAAGTTAAGTTATTATTTTTTCTTTTGTTTGATTGACATTAATGACACAGAGCAGCGTCAGGTTTATTAGGCTGCTGTCACTTTAAGACCAAACGCACGGATCCATCATACTGATACACATCCCATTTACATTCACTTGAGACATAACCGGCTGTGTTTACAGGAATACTCCACACGATGGGCATTTTGACACAATTGTGTGTGTATTCGACCATTCAAGCGCAATAAGACGTGAAAGGGAACTGAATTAGCGATCGTATGCTGAGAGAATCGTATTTTTAACATCAAACACCTCCCGCTCTTTCTTTATATTCTCATTCATGCATTTCAACACTCTGAATAGTGCTATATATTTACATACCGCAATATACACCATATAGCAAAATCTCTAACCATAGACTTTTTTTTTTTTTTTACCATGGTAACAATATTTTCATACCGCCCAGCCCTAATTAGATTTTTGTTGTTATATATTGCAATGATAGTGTCAGGGAACGTTGATTGTTATAAATACAACTGTCATGAAGAAGAAGATGAGTAGCACTTACAAAGTCTTTAATGAATCCACAAGGAGAACACACTGAAGAACGCAGGAACATCATGACACAACCACTCTTAGATTGACAAGAACTGAAAAACTAAGACTGAAACTCAAGGTATAAATGAAGACTTCCGATGCAAAAGCCTCTATGTGCCATCTGAAATTTCCTTCTAGAATGATCATTTTTATCAAGCTTGTATATTTATGGTCACTTATTTCACTTTAATGGCAATGGAAATGACCTATTAATTGTCATTTAAAGTGAAATTACTGAACTTAAAAATACGAGCTTGAAAAAAATGCTCATTTTAGAAGAAAATTTCCGATGGCACTTAGAGGGTTTTGCATCTGAAGTCTTTAAATATAGTGAAACAAGCCAAACTACTCGATTAGCACCTGAACTGAATCAATCAAGCAATGTGTCACCATGGAAACAGAGCAGAAGAGAACAGAACGATAAGAACCAATTAGCAATAACAATCATAGAATAGAAAGACCAAACTGAAAACCTGAATGAAACTATACTAAACATGAGAAAACTAACTAAGAATGTGACAGATAGGCATTAAGCATACATTTTTAATTGTCTTCAGTGTTCAAATAATTTTGAGAACTACTCTATAAAAATGTATTTTATGAACTGATATATATATCTTCTGTGACTTTTGTTGTAAACAGTCAATGTATTTAGATGAATTGCAGTTTTATAAAAATATTTTTATTGCAGTAAGTAAATTAACTTTTCACATAGTTGCACATATTGCTTATTTAACACGGTATGTATTTGTTGTAAATTAACTTTAATGATAGTAGCTAACGTGTTAATACTTGGCTACATTGTTAGTACTTGATTCATACTTTTAATTCCATATAATTTAATGAGAAATATATTATTATACAAATGCCAGTATTATTGAATTAAATATAATATAATAATTGTTTAATGTTGTGACACAAGTGTTGTAATGGTATTTTTACTGTATGAGCGTAGATGTCTTTCCTCACCTTTAGTAATGCTGTGTTTGTGTTTTCACAGGAAGGATGAGAAGGAGTATGCACTGAAACAGATAGAAGGCACTGGTATTTCCATGTCTGCCTGCAGGGAAATTGCTGTAAGTTGTTTTTTAAGCTACTTCTTTACTGCTTTACCCCGTACAATACATTTTTTAATCACCTCTCAGTTTGCAAAAACAAACTAAAAATGTGTCTACAATAATATGTTAATAGGAAGGAACCCAGCAAGTGTGCAGCACTGTGAATCAATGTTTAAAATGCAGCTTTGACACAGTTTCGAAAACCATAATTCTTAAATATAATTAGCTTATATATTAAATGAGCTTGTTTCCTTTAATTAACACAATGGTATGACCAGCTTTAAACCTTGTAACCTGTGGAGGTTTAGTTTTGTCTAGGGCATTTGTGTAAACTTCTGATCTTCCCCCACTGCAAAAATCCAAATGTAACCCCTGGTTTGGCACTATTATTTGTAAAGCTGATTTACAATGTGTGTTGTGAAAAGCAATATAGAAATGAAGTTGAGTTCAAGTATCGGCTTTTGCAGATAGTAGTTCACTTCACCTTTAAACTTTGAAGGTTTGCTGTTAGTGCACCCAGGCATAATCTCTGTTGTAGGAAACACACGGCATCAGTTTCGTCTTATTCTAAAGACATTCCTTGAGTCGCACAAATCAACATGGCAAAATTGTCTTACTGTCATATGACTAACACAAGGTCAAAACTGTGCTGTCATGTTTTTCCATTTGAAAAAGACTTCTGACCTCAGTGTGCAGGGTTGCCCACACACACTTTCAGGATCTGTCTCACGCTGCCCAAGTGAATCTCACAGCACATTAAAAAAGCTGCACAGACCATTTGGTGTATCAAGATTCGCGAGAGTGATTCAAAAGCTGTGCTTGATGTCAAATGGCATTCGGTCTGTGCAGCGCCGCATGAAGTTAAACACATGTGTTGACAAGGTATGGGTTTTTAATGAGAACAATGAAGACCTGCAACCTCCAGATTGTGCCAATCACATTTTCCCCACACCGTACAGGGTCACTGTATATAAGCTGCGGACTCCCACCTGTGCAGCGATCATCGAAGATGTTTTGGTGGCATTGTGAAACACAGTATTTGTGCACACAAAGCAGATTTACACGTCTAAGATAACTATTATTAATTTGAGTTGTTCATTTTAACCTTTACTAACATTGCCAGCTGACAGGGCTCCCTGCATGTTTACAGCATTAGTTGAGAGATGTTTTCCTCGAGAAAATGAAACATGTAGCTACTGTACCTGATATTTATCCAAATTAATTGATAGTGAATCAAGACCCTTCCATAATTCTCACTCCAAAGTTGGCGACCCTGAGGGCCCTATTTTAACGATCTGAAACGCAAGTATCAAGCGCGAAACGCAAGTAGCTTTGTGGGCGGGTCTCAATCTAAAATGTGTTGGTCTGAAGTAGCTTCATTACTCATAGGTGTGGTTTGGGCGTAACGTGAAATAAACCAATCAGAGCGTCATCTCACATTCCCTTTAAGAGCAGGCGCGCTTGTTCCATGGCGGATTGCTATTATAACGGCGGATTTGCCAGGAGCGGTTCACAGCCGAGGAGACCGACGTTCTCGTCAGGGCCGTAAAACACAGAGAAGTGACATTGGGGATGGAGAAACACACCCAAATTAGCTTCGGTTAAACAGGCGTATAATAATTTGGGTAAATGTGTAAGCTAGATTTATGCCTATTTTTTCACATCTTCATGGAATCAACAATGATTTCCCTCGTGTGGAATATTTTTCCTTGTAATAATGTATGGTTTTCTAAAAATGAAAACTGCTGTGTCTGTGTGTAGAGTAGATAAGCAAAGTGTATGCGCGTTGAGCACACGCTACATTGATTATGGCCAAGCATGCGCCCTTAAAATAGCATCTGAATAACATGCGCAACGCGCCACTGACTTTAGACTCGGTTTCTCCTGGTCAGTGGCGGAATTGTTTTCTAAACCTGCAAAATAGCACCAGGGAACGTTTGCTCCGGAACACGCCTCCTCTTTTCCCTGAACCGCCCCCGTGAGCGCAAATACATTTTCTAATTTACCGATGTGCGTCTGTGGAGGGAGAAGTCCGCTGTGCGTCAGTTGCAAAATAGGAATGATACATGCGTCGTGTACAAAGTCAATTGCGCTGGGTGCAAGATAGGGCCCTGAGTGTGTTCCAGTCAATCACTTGTCACAATCACATGTACATCACACCTCATTTATATTTGTTATTAAATGTGCAAATCATGGCCATTCATTGATAAAGTTGAAGCAAAACACAAGACAAGGGAGCACATGGAAAAAACAGGAAAAAACAAAACACATGTAAGACCAATAAACCCTGAAACTGGGAAACAGCCAAATGAGAGTTAGGATTAAACACACATTACCTCGAGTAAAACACACTCATACAGCTGCCAACTCATTGCATAACCACTGCTGAAATAAAATGCTTTCATTTCATGGAAACTTAAGCGTTATTTTCTAGAAGATAAAATACTGCAATTTCTTCTGGTATTATTGTTTAGTTAGGCATAGGGATGGGTATCGCTAAGGCTTTAACGGTATTACCGACACTGCTTATCGATCCGGTACTTGTCACAGTATTCTTATCGTTCTTTTTTTTTTTTTTTTTTAAGAATTAAGAACATAATTAACATGGCTTTATATTTTGAAATGTAAAATAAACATCTATAGCAAAAGAAAAAAGTTATGTTTTAACAAAACAAATAAAACATCTATTTGTTATGCAGGCTTTTTGTGTATTTTATATACATAAGATAGGACAAGATAAGCAAAAACAAAGTACAAACACATGGTCAAACAAAACTAAATAAAATAAGAATACATTAAAACAAAGATACAAATTATATACATAGTGCTTTAATTTCCGGGAGGTCTACCAACATTACTGTTCAGGTAAGTAATATGGCCTAAAAAGAAAGTAATCAAATGTGAAATAACACTGCATAGTTTATCGTAGATAGATGTATGCTTATTAAAGCTATAAAGTTATTCATTCAAGAGCTGTGAGCGTGCTCGCGCATGCGTCGTGGCGCTCTCGTGAACTCGCGTCAGAGGCCCACACGGAAGAAAGTTAATAGTTGAATAAAGTCGTTATTTTGGGGGGTTTTTGCGGACAAAAAATATTCTCGTCCCATTTCTAGCTTAACGTGTCCTCTTCTATAATACTTCATAAAAGAATAGTTACCTTTGACAAGAAATGCCACAAGCAAACATCAGAGTGAGTCAATCGGTGAGTCATTTCAGCGGAATATGGTGATAACTGGCCACAAAACCAACAGAATTTAATGACAGCGCTCAGACCACACACTTCCGCATATGTTGATGATAAATCATATGAGACTGGCACAGCAGCCGTTTAATGCATGTTTTTATTTTTTTTATTTAACTTTTATTTAACCAGATGATCTCATTGAGATTTAAAACCTCTTTTTCAAGAGAGACCTGGCCAAAATGGCAGCATATTAACAGTGCATAGTTACAAATATGATCCCCAAGCATACCATAGGTTTAAAATGATTTAGTTATTTTAAAAACAGTGACAACAATTTATGGCATCTATTTCCAAAACTTTCATGCGTTGTTTAAATTCGCAATTGCAAATCAGTCTGTAATGTGTTCCAGGTGGCCGGGGCTGCATAACTAAAAGCCTTCTTACCAAGCTCTGTACAGATAACAAGTACAAGTTACCGGAATGTAAATTATAAGAACTGATATTACGTGACATATAGGAGCAAAGATAAGAGGGAAGCATATCCAACATAGACTTATAAATAAAAATAAGCCAATGTATATGCCTCCTCACTGACAATGAGGGCCAGTTTGTCATTTTGTACAAGGTACAGTGATGCCTTACATCCAGTCACAAATCTTAATGCATTATGGTAGACAGTATCCAACAAAGACAAACATCGATCAGGCGCATTTCTATAGAGCAAATCACCGTAATCGAGTGTAGTGAGAAAGGTTGCAGCAACCAATCTCCTCCTGGTTTTTCAAGAAAAACAGGCTGTGTTTCTAAAATAAAAACCATATTTTTAATTTGAGCTTTTGTACATGTTTATAAATGTGCAACTTAAAAGAGAGCTGATCGTCGATTAATATACCCAAATATTTGTACAATTTGACTTGTTCGATCTGCTCACCATGTATAGTAAAAATACTTGGAAGACTGTCCAAAGACTTCTTAGATTTTGAATAAAGCATAATCTTAGTTTTCTCAACATTCAAAACTAGTTTAAGCTGATACAGTTGTATCTGAACAAGGTTAAAAGCAGATTGTAAATAAGAAAAAGCTTGGTGTAAAGTCGCAGCCTTACAATAAATAATGGTATCGTCAGCATAAAAATGGAAATGAGCCTGAGAAATGTCATCACCCAAGTTATTAATATAAATAGTAAATAAAATTGGACCCAAGACTGATCCTTGCGGTACACCTCAAGATACACTCAGAGTTGCTGATTTGGAATTGTCAAAATAAACACACTGAGTTCTGTCTGCCAAGCAGTTAGAAAACCAATCAACAGTATGGTCAGAAAAAACAATATTACGTAGCTTTTCCAGCAAAATGCAATGGTCCACTGTATCAAATGCTTTGGCTAAATCTATGAAAAGAGCTACACAGGTGTTCTTGCAGCCCATTGCCTCTATAATGTCATTAATGACCTTTATTGCAGCAGTAGTATACTGTGCTGCCTTCGAAACCCAGACTGTACGTCAGACAAAATATGATTGGAAACCAAATAGTCTTTTAACTGATCACCAACCAATGTTTCTAAAACCTTAGCTAAAATTGGTAATTTGTAACAGACCATATTAAACTTGTGATTTGGGAAAAATGTAACTGTTTTGCAGAATTACAGCAAATCACAGCAATCTTAAAGCTACACTACCGTTCAAAAGTTTGGGGTCAGTAAGATTTTTAATGTTTTTAAAAGAAGTATCTTCTGCTCACCAAGGCTGCATTTATTTAATTAAAAATACAAACAAAAACAGTAATATTGTGAAATATTATGACAATTTAAAATGACTGTTTTCATTTTTACAGTGTAATTATACACTCACCTAAAGGATTATTAGGAACACCTGTTCAATTTCTCATTAATGCAATTATCTAATCAACCAATCACATGGCAGTTGCTTCAGTGCATTTAGGGGTGTGGTCCTGGTCAAGACAATCTCCTGAACTCCAAACTGAATGTCAGAATGGGAAAGAAAGGTGATTTAAGCAATTTTGAGCGTGGCATGGTTGTTGGTGCCAGACGGGCCGGTCTGAGTATTTCACAATCTGCTCAGTTACTGGGATTTTCACGCACAACCATTTCTAGGGTTTACAAAGAATGGTGTGAAAAGGGAAAAACATCCAGTATGCGGCAGTCCTGTGGGCGAAAATGCCTTGTTGATGCTAGAGGTCAGAGGAGAATGGGCCGACTGATTCAAGCTGATAGAAGAGCAACTTTGACTGAAATAACCACTCGTTACAACCGAGGTATGCAGCAAAGCATTTGTGAAGCCACAACACGCACAACCTTGAGGCGGATGGGCTACAACAGCAGAAGACCCCACCGGGTACCACTCATCTCCACTACAAATAGGAAAAAGAGGCTACAATTTGCACGAGCTCACCAAAATTCTGATGAGTCTCGATTTCTGTTGAGACATTCAGATGGTAGAGTCAGAATTTGGCGTAAACAGAATGAGAACATGGATCCAACATTTCTAAAGAATGCTTTCAGCACCTTGTTGAATCAATGCCACGTAGAATTAAGGCAGTTCTGAAGGCGAAAGGGGGTCAAACACAGTATTAGTATGGTGTTCCTAATAATCCTTTAGGTGAGTGTATGTTTATATTTATGTACTTACTATAGGGTTTGGGTAGGATTAGGATTTGGTTGAGGGTTAGTTGCATGTAATTATACAGAATTTGCTATTAGTACTATGGTAAGTACATGTAACATGTAACAAGGACACTGTAAAATAAAGTGTTACCGGTAGTTGTTACGTTTAGGTATTGGGTAGGATTAGGATTGTAGAATAAGGTCATGTAGAATAAGGCATTAATATCTGCTTTATAAGTACAAATAAACAGGATATATCCTAGCAATATGCGTGCTTATAAGCAACTTTAATAGTGAGTATTGGACCCTGAACTAAAGTGTTACCCTTTTTTTTTCTTGCAACCTGTTTATTATTTAGAATTTGTATGATTTATTAATGAAATGTTCAATGCTAACTGCATTGTTTGGGGGTGGAACTAATGTATCCCAGTTTAATACTGCTATATCTTCAATCACAGATTTGTACATTATCTGAAGAAAATGTTAAGTGTACTAGGTCAGGCTTTGGTGTTTGGTGGCCAGTTTTAAGAGTTAGCTGTGCAGTTGCTAGAGGCTGTTAGATGGTTAATTTATGACCCAAATGGCATAGAAGCACACATGGCAATGGCATAGATGTTTAATAATTAAGTCCTTAGCAATAGTAGCAATAGTAATAGTATTTTTCCCCCAATTGGCATTAATATCCAAATAAATACATGCTATTTCTAAACCTCATAAAAAGAGAACTTCACAAACAAACAAAAAAAAGTGTTTATTCACTTGACTACAACTCTGCATGCCAAGTTGTCCAAAGTACCTAAACACAGAGTGGATTCAGTAGCAGCCTAATCTGCCCAGGTCTTTCCTGAGATTGAAAACAACTGCATAACAACATTGTTGTTGGGTTTAAATGTCATGGGTGTAGATGTCTCAAAAGGCCACATTTTGAGTCACGCAATCACTGAGCATTGTTGGTCTGATTGCACACCATTTGCATATTAAGTCATGTTTAAATTGTTTAAATCGGAGTGATTCTTTGTCTAGTGTGTTGCTGACATACAGTTTGGACTTATGTTACCATCAAACTAATAAGATCAAACACTCTTTCCCTTTTTTTTCCCTTTACTCTCTCTCTCTCTCTCTCTCTCTCTCTCTCTCTCTCTCTCTCTCTCATTTTCCGACCTCTTTTTTTACATTGTTGGAAAGGCAGAACATATTGTTCCAGGGCTGGGTTGGCTCATTGATTTGAGATCTTTTTTATAGCTAAATATTTAATGCTGTTGACTATTTTTTCTATTTCTATTTTTTGCATTTAGTGTAAAAAGAATACCTCTAAATAAATTAAACCATATAGCTTCAGATGATATTGTCTATATTTAAAAAGATAAATGCCCCCTTAAGTAGCTCCCATGTAAAAAACAAAACAAAAAAGGTGTTGTAGTTGTGGCAACAAATCTTTGGAAGTTAGCCTTGATGTCAGAGGTTTAGCAGTTGCTTGTAACGTGTATATTCTGTTATGTTCAGTTTTAGTCTTGTTTGCTTTGTTTCTGTTTCCTGCCTGGGTTAGTCTCCTTGATGAGTCATTCTGTTCAGCTGTTTCCTAATTAGTTCCCTTTGTTTGTTTCACACATTTAAGCCCTGAGTTCTCCTTAGTTCTTTGTCCGTTCTTGTTTGTGTTATGTTGGCTGTTTCTCTGTTCTCTTGAGCATTTTGTCATTAAAGACTGTTTATCTGATTCTCCTTCATTTGTGCGATTTATATACGGCAACCAACCGTTACAGTAGATGCATACTTTCAAATTGAACAAATTCTTACCAAAAGGAACACTAAGTACAGAGTTTTTTTCATATTTTCCATCTCTGCGTTCTCTCCATATTTACCTTTAGCCGCTACCTAAACCGAAAATAACTCACTAATGCTAAACGTTTTCTCTTTGAATCCTTGCACCCAGGAACAATACAAGTCGACACCATTATGAGTAAAAGTTTGCTAAGAAGTATGTCTTACTCAAGCAAGGCGGTATTTGACTCTGGTAAACGTATCCAGAGCAGATTGCTGAGAGTGGCCTTGGACTGCAACATGCCCAGTGCATTATTGTCACGGCAGGTCAAAAAATGAAGCGAGGATTCAAGTGCAGATAAGGAAGGATATTTAATAAGTAATCAAAAGTAAAACAAAACTACAAAAAAAAAAAAAACACCCCGTAGAGGAAAACAAGACAGGCATAAACTGGAAACATAAAACAACAAACCAGCACAGGACTGCAAACACAGGGAGACTAAATAGGAAGCAAACAAAAGAAGGTAACGAACAAGGCAGGTGGGGCAAACGAACAAGGCAGGTGGGGCAAATTAATCAACAATCAGGTAACAAGATGGGAGGGGCCAGACAATTGACAGGAGAGCACATGGCACAAGGAATACAAGACAAGCCATGTGCTCACAACAAACCAGACTAACACAAACACATGACAAACCGGGAATGTCAGAGCTCTGTCACCAAACCAGATATAAACCAAACAGAGGTGACAGAACCCTGACAATTATGGGTGTTGAAGTGTTGATGCCTCTTTGGCAAAAGAAGACAACAGCCTTTTTTCCTGTTTTCTCTAGTTAGGTAGCGCCTTTCTATTGCATAGGCATCCAAGTTTTATTGAAAGTCCATTTTGCCAGCGGTGAAGTATCCCTTTTAATGACCTATTAACAGTAGTTATTATTTATTATCAGACCGTTTCATTGCAGCGACTTACAGCAGGGCCTACAGGTCTTAGACAAAACATTTTCATATGACGTGTTTTTAAATCACTCACCATGTTTTAATAGACTTACATTTAGGACTTGGCTTGGTCACTTGAATATTTTGGCAATTAGATACTCTACTAATAATGACTCAGATTGTTTTCTTTTTTAAATGTTCTACTGTCAACTCTTGGTGTATATTTACAAGACATATGCTTCAGTCAAGGTTTTTACTTTTCTTACACACTTCTGGGAATCTGGTGAGATAAGGGTGTATTGCTGGAACCCTCATTTTCATAATTTTTTATTTTATTCCCCCAGTATTACTGTAACTGTAGCAATTGTTTACTACTGTACTCTTCTGTTAATTTACTGCTTTGAATTGAATAACAATTGCTTGGCAACATCCTTTTGGGAGTTTTAGATTATACATATAACCGTTCCACTGTACCCAGATAGCAACGTTGTGTCGGCCCAGATCCGGCCCACATCTGGCCCACATCTGGTACTTGTGGAAAGATTATCTGGCCCACATGCGGCGTGGAAGGACAGCCCTTGAGCGGCTCACTCCTGTTTGCCAGATCTGGGCCACAAGCAGGCCATAACAATGCCACATGTCAGCCAAGAGCAAAGAAATAAACCAGAACTGGACCTTATCTGAGCCACAAAATATGTGTATATTAAATATGGAGTCATCTCAGCCTTAATAAGCCTGTTAACAAGCAGAATCACTGAAGGAAGGAAGAGAACAGGAAAAGAGCCGAGCAGAAACACAAGAACTACAACTGACTTCAGACACAGCCTAAGATGAAATCAACTGAAGAGAAAAGAAGACATTAAATCTGTGAAGATCTCAGCAGAGGAGGATTAAACAACTCCACAAACTTATTACTAACCTAATTACTAATTACTAAATGTTTCATTTGAAGTCACCATAACAGTGATTAGTGTTTCCATTAGTTGGGCTCTTAACTCTTATTATATATTTTGTCTTTATTGGCCGCTGTGACAGTGTGTTTCTCAAACACATTTGCAGCAGCAAAGAAAGCTAAAGTGAAATGAGATCAGGTGATAATGGTTACCTGTTGATGGTTTTATAATCATCATAAAATAACCTGTTTCACTGATGTCTTAGGAATCTAACAATTGTGTTGATCCATTAATATGTCCACATCACAAACCCTGTGTTACTGCAGCATGAGATCCAGCAATAATAAGATCTGGCAAACAGGAGCGGTCCGCCCAAGTGCCGTCATTCCACGCTGCATGTGGGCCAGATCCGCATTCCACAAGTGCCAGATGTGGGCCGGATCTGGGCCGAAACAATGTTGCAATCTGGGTATTGTATCAGACTTTGTGTCTGACTTGCATTTCGACAAAATAAACAAAAACACGGAGTGATTTTGCTAAACTAAAACTAAAACTTTAAACTAAACTAATACAAGATGAAGGCATCAGCTACCACAACATTAAAAAGTTACCATAGTATAAAAACCTATAATATTAAGTTAATACATATGGGCCCGGTTTCACAGACAGGGCTTAGACTAAGCCAGGATTAGACCATAGATCAATTAGGACATTTAAGTAATTTTTATAAACATGCTTAGAAAAAAACATTACCGATGTGCATCTTAAAACTAAAAAGGCACTGATATATTTTTAAGATCAGTCAGTGCAAGTTTATTTCAGTGGAAACAGCTCAGACTTACATTTTAGTCTAGGACTAGTCTTAAGCCCTGTCTGTGAAACCAGGGGATAAAAACACAAACCACTATGAAAGATTATCCCATCTCTTCGAGAATTTAAATACTGGCGGATTCACAACCAGAAGCTGCGCAGTGTTGTGGCATCATTAATTCTTACTGTGAGTGACAACACTCACGTGTCTGAAGCAGTCGAATGTGGCATCTAGGTATACATATCTATGGTTCAGTGTTTGTTCTGCATTATCTGATGTAAATGCCCTGTACAAAATACATGTATTTGTATCAAAGGTGGGTAACACTTTATTTTACAGTGTCCCTGCTACTAACCATACATGTACTATGTTAAATATAGTAAGTAAAGTAAAAATGTATAAGTAAATTATGCATAATTCCATGCAACTAACCCTAAACCAAACCCTAATTATGTAGTAAGCACATGTTGCTAATTAATAATACTCAGTAATTAAACATATAATTACACTGTAACAAGGACACCTTAAAATAAAGTGTTAGCCAAAGATGTTTGGAGAATGAACAGGTGAATAAACGCTAATGTTTTTTCTCTGTCTGCAGTTACTGAGAGAGCTGAAGCATCCAAATGTCATCGCCCTGCAGAAAGTTTTTCTTTCTCACAGTGACCGCAAGGTCTGGCTCCTGTTTGACTATGCTGAGCATGACCTGTGGGTGAGTATATGCTGTATACAAACGTTTTGTATTTTAATACTTTTTTACCATGTACATTATTAGGTTCAGCAATGCTTTAGTAGTTACACTTTAGTTTTTATCTAATGCACCAATTTCTATTTCTTCCCCCCCCCCCATTTAATTTTGGGTTCAGTTTTGTATGACTTTCTTTCTTTTCTTCTTTCTTCTAAACACAACAGCAGATGTTTAGCAGAATGTCTGAGATGTGCTCTTCCATGCAATGTAAGTGGATTGGGACTGGGGTTCAAAAAGCATCACAAAACAAGTCCATACTTGTAAATTATATTCAAGGTCATCTAAATTCATACGATAGCTTTGCGTGAAATTGACTGAAACTTAAGTTATTTCAGGTATTCACACAACATTTTCCATTGAAAAGGTAGCTTAATAGCCACTTTCATTTTTAGGAAGAGAGCAACTTGGACATTCTGCCATAACAAACTCTTTTTGTGCTCCACAGAAGAAAGAAAGTCAAATGAGTTTCAAAAGAAATGAGATTGAGCAAATGATGAGTAAATTAAGTTTTAAATAATCCTTTGAGAAATTAGCTGAGGAAGCTACTGAACAATTTACTAGTTATTTATATCTAAAATCTTTGAGAAAACAAGTCACAAAAACTTTCATAGCAACACAACGTTTTAGTTACACCTTCAGTATAGTTTGTGTACCGTATCTTAGCGCCAGTCCACACAGAAAGCATTTTTGTGATCCACTGCTCTGCTGTGTCATTGTTTTTCTATGTAAACATGAGCTAGACGACCTCTGCGCATTATGTGTCACTCTGTCAAGTTAAAAGAAGTTTGTCAGAGCTGATATCCTCATGAACAGTTCTTCGTCATGTAGCGCAGTTGCGCTTTAGAGTTTGAGTGCCTTCTGTGTCTGAGCTTCTGGTCCTTTCCCGATCCTGTCTCCTGTCTTCCACTTTTCGACAGTCCAGCTCCAATAAAGGCAAAAATACCACACACACACAAAATAAGAAAAATCAGAAAAAAAGTTATTCTTTTAAAAACATATCTCTGGCTTCTTTTTTATTGATCATCATTGCGGCTCTGCAGTTTTGTTTCACACTATTGTGTGGGATCTCACGTTTTTAAAAACGAAAACACATTTGATGCAAACAGCTTATCTGTTATTCTTTAAAGGTTTTAAGTATATATATAGAGATATAATTTTTTTTTTGTATGCAAATATCATGAATTATTTATTCATAAATATCATTTCAATAGTATTTGTTAAACTGTTTTTTATGTAAACTGGTAAAATGATCTGTTATTTTAAGAGAACTTTGACCTTGACACTCAGTCATTAGACATGCAAGTCATCCTCTTTCTGTGATAGCATTGTTTCTGCATATTGATTGAACTGATGGTTGTCACCTGATCAGTGAAAAAGGTTGCAAAGTCATCCGTAATGAGAGAGAGGAGGGAGGAGGACAGTTCGCAGGTGTTACTGGTAAACATCACTGATCTTGAATTGGTTGTGTGTGACCTTGGCAGCAGAAACACAAGAGGAAAAAGATTTCTTGTGATCATGTAAGAGCTCATGCCTATTCACAACTGTCACAAACTCAGTTTTTACCCATTCTTATGTTGCAGCACATCATAAAATTTCATCGAGCATCAAAGGCCAACAAGAAGCCCATGCAACTACCGAGGGGGATGGTGAAGTCACTGCTTTACCAAATCTTAGACGGCATCCATTACCTGCATGCCAACTGGGTCCTGCACAGAGACCTGGTGAGTACTAAACACAAGGTCGTTGGTCACAGAGGCTGATGCACAGATCCGATCTTTCAACACGTATCTGATTTATTTTGTTCCGCTTTTTTACATTCACTCGGAATTGGTTGACAGTGTGAATGCTTTATCGTTTATTAGAATGCTGTCACCATTGTTGAGGTTTGTATAATAAGTGCTAAAGTGTCTCAATGTCCATTTAAACAACAAAAGATGTAGTCTTTGAAAGATTATCAGTGTTTATGTTGTCTCAATGCTAATGCATTAATTATCTTTTTCACAACAGCTGTATTTAACATAATTCTATTAAGTACCACATCTTCTTACATTCATTTGAATGTTACAAATGCATACAACTTTAATTGATCTGCTTTATCTTAAATCGCTATCTTTGCCAATGCATAAGTGTTGTCTGATAACACTACTGCATTTGCTGAAAGAGAATATATTTACTTAAAGTGCCCCTATTATGGATTTTTGAAAATGACCTTTCATGTAGTGTGTAACAGCTTTTCACAAAATGATGAAAACATCTACATAATCTACATACTATACGTCTACATGTATTGAAGGTGTTTTGGCTTATTTAAAACATTGCCCATTTTATAACCATCTATGCAAATTGTTTTACATAAGAAAATATTTTACAGTCTAAGTAAGTTGTATTTTGACTGTATTAGGCTCTTTTTTCTGGTTTTGTTGCAGTGATAGACACTGAAACAGAATTTGACTTACTCAGTCCATCCCTGCATCTTCCAATCTTAACTAAACTAAAATATGTGTGTAATGTTCAGCTGCTGTTAATGGTGACTGATATGGATTGAATCCAATGGAAAGTTGTCACTGTCTGATTGTCTCTCCGCTGTTGTGTAATCCCATCAATCCATGGTGTGTGTGGATCAATAGCATACTCTGTGTCATTAACCCAGTTGTATATAAGAGAAATAGACTTTGTTAGACTGCTCAACAACCGACTTAGAGTCAACATGAATTATAAATGTGATCTGTCAGCAGGATATTCAATGCTTTTGTATTTTAGAAGCATGTTTCTTTTTACGGTCCTCAGACACAATTCGTGCAGTTTACAGTGTTAATGGAATAGTTCACCCCCCCAAAAAAAGGAAAATTATTTCATTATTTACTTTCATTCCAAACCCATATGCTTTTTTAGACAACAATGTTGCATATAAACTTTTATTTATATATATATATATATATACACACACACTCACCTAAAGGATTATTAGGAACACCTGTTCAATTTCTCATTAATGCAATTATCTAATCAACCAATCACATGGCAGTTGCTTCAATGCATTTAGGGGTGTGGTCCTGGTCAAGACAATCTCCTGAACTCCAAACCGAATGTCAGAATGGGAAAGAAAGGTGATTTAAGCAATTTTGAGCGTGGCATGGTTGTTGGTGCCAGACGGGCCGGTCTGAGTATTTCACAATCTGCTCAGTTACTGGGATTTTCACGCACAACCATTTCTAGGGTTTACAAAGAATGGTGTGAAAAGGGAAAAACATCCAGTATGCGGCAGTCCTGTGGGCGAAAATGCCTTGTTGATGCTAGAGGTCAGAGGAGAATGGGCCGACTGATTCAAGCTGATAGAAGAGCAACTTTGACTGAAATAACCACTCGTTACAACCGAGGTATGCAGCAAAGCATTTGTTGAAGCCACAACACGCACAACCTTGAGGCGGATGGGCTACAACAGCAGAAGACCCCACCGGGTACCACTCATCTCCACTACAAATAGGAAAAAGAGGCTACAATTTGCACGAGCTCACCAAAATTGGACAGTTGAAGACTGGAAAAATGTTGCCTGGTCTGATGAGTCTCGATTTCTGTTGAGACATTCAGATGGTAGAGTCAGAATTTGGCGTAAACAGAATGAGAACATGGATCCATCATGCCTTGTTACCACTGTGCAGGCTGGTGGTGGTGGTGTAATGGTGTGGGGGATGTTTTCTTGGCACACTTTAGGCCCCTTAGTGCCAATTGGGCATCGTTTAAATGCCACGGCCTACCTGAGCATTGTTTCTGACCATGTCCATCCCTTTATGACCACCATGTACCCATCCTCTGATGGCTACTTCCAGCAGGATAATGCACCATGTCACAAAGCTCGAATCATTTCAAATTGGTTTCTTGAACATGACAATGAGTTCATTGTACTAAAATGGCCCCCACAGTCACCAGATCTCAACACAATAGAGCATCTTTGGGATGTGGTGGAACGGGAGCTTCGTGCCCTGGATGTGCATCCCACAAATCTCCATCAACTGCAAGATGCTATCCTGTCAATATGGGCCAACATTTCTAAAGAATGCTTTCAGCACCTTGTTGAATCAATGCCACGTAGAATTAAGGCAGTTCTGAAGGCGAAAGGGGGTCAAACACAGTATTAGTATGGTGTTCCTAATAATCCTTTAGGTGAGTGTATACATGACATAGATGTCAAGCTCAACAGCATATGGATTACATGAAGGTGAGTAAATAATGACAGAATATTAATCGAATATTCTATTTTGGGTAAACTATTATTTTAATGGAGGCAGCGAATCCATTTGTGAAATTAGTAGAAACTTCAAACTTGCATAAGACTAATTATATACAAAACTCCAGTGATGTCTGTCATCATTTACTCAACCTCATGTCGTTCCTGTCACGAATAGGTGGCTGTAATCAACTGTCGGACGACAGAGACGATAAAGAAGACTTTAATCCAAGGATTCTCATGAAAACATACAACCACATATCACATAGAACTCTAAATATTACAAAACAAGAAACAGAGGGTTTAAATACATAGCAAACAAGAGGAACTAACGAGACTAATTAACACAACACACCTGAAAGGAGGAACCTAATTAATTAGTTACCAAGGAGACAAACAGGTAGGGAACAGAGGAGAACTGATAAACAGACAGAACAACACAACACACCTGAAATGAGGAACCTAATTAATTAATTTAGACTAGAAGTTTAACAAACTCAGAAATGAACAGGGAAACAAAAACAAACATAACTCTGACAGTTCCACACTTGTAGGATTTTCTTTCTTTTGTTATAGAAGATATTTGAATACCAACCTGTTGATTGAATTGCAGAAACCGTATGGTTGCTGTTCCCATAGCAACATACCCTCATTAAGACTCATAGAAACTCAAGAGTCTTGGAATAATTAGAAGACACCGTTACTGATGCAACAATCAGTCACCCACAACCACATGCAGTAATATCGTCTCTGTGTCTTTCTGTCCGTACGTTTTATTTGATTATATTTAAAGGTAAAGTATAGCATTTCTGTGTTAGTGGCACCAAACATACAGAAACCAGTGTTATGAAATAATTTGTGATCTCTTGAAAACATGACAGAAAAATAATTTTGTGCCAGAAATGTAATTATTTTTGCAGTTCTGTTTGGTGCTGCTAGTACTAATCCTACTAAATAATATATATATATATATATATATATATATATATATATATATACAGTGAGGAAAATAAGTATTTGAACACCCTGCTATTTTGCAAGTTCTCCCACTTGGAAATCATGGAGGGGTCTGAAATTGTCATCGTAGGTGCATGTCCACTGTGAGAGACATAATCTAAAAAAAAAAATCCAGAAATCACAATATATGATTTTTTAACTATTTATTTGTATGATACAGCTGCAAATAAGTATTTGAACACCTGTCTATCAGCTAGAATTCTGACCCTCAAAGACCTGTTAGTCTGCCTTTAAAATGTCCACCTCCACTCCATTTATTATCCTAAATTAGATGCACCTGTTTGAGGTCGTTAGCTGCATAAAGACACCTGTCCACCCCATACAATCAGTAAGAATCCAACTACTAACATGGCCAAGACCAAAGAGCTGTCCAAAGACACTAGAGACAAAATTGTACACCTCCACAAGGCTGGAAAGGGCTACGGGGAAATTGCCAAGCAGCTTGGTGAAAAAAGGTCCACTGTTGGAGCAATCATTAGAAAATGGAAGAAGCTAAACATGACTGTCAATCTCCCTCGGACTGGGGCTCCATGCAAGATCTCACCTCGTGGGGTCTCAATGATCCTAAGAAAGGTGAGAAATCAGCCCAGAACTACACGGGAGGAGCTGGTCAATGACCTGAAAAGAGCTGGGACCACCGTTTCCAAGGTTACTGTTGGTAATACACTAAGATGTCATGGTTTGAAATCATGCATGGCACGGAAGGTTCCCCTGCTTAAACCAGCACATGTCAAGGCCCATCTTAAGTTTGCCAATGACCATTTGGATGATCCAGAGGAGTCATGGGAGAAAGTCATGTGGTCAGATGAGACCAAAATAGAACTTTTTGGTCATAATTCCACTAAACGTGTTTGGAGGAAGAAGAATGATGAGTACCATCCCAAGAACACCATCCCTACTGTGAAGCATGGGGGTGGTAGCATCATGCTTTGGGGGTGTTTTTCTGCACATGGGACAGGGCGACTGCACTGTATTAAGGAGAGGATGACCGGGGCCATGTATTGCGAGATTTTGGGGAACAACCTCCTTCCCTCAGTTAGAGCATTGAAGATGGGTCGAGGCTGAGTCTTCCAACATGACAATGACCCGAAGCACACAGCCAGGATAACCAAGGAGTGGCTCTGTAAGAAGCATATCAAGGTTCTGGCGTGGCCTAGCCAGTCTCCAGACCTAAACCCAATAGAGAATCTTTGGAGGGAGCTCAAACTCCGTGTTTCTCAGCGACAGCCCAGAAACCTGACTGATCTAGAGAAGATCTGTGTGGAGGAGTGGGCCAAAATCCCTCCTGCAGTGTGTGCAAACCTGGTGAAAAACTACAGGAAACGTTTGACCTCTGTAATTGCAAACAAAGGCTACTGTACCAAATATTAACATTGGTTTTCTCAGGTGTTCAAATACTTATTTGCAGCTGTATCATACAAATAAATAGGTAAAAAATCATATATTGTGATTTCTGGATTTTTTTTTTTTTAGATTATGTCTCTCACAGTGGGCATGCACCTACGATGACAATTTCAGACCCCTCCATGATTTCTAAGTGGGAGAACTTGCAAAATAGCAGGGTGTTCAAATACTTATTTTCCTCACTGTATATATAAAAACTAGTTTTCTCCGGCATAGAAGTATATTCACTTCAACATGGCCTGCAGAATTAAGGCTCAGTATCAGCAGTGAAATGAATATTTTGACTTAAATATTATAATAAAGATGACTTCTCCCACAGGTGTGTCATTTAGACGAGCAATAGCTCAGCACCTGCCTCTACAGGCTTCAGCTTCCCTGTGAGACACAACATTTCCATAAACAAAATAGATGTCATGGCTGTGTGGCTCACGCAGGTGTGAACAGATATACAGCCGCTAAGAGGTCATGAGGCAAAAATATGAATTACCCCAAAATTGAATGAATAATTAGCTCATCCATTTGATGAGGATGTTTTGCCGTAGCACCACAAGTTCATTCTCAGAGAAACAGATATATAATTTGTGGTCATTTGTGACTTTTTTTTCTTTTTCAGAAACCTGCCAATATCCTGGTAATGGGGGAGGGCCCAGAGCGAGGAAGAGTCAAAATTGGTAAAAAGCTGCACTGGCTACATACAATTGCAATATAATGGTGCCTTCACGTGCTATGGTAATTATGGTAAATACCAAAAGCCGACGTGGAAAATGCACATGAACACCCCCTCATGTGGTATTTTCCACTGGGCAACTAGTAGAATATTTTGATGCACGAGTTGCCGAGATGAGATAAAATGGCGGAGAGCAAAATGGCGGAGAGCAACGCAAGAGTCGTGAATACTGTTAGCAGATATACAATGTTGTGTCATTAACAATTGTAATATAATGCGTTAACACTCAATTTTCAACTTCGCTGCAATTTCCTTGGTTCATATTTAATCATTTTATGTCGTTTTATTATTTTTTATTATTAATTATGTTTTAATCATCAGAAAGCACCACATTTACGTTTTTTGTTTTGTTTTGTTTTTTTGTAAAGATAAAAAAGTTACTCTACTGACACAGACCTTGCGGGTACTACATTACGACAACAAAAGTACTTGAACACAACACACTGGTAAATACCAGGTCACAAGTGGAAAATATCATCTTTTCCAGGGCACATGAAGGCAGCATAATTATCAGGACTATATTAGGCTGTCTTAGTGAAAAATGCCTTCAATTAGAGTTTTGTAGCAAATTATGTGGGGAAAAGGGGATATATTATGTAATTCTCCTGAACCTTTTCTTTTTTGGCCAACTTTATTTTCTTTTTAGGTGATATCGTCAAGCTTTAGAGAGCTTAGGCGGGCTATAGGTTCAGTCTGGGTAAATGTGAAGCCATTGTCTTACATAAGGCACTATTCTGGGTGATGACTATTGAAGACTGTGGCCGCTATTTTTATCACTAGTGGAATTTGTTTTTGTGTTTGGTTACTCTGTGGCTCTCAATGTTTGCTTGAGCATTGGAGCCACTTTACTTAAGCAGCACAACTTATAATTTAATCTCTCACACAATTGTATATCCCATTAAATTTTGAAAATGGCAACTTTTTATATTAATCAAATGATCCCTAGAATGTTTTCAATGTAAATTTACTATTTTAATAATTCAGTTATGACACCACATTATCACTAGCCCTGAAACCACCTGTCAAGAGACCATAACACAGTCCTTTACCTTGATTAAAATGCATACAACAACTGGTCATTATTAGCTCTGTAAATGAAAAGCTAAATGCAAAGCTGAGTACCTGTGATCAGAGTGGGGATATTTATTATGTTAATGTGTTTGTGTGTCATAGCTGATATGGGTTTTGCTCGACTATTTAACTCTCCACTGAAGCCTTTGGCTGATCTGGACCCAGTGGTCGTCACATTCTGGTACCGAGCACCCGAACTACTGCTCGGGGCAAGACACTACACCAAAGCAATTGGTAAGTTATGCACTGTGTGTATTTCAGGCTGCGCTATTCGTATCTAATCCGTATTTAATATTCTGTTTCATTTTAGATATTTGGGCAATAGGCTGTATCTTTGCAGAGCTGTTGACGTCAGAACCAATCTTCCATTGTCGACAAGAGGACATAAAAACCAGCAATCCTTTCCATCATGACCAGTTAGATCGCATATTCAGCGTCATGGGCTTCCCAGCAGGTGACTGACCCTGAACTTATCGCACACCCACCTTTCTCACTACATTATTATAGTCTCTGTGAATTCACTGGATTTCATTCTAATTAAATCAGAACACTTTTTCATCACCACTTTAATATAAACTGGTCAGTTTAATATATCTAAATTGGAATAATTAGGCCATGGCAGTTTCTGGCCAATAAGCAGACAGTGAGTTTGAGAGCCTCAATACCCACAGAAAAGTGTTCAAATAGACAATGCATGATAGTCAAATTACAACCTGTTAAAAAAAAAAGTTAATATTTCTTTAGGTTAGGAACAAACAACTTTATACATTTCTACGAAATTTAAAAAACTTTTATTTTTTTATCTTAGTTGTGTTCTTGACTTGCCACTTGTATTTCCATTAAGTTTAAATATTCTACGTGTCTGTGTCTGCTTTTCTTTCCCGAAGCCTAAATTAGTTTGTTTGTTTGTTTGAGGGCTTGCATGAACCCTCTTCTCACATGTATTTGAGTTTCAACAAGTTTTATATATAACTTGCATAAATGAATAGTTCAGCCATGGTTCTGATTGGTTCTTTCAATGAAACTTCCACAGCCAGTTGATTTCACGTATCCATTACTACTTCCCTTTATAACCACAACACATCCAAACGAATACACTAACTGTCACACACCTCAACGGCACTACGTTTCCCAGCATTCCTACTGATTCCCACCTGCACTCAATCAGCCATCACCTGATCACCTGATCACCTATACATCTCTGTGTATTTAAGATCTTCAACGGTTTCCATTGAATTTATGGTCTGAGCATTTCAGCAGCGTAGCAGATCTAGTCTTTTATTGTTGATTTTTAAGCAAAATCCGTGATTATTAAATTACTCATACCATAATATAAGTCTTTAACATCTAAGTGTACTCCTAGTTTTGGGGACTGTGCAGGGAAGGCCGTGTGAAAGAATCTTTAAACATTTTGATTTAGACAATTATAGGCTGTTATTGGCACAAGTACAACATAAACACATTTCTGTTTCTCTGTTGATTTGTTCTGAATGATTCATGACTCATAAGCAATGTTCTTTGTATATTATCTTATTAAATTTTAGCATGTAATTGATTTTTTAATGCTTAGAGATATGTTAGGTCGAGCTTTTGGAATACAGTTAGGGTTATGGGTTAAAAGTGTAATTACAGTTGTAACCAATGCAGATACTTTAAATGCAAGTACAATGTAACAAATGCTTATTTTGACTCTTAGCCTTGTTAAATGTCACTGCGTGCTATTATATAATGTTTGTTTGTAATTCCTAGATAAAGACTGGGAGGATATCCGGAAAATGCCAGAATATCCTACTTTACAGAAAGATTTCAGAAGAACCACGTGAGTATTGTGCTCTGTTCCAGAGTAACACCAAATGTATTTTCAACAGCAAAAACAAAAAGAGTGTTGATTATCACAAATTATATTTATTTATGTGAGTGTTTAACTTTAAACAAGTCTATCAATTCAGTGCTGTACTGTTTGAACACCGTTAACTTAGTGTATATACACTACCGGTCAAAAGTTTTAGATCGGTAAGATTTTAATGTTTTTAAAAGAAGTGTCTTCTGCTCACCAAGGCTGCATTTATTTGATTAAAAAATACAAACAAAAAGTCATATTGGGAAATATTATTATAATGTAAAACAGCTGTTTTCTATGTGAATATACAGTAAAGTGTAATTTATTCCTGTGATCAAAGCAGCATCATTACTCCAGTCTTCAGTGTCACATGATCCTTCAGAAATCATTATAATATGATTTGAGTATCAAGAAACATTTATGATTATTATCAGTGTTGAAAACAGTTTTTTACATTTTTATTTCATGATGCAATGATGAATAGAAAGTTCAGAAGAACAGCATTTATCTGAAATCTAAAGCTTTTGTAACATTAAACACGACCCTTCAAAAGTTTGGGGTCAGTAAGAATTTTAATTTTATTTTTGGGGGAAAGAAATAAAATAAATCAATACTTTTATTCATCAAGGATGAGTTAAACTGATCAAAAGTTACAGTAAAGACATTTATAATGTTAGAAAATATTCTATTTTAAATAAATGCTGTTCTTTTGAACTTTCTATTCATCAAAGAATTTTGAAAATAAATTGTACACAACTGTTTTC
The DNA here is from genome assembly GCF_949319135.1 of Squalius cephalus. Classification (NCBI taxonomy): domain Eukaryota; kingdom Metazoa; phylum Chordata; class Actinopteri; order Cypriniformes; family Leuciscidae; genus Squalius; species Squalius cephalus. The sequence goes on along the minus strand of NC_137133.1, from coordinate 2,407,457 downwards.
AACACTGATAATAATAATGAATATTTTTTTGAGCATAAAATATTAGAGTGATTTCTGAAGGATCATGTGACACTGAAGACTGGAGTAATGATGCTGAAAATTCAGCTTGGATCACAGGAATAAATTACATTTTAAAATATATTAAAATAGAAAACAGTCATTTTAAATTGTCATAATATTTCACAATATTACTGTTTTCTTTTAATTGTTTTTTAACAAATAAATGCAGCCTTGGTGAGCAGAAGAGACTTCTTTTAAAAACATTAAAATCTTACCGATCTAAAACTTTTGACCAGTAGTGTATATATTTCATGTAATGATGTAAAAGGCTATACTTAGAATTTTCAAACAAAATGAAATAGTATGTGCACATCCCCCAAAAAAGATTTGAGCAGGTGCGTGACCAAAAGCCTTCAAATAAGATCTAAATGACAGCACAATCCTCTCAAACATTCTATACTAGACAAAACATTATTATTATTTTTTTTGCGACCACATTTTGACGGGTAGTCGAAAAGATTACAAGTCTTAAAATACTTTATCTCTTTGTAAAACTAAATTGTTGATATTACCCACTTTTCTTCGTATATTAACTTGTTCAATACCAAAATACGGTAAAGAGGGCAAATTCTGTTTCACGAGATTAAAAATGGATGGGAATGTGATACTTTTCATCATTCAAAGGGTTGAAATGTTAATTCTCTACCATTATAACTGAGTTTGAGATAATTGTGGCAGTGTGCTGCCCTTTTGTCCTTTTGTGTATACCTAGATTCTTTACCACTGAGTGTGCAAGAGCGTTATATAGTGATTCTTCAGATGTGTTTTACAGATATGCCAACAGCAGTCTCATCAAATACATGGAGAAACATAAAGTCAAACCAGACAGCAAAGTGTTTCTATTGGTGAGTCTGTTGTACACTTACACTTGTCTCAACTTTTACTTTTATGTACAATATATGCTTCACAAAAACATTTCTTTTAAGATGGTTACTTATGTATATCCTTAGTTCCAGTAGTAAATTTCAATAATCCAGTAAGATTTTTGTGAAAGACTCCTACAACTGATACTGGTATTGTCCACACAGAGATCTGGCTTACATAGACTTACACTGTAAAGGGCTTTCTGAACACCAACTGGTTATCTAATCATTCAGAAAATCCCACCAACTCGATTATGCGAATTTGGTTTTGCACATCCTTAGAAATTGTCACGGCTGGGCTGAGGATGAAGACAAGGCAGCGAAGCGGATCAATAAGCAGTGTACTTTACTGAATAACATGAAGAGTAATTCAAACAAGTGGTAGGGCAACGTAACAGTGTGCGTAAGACAGACAACACCAGACAATGAATGAACTAAAGAAACTGAGGGCATTTTATACACAGAGAACTAATCATCAAATTAGGGATAGGTTAGCCTAGGAAAACCCAGAAAACTTCCGGCAAATTGCAGATTTGCTCGAGAAGTAGTCCGGCAAAGAGCTCATTCAAGCCCATTTCCATGGCCTAGAAATCGCGGCACCAATCAGAAACGTTGAGGCGGGCTTTACACGATGACGATCGCTCTGATTGGTTTTAGGTCTATCCAATTGCGCCCAGAGGCATTTGAGCGACGTCCGTTCAACTTTTAAATGCATTATTATATTCAAATTGCAAACACATGAGGACAGTCTCCATGAAAGACCCACTGGCAGATGAACGTGCTACTACATTTCTCTCCGAAACGGTAGGAAATTAAATTAGATTTAATAGAGGATTTTAACTGTGACACGATGATTGACAGGGCAGTTTACGTGACAGGATGCACGCAACAGATCCGTCCGATAAAGATGACGAAGTAGTATGTCCCAAAGCTTGCCTACTTTTTTGCTACACATTCAAAAGTAAATACCTTTTCTTCACAAAAAGAGTACATACTTTTATGGCGTAGTGTAACTTAGGCGAATTGGGACGCAGCATATGGCTTTACACGATGCCGATCACTCTGATTGGTTTTAGGTCTATCCAGTTGCGCCCAGAGGCATTTGAGCGACGTCCGTTGGTGACGCCCCTTTGGAAATGAGTTATTAATGAAGCTTTGCCAGACCATAACTCAGTTACTACTGAGAATGGTCTGGTTTTAACCAGGCTAGGGATAGGTGTGAGTAAATCAATGAATAACCATGGCGACGGAAGAAAAAATACACAGGAAATGACAATAAACAAACTTAAAGTTCTTGAAAACGGAACAGAAAACACAGATTGTGACAATAGTAGTAATGAATATCAATCTGATCTAGCTCCAGAAATTGCTGACGATGGACCCCACCAAAAGAATCACTTCCGAGCAGGCACTGCAGGACCCTTATTTCCTGGAGGACCCCTTACCTACATCTGAGTAAGACTCATCCCACACGCACACACATTTAAATGCATGCCGAGTGATCTCAAAGGATTTATGACCTAAAGTACTGTATGTGGACAGTGGACACCCAAATTCCACACCCATATGTGTTTGAGCATGCACTTTTCAAAACCATTAGCATTAATAGGGAGTTGATCTGGGGCCGTATTCACAAAGCATTTTATCTTTCCACTAGGAGTACTCCTAAATCCCACTAAAAGATTTTAGCTAGGAGTTTTCTCTTAAAAGTTATTCACAATGCCTTTCAGACCTACTCTTAGTAAAGAAAAATGACAACTCCTAAACTAAGAGTGAGTCTTCGTTGCTATGGATGACGTCATTACTCATGCACGAGCTTGACTGAAGTGACCACCTTGATTGGCTGATGATTGTAACGCGGGAATGATGCCTAACACCTCCCCTACGATGATGAGTGACAGGTGACAGGTCTGAGAATGCGTGCGCTACACAAGTAGTGCGAAGGACAGAAGATGATGAATAAATAGCCTAAATGAATAAAGAGTAAGGCAAAACAAATAGCCTATAGCCCAATGAAACATATGGATTGATGCAATATCTTTGCAACATTATTGAATTAATCTGTCACTATATGCCTCTGCCTACGTTTGCAAAGAGAAGAACATTTTAATTAGATTCACAATGAAACGTTACAATTAGTTTACATGCAATGAGTAGCCTAGTTTTGGTTGTTGTTGGTGGCGTTATTGCATCCCTAGTTATGCCTACAATGCAGAATTGTTCCCTCACGATTGGAAGCTCCTGTAGCGCCGCATACGCACTTCAAAACATCGCACCGTGAAATGCCACAAAAAGCGGTTTGTGAAGGTCTTAGTGAGTTAGGAGTCCTCTCGACTTCTTTTAAGCTGTCCCAGGCTTAGGTACTACTTTTAGGTCTAAAATGCTTCGTGAATTACTCTTAGTCAAAAAAATTAGGAGTCCTAAAGTTACGAGTGACACGCCCATTATTTTGAGGAGTTGCTCCTAAATTTGCCAGTTAGGAGCTACTTTTAGCCTTAAAATTCTTTGTGAATACGGCCCCTGTCCTAAAGGCTTCCCCTTGATGTAGAAACAAGGCTTTGGGGATTTGCTTCCGCTCAGGACTAACAGTGAGCTCAGCCACTGCCACTGGGCGATGGTTCTGGCTTGCTTTCAATGTTTATCTAACTCATGTTCAGTGTGGCTCAGGTTTGGACTTTGTGCTGGCCAGTCTAGTTGTTTCACACCAGACTCAGACATCAGATAATTTTTTATGGATCTCGCTCTGTTAGAAGAGAAGAGGACCAAATTCTCTTGAGTGTTATTCTTTGTTTTTTGCAGTAAGATTTGCCTTTATGAACTTAGCCAAACTCTTTAATTAGAAGGGGGTGTCTGCTTGTTTTAGGCCATGTAGTGTAGCATACCACAAATATTCCTGTTTTTCCTTTCAAACTGCTTTTATAGCAGCTTAAACATGAACTGTAGTCATTCACCTGTTTTTAGTTGTCCATATTTATATGAGAAACAGTTGCAGTTCCTATAAAAAATAGTTTTAATGTTTTCTTTGTGTGTGTTTTTAGTGTATTTGCAGGATGTCAGATTCCTTACCCCAAACGAGAGTTCCTAAGTGAGGATGAACCAGAGGAGAAAACAGAGAAGGTAACAATGCCTGATTAAGAAACTTCAGTTTTTCTCACACTGCATCCAGTTCTGAATTGTTTTCCGGATGTGATCTATAGCACTGACTTTCCCCTCTCTAATTTTGCAAGAAATTAAATCAGATCATTTTGTTTGCATAGTGTAGTCAGTATCCATCATATCTACATTCGTTGCTATAACTATGACTTAAAAGGATAGTTCACCCAAAATGTAAAATCCTGTCATCATTTACTCACCCTCATGTTGTTCCAAACCTGTATTAGTTTTTTTCTTCTGTTGAACATAAAATAAGATATTTTGAAGAATGTTTGAAGAATTGTATTCGACGGTAACCATTGACTTCCATTTCTTTCCTACTATGACTTCCGTCAACTGGTTACCAACATTCTTCAAAATATCCTTTTTAGTTCAACAGAAGAAACTCATACAGGTTTTGAACAACGTAAGGGTGATCTATTTTTTGGTGAACTCTCCCTTTAAGTGTCAGAACAACGGCAAGAGACATACAGTGCTATGCATAAGTTTAGACACCCATGCTAAAGTTGACTAAAAAGAGGAATAAAAAATCATCTTTTGGAAATTAAACTTAATGCCTTAATTAAAAAAAATTGGAAAAATCCAACCTTTAAGGACACCAATTTTCTTTGTGAATGAATAATGTATCGTAAATAAATAAATGTTCTTCCTTAAAATACAGGGTGCAGAAGTCTGGACACCCCTATGTTAAATTCCCATAGAGGCAGGCAGATTTTTATTTTTAAAGGCCAGTTACTTCATGGATCCAGGATACTATGCATCCTGATAAAGTTCCCTTGGCCTTAAGAATTAAAATAGTCCCACATCATCACATAGCCTTCACCATACCTAGAGATTGGCATGGTTTTATTTCAGTTAGCCTAATAGCTGGTTTGATTTGCATTGAGAGATGATCTTATGGAAAGTACCCCATGCCAATCTCTAGGTATGGTGAAGGCTATGTGATGATGTGGGGCTATTTTAATTCCAGAGGCCAAGGGAACTTTATCAGGATGCATAGTATCCTAAAAAATAAAATAAAAAAAAATACTTAAAAATAAAATTCTGCCTGCCTCTATGGGAATTGAACATTGGGGTGTCCAAACTTATGCACCCTGTATTTTAAGGAAGAACATTTATTTATTTACGATACATTATTCATTCACAAAGAAAATTGGTGTCCTTAAAGGTTGGATTTTTCCTAATTTTTTAAATTAAGGCATTAAGTTCAATTTCCAAAAGATGATTTTTTATTCCTCTTTTTAGTCAACTTTAGCATGGGTGTCTAAACTTATGCATAGCACTGTATGTGAGTAGACTGGAAATTTTGCCCATGTTTTTAGTATCTCATTTATGATCAGTTTTATGAGATCTCATTGTGATGCTTTGTCAGACATCTTGTATGCTGTACAAGAACCATTCTCATTTAATACACAGTCAAATGATCGGACTTCGGACACAGCTTCATTAAAGCTGAATGACGATAAAGCTACTTGAAATCAGAGCTCTGAGTCTTAAATAATCGTTTTTCTGTGTGGTGTTATATATGCTGCCTAAATACAATGAAGATTTTATCAGGAGTTTTCAGACTTTTGTCATATATTGTTCCTGTTATAATATTTTAATTCTTGGTGATTTTAACATACATTCATGAGTCCGACTAAGCCCTTGATTTTATTGCACCTAGAGTTCTGTTTTCAACCATAAACAGATTATTCATTCAGGTTGGTGGGTTGTGATCAAATCCCTCCTCAGATTCATTCAAAATGTTTATAAAATATTTTTGGGAAAGTTTAAAATGGGATTAATATAAGCAAACAAATTGCTTCTTACTATTCTGCTTGAACACTCATAGCTCAAAGGTGAACATGTCTTTGTAGTCCAAGGTTGTGAAAAAGAATTGACGCATAAAACTAAGGGCCCCATTATACACTTGGTGCAAGTGTTTTTTGCTAGTTTCAGCCCGACGCAGTTTCCATTTTCACGTCCTGCGCCGCATTGTTTAAATAGCAAATGCATTTGTGCCCATCTGTTCGTTGGTCTATAAATGAGGTGTGTTCAGGCGCATTGTTGGTGCATTGCTGTTTTGAGGAACTGAAATAGACTGAGACATTGAACAATTGAAACCTGGTCTAAAGTCAATGGTGAAGTATTTTTATTTTATTTAAAGGGCGCATTAGTAATATGAGCCTATAGGCGGGTCCACAACGCACATACACTCTGCTTATTACACACATAGGAATGCACAGCAGCACACAAACATGCCAAATATTAAAAATAAAAGAATTACAATGTAAAAGATTATTATTGTGTAAAGATATGGTGGAATCCGGCTTGTCCTGTAGATGATCTGCTTGCGTGCTTTAACCTCGCCCACGAGAAGATCCGTTTGCGCTCTGGAGAAACGTTCAGTTTTTCCGCTTGCAAATTCCGTCATGTAAATAGCGAATCCGCCATGGCGCTTTTAAAGGGAATGGGAGATGAGACTCTGATTTATTGCTGAATAGGTTTATTACCTATTCCTGTTACGCCAAAACACACCCATTACTCATTAAGAGAATAGGGACAACCCTTTTAGACCATGATGCACTGGGAGTGCCGACCATTATTCCCATCGTTGAACTAGCAAAAGTGGATTTGGACACACCCTAAGTGCGCTTGGATCGGCCCTAACGCCTCCAGTACTGTTACTTCTTTTAAAGGTCAATTAAAATGTTTTTTGGCATTTCATTTGTGCAACAAAAACAGTTAGTGTAGGTATAAGCAGTTTTGACACTTTCTTTAGAAAAGTTGTTGTCAACCCTGCACAGGACATTGTGACCATGAGCAGGGCACTTTGGTCCTTCAGGGAGATTGTCTCTGTAAAAAGTGTGAACTACTTTAGATAAAAGCTTCTGCTGAAATGACTGCTTTCTTACCGTTTCTACAGCTAATTTCTAATGTTACTAATTCCAGTGGAACCAAGAGGGAAGCTGAGTGTAAGAAATGAGGGAGCAGCAGAGCAAGCTGCTCAGATAGCAGTGTTGTTAAGCTGTGCACTCGGGCAATGAAGGATGAAAGGTATCCAGGCAAAAGGCAAACAAATGCAAACAAACAAACACACGCAGCATAAAGCAACCGTATTTATTGAGCCAATATTTACTCTTACATTTAGTGACTTTAGCCAACTCATATAATGTTCATGTTTTTCTGTGTAGTACAATATCGGGATGGCTGTGGGTGTGTTTGACGAAATGAACCTCGCAAACACACGCAAACACACATCCATCATTACACTCAGAGACCTACAGAACTGGATTGGGTTCTTACCACACAAAGTCCCTTATTTACCAAAGGTTTGCATGTACAAAAAACATGCACACATGAAAGCACACGTAATGGTAGGCTACTTAAGGCTGCGTCTTTCATTCTATTGTGTCATTTTCTGTGTGTTTCCCCCACAAAACACAAGGCATTGTCATCGCATACCCTGTGCATTCCTGTCGGTATTCAATCATTTCCTGTGTTTTGTTCAGAAGTATATTTATATTTTAAGATAAAATCATAACTACGCTTTGACAGCCTCAAACCACGGCAGCGCAGCATGTCAATAAATGAAATGTTATCATATTTTCTATATAGAATCCTACATAGCCTACATGTGACTTGCTTGTGTCCATTGAGTAAGCAAATGGCCATTGATCTTACAGATTCAGTTGACTGATCACAGATCTGCATATCTTGGCTATTTTACAGCAACTCAACCAATTGGATTTTAGAGCAAGACATGTATGTTTTTTAATTAGTGGTTGACTCATATTGATTTTTATTTTTTTATTTTTTTTGCCTGTATCTTCTGGGTTTGGCTCTTTTAAAATGAACTATATGTGAAAACACCCTTATAGAGCGGGATGTTGGATCGACGATAATTTGATAGATTGTAAATATCACATAAATACCAACTTCATCAATGAAATGTCTATTTATTTTACATAATATTTAATAAATAAAATAATTTCAAAATCAATCCATTGTATATGTTGCAATTACATAGATTTATCAAAATAATTTATTCTATTTCTATTGTTACTAATAATATTTTATAATATTATCTGCATGTTTTAATCTAAATAAAATGGGAGGGTTCTCTTTTTAGTTGTTATGCATTTCTGTATTACTTTTTTTTGTTGTTGATGTAGCATTCCCTGGCACAAGACCTTTTCACATCTATATATTACTATATGTAAATGCTAAATTAATCCTGATAGTTTTTAAAAGAGATCTTGAGATAATTCACTTAAACCATTCATTTCTCTCTTCATGTATTCTGACACAGAACAATCAATGGTTGCAAAACTTGACAGTATCTAATGGGAAACAGTTCAGTATCTAATTTTTTTAGTTTATTGTCCACCCTGAAATAAAACTGTGAATACTGAACTGTGATCTTCTTGTTTAATGTGGTCATAGAAAAGTTTTGGTGTTTGATATTATGAAATAATAAAAAAGAATGTCCAGCTTTCAATGCTAAAAGAAAAATCAAAGATATCCTTCAAACCACAGTGATATTGTGTGTGTCCTCTAGAACCAGACGCAGCAGCACCAGCAGACGGCAGCGCAGACGCAGACACAAACACAGACACAGCAGGCTCCAACCCAGCAGAGCTCAGCGCAGACCAACGGCACATCAGGCACTGCAGGGGCCAACACGGGCTCCTCCCTACAGCACGGCCAGGACCAGGGGCCACCAAACAAAAAACCTCGCACCTCAGGAACCAGTGTTCTTCAAACAGACTACCAGGTAAGAGAAAGAGACGTCAGAGGTAGCAGAGGCGGTCATTTTCACGTCCTGTGCCATGTTTAAATAGAAAATGCATTCGCGCCCATGGGCGTGCTGGTCTGAAAACGAGGTGTGTTGAGGCACATTGTTGGCGCGTTGCTATTTTGAGGAACGGAAACAGACTGAGCCATTGACCAACTGAAACCTGCTCTAAAGTCAATGGCGCAATATTTTTTTTGTTATTTAAAGAGCGCGTTAGTAATGTGCGCCTATAGATGGGTCAACAACGCGCATACACTCTGCTTATTACACACACAGGGACTCCCAGCAGCACACAAACATGCCAAATATTAAAAATAAAAGGATTACAATGTAAAAGATTATTATTTTGTACATGAAGATATGGTAGAATCTGGCACTTTAACCTCACGCACAAGCAGATCCGTTTGCGCTCTGGAGTTCAGTCTTTCCGCTATCAAATTCCGCCCCATTACTCATTAAGAGAATAGAGACAACCCTTTTAGACCATGATGCGCTGGGCGAACCGACCATTTTTCTCATCGTTAAACTAGCAAAAGTGGATTCGGATGCGTATTAAGTGCACTTGCGCCCTGTGTTTTAGACCATGCGATCATTAAAATATGGCCCTTAGACTGCCATACCATAATAAAATTGCCAATGTTAAAACAAACTTTAACTTGGACAGTCTCCACAGATAGAACAGGCGTTGTTGGCCCTTTTTACAAACATTGAAATTAAAATTCAACTTATTATCAATCACACAGCCCAAATACTTTCCACAACCTCAACATCCTGCACGTTGATAGTTGTTCTCTTTAAAGTGATTTGATTACACCTGAAATCAATAAGCATGTCCTTCGTTTTAAACACATTTATCTACAGGAATCACACCACTGCACAAAATCATCTACAACAGGGCCATGGTCATTTTTGTCGGCACAGAGGAGGCTGACAATAGCTGAATCATCTGCTAATTTTAAGATAAATCTTTTATCATGCCTGGCAATCATCATTATATCAAATATACAGGAGTGGAGAAAGGACACATCCCTGTGGATGAGGACGACACCTCAGACAAACAACCACTCAACCTTACTCTCTTAATTTGATCAGTTGAAAAGTCAAGGATCCAACCAACAATGCTAAAATCAAGACCAAAGCTCAATATGAGGTCGTATCTTATTAAAAGCAGATGAGAAATCAACAAATAAAATCTAGCATGGGTCATGCTTGATTCCTTCCAAATGCTTAAGTACCGAATTAAACAAAGTGGCCGTGGCATCCTCTACAGTGTAAAAAACAAAAACAGCAGCTGTGGTTGCCACTATTTTACCGTAAAAAATATGGTAGCAACCTATTGTTTTACGGTACTAAAACCCTCACTTGGCCCAATATGCAAACTGAAGAGGATTGAAGGAATCTTCTACCTTTTATAAGAAGCTCTTTTTTTCAGCAATCTCTCAAAACTCTTCATTACTAAGGAAGTCAAGGCAACTGGCCTGAAATCATTTAGCACTACTGGGTGATTATTTTTAGCCACTGGAATGACTGTGGAGGTTTTCCATAATCTCTGCACCTTCTGTTTGAATGAGGAACAGTTGAAAGATATGATAAAAAAATAGATCCCAATTGCTAGGCAGAGGAAATGAGCAGCCGATCCTCTATATTATCAGGGCCCGGGTTTTTCCTGGCTTTAGAATGGTTAAACATATTAATTACATCCTGATCGGTCTATTTAGTCCAGTCATTTTAAGCCAAAATGGGGGTCAACCTTGAACAAACTGCAACAGAAGCAAACTCAACTGATTTTGTATCCTCAATATGTCCTGAGTAAGGAAAAAAAAAGTCCCGAAGAATCCCATTAGGGAAAAGTTTCGAAAAAGACCCAAATATATCCTATTCATACGCCTATTCATTCTTTTTCTCACATGAATAGGGTAAAAATCTTAACCTTTAGATATCATCATGAAAAATACTGAGTTGATTACTTACATCAAGACAAACAAAAAATGTATTACAAGTTTTTTGAAATTGTTTGTTAACATGGACGAACGGTGCATAATCTAATTACAGATGTGCTAATTTGCATAAATACCACAACAGATCTAAACACAGGGTATAGCCAGGTGAAAATGTCTTGTTGAATCTTGTTGACACATAACAGTAAAATACTTAATGTTAAGGTCTGAATGGAACCCATTTAGGATACCCATGAGCATTAATACATAGAGGCAGGAAGAAGTACTTTAAACCAGCCTTTATTAATTATTATTGCAGAGATGGGGTTTGGGGCTGGGTCCGTGGGACTGTTTCTGGGGATTCACTTTTTATTTTGCCTACCTTTTGTCTTCTGCATTCTCCTTACCATTGTCTCCTGTTCTTCCCTCAGACTCGTCCCCCAGAAACAGTCCCACGGACCCAGCCCCAAACCCAATCTCTTAAAAATTAATAAAGGCTGGTTTCTAAAGTATTTCTTCCTGCCTCTATGTATTAATGCTCATGGGTAGCCGTAATGGGTTCCGTTCAGACCTTAACATTAAGTATTTTACTGTTATATGTCAACAAGATTCAACAAGACATTTTCGCCTGGCTATACCCTGTGTTTAGATCTGTTGTGGTATTTATGCAAATTAGCACATACGTAATTAGATTATGCACCGTTTGTCCATGTTAACAAACAATTTCAAAAAACTTGTAATACATTTTTTGTTTGTCTTGATATAAGTAATCAACTCAGTAATTTTCATGGTGATATCTAAAGGTTAAAATTTTACCCTATTCACGTAAGAAAAAGAATGAATAGGCGTATGAATAGGCTATATTTGGGTCTTTTTTGAAACTTTCCCCTAATGGGATTCTTCTGGACTTTTTTTTCCTTACTCAGGACATATTGAGGATACAAACTCAGTTGAGTTTGCTTCTGTTGCAATTTGTTCAACCTTTTTTCATAAAATGACTGGACTAATTGCCAGATAAACTCCTTTTCTGCTCACAAATAATATTCCTAAAATCATGTGCATCAAACCTCACATAAAATTCATTAATCGCTTGCGCAAGCTAATAATCATCTCTGTACTCTTTCAATGACACCGTAGAATCTCTTTTAGGCTTTGTACCAACAATGGTTTTCAGGTCATCCCAGACTAAGCCCAAATTACTGTTTTGTTTTTTTAAACTCCCATTCTATCTTTTCTTTGTAGCGCAGCATTGCCTTAGTTATTTCCAAATTCACTTTCTTTTTTAATCAATTAATCTAAAAAATAAAAAAAAAGATTTCAAGCTGAAATTCATGCTGTCATTTTTTTTTAACAGTACCTTGAGTGATTTAGTTATCCATGGGTTGATGTTTGGATATACCGTTACAGACTTTTCAGGAGCATTGTTATCAACAAAGACAAGACACATAGTAGCTAACAACATCAGAGATCATCAATGTCAGCACAGGACTCTTTAAAAATGTCCCAGTCTTTACATTCATTACACCCTTGTGGGATTGAGATAGAATCTTCAGTCCAGTTCTTAAACTGTCTGGTTAAAGTTTTCCCCTCCGTAGGGCTGTGCGATACAGTGGGATAAGCTGGATACAGTTATGATCAGCCCCATGGGGGAAAAGGGAGAGTACATTTTGTCGGACCGATCAATGTAAAATCAAAAGTAATAAGCTTATGATCAGAGATAGGAATAGCCAGACCACAAATGGAAATATTATTCAAACCAGATCAGTGCTTAATTTCAGCCGGATCCTACCTGATCCTGTTCCGGAAAATGTCATATTTGGGATTTTTGAACCGCGGTATTTGTTTTTAAGCGATCCAGCATTAGCAAGTGGATTACATGGTGACAGTATGTGCACATGTATGAGACAGAGCGAGCACAGGTTTATGCAGATGTATTTGGTATTTTCTATTGGCCTTGAACATAAATATTTTTGACCAATCAGCTTTCTTAAGCTCAAAATCACTCTCATTGGTTGGTGCTTACTGCTTTTTGTTTTGCGCGCAGTGAGCAGCTGAAAGTTTGTCGTGACGAATACCCGACAAATTATTTTAGTAAAAATTAGGGCTGTCAAAAGATTAATCGCGATTAATCGCATCCAAAATAAAAGTTTGTGTTTACATAATATATGTGTGTGTATGTGTATAATTATTTTGTATATATAAATACACACACTTGCATGTATATATTTAAGAAATATTTGCATACATATACTGTATATATATTTATATAGTTTATATTGTATATAAATATATTTTTTTTATATATAAATAACACATTTTTCTTAAATATATACATGCATGTGTGTGTATTTATATATACACATTTAATTATACACAGTACACACACATTTATTATTAAAAACAAACTTTTATTTTGGATGCGATTAATCGCGATTAATCTTTTGACAGCCCTAGTAAAAATATGTTAATATCGGCAAAATGTTAAAAAGACAGTCAAGGATATTTTCATTATTCATATCCGCGAGTGAAGCTGATAGTGTTACTGATAAAAAGAGATCCCAAGAAAACTGAACTGCTCCCCTGGACAACTCTAATACTAATCAGGATAGCAGGAGACACAAGCAACGGGAGTTAGAGCAGAAATCAATGTGAAGAAAGAGGCAAGACGTCATCGGTGAGAGAATATCGCTGATCAACTGAATGATATTTGGCCATTCACAAATATCTTTACAAACAGAATAGCCTTAAATAATACAGTTCCTCTGTCTTTCCACACAGGCACTCAACTCTCTCAGACACACTGCTGAAAGCACTGCACATGTGCCCTAGCACAACCTAGCGTCCAACCAGTCATAATAACAGTATAATCATTTTAAACGGATACCATTCTGGTGTGAACATTAGAAAATTGTGACTCTAAAACTGACTAAACTAATAACATATAAATACTGTACTTTTTTCATTTTTATTAAAACATTGAGTAATCATTCATAATGCGAGCTGGAAAAAGTAAGTGGATTTAGAAATGATGTTTGACAGACACTTGTAATCCGGAGTTACAGTAGTCTACGCTGAACAACAGACGAACTCTTGCTCTCTTAAAGGGGTCATATGATGCTATTTTAAAAGTTCATTATTTTGATTATTGGGTGTAATAGAATAAGTTAACATGCTTTATTTAAAACACATTATTTTTCACATACTGTACATTATTGGAGCTCCTCTATTCCCAGCTAATTTCTGCAAAGTCCCTCCTTCTGTTCAGGAACAACTTTATAAATAAATCTTAACCTCTGAAAGCAAATGGGGTTTTGCTTTCGCATCAAAACACAGTGTCCCTACTAAATTACGACAACTTTACAATTCACTAAAGCCTCATATTCTTTACGTATGCCTTTGGGTGGGAATTATGCCAATATTTCACATTGTGATGTAGATGTTCGAGGAAGTAATATCTGGACTTCGATCGAGGCATTTTAGGCAGGTCTGGATCAATGTTCTCTGATAGATAGAATAAATCACTTTGTGGGAGACTATGAGCTTTGTAACTTTGCAGATCACAAATAGATACATTACACACTAAAGGAAAAGAAAAACATTAAAAAGCATCATATGACCCCTTTAAGAGAGTGAATCCAGCAACAAGAGAATGATTAGTTCACCCGAAAATGAAAATTCTGTCAGTAATTACTCTCCCTCATGTCGTTCAAACCCCGTAAGACCTTCGTTCATCTTCGGAACACAAATTAAGATATGTTTGATGAAATCTGAGAGCTGGATCACTCCTCCATAGGCTGCAAGGTCATTTCATTCTGCCGGTCCAGAAGAGTTAGTAAAAACATTGTTAAAATAGTCCAAGTGACTACAGTGACTCAACCTTAAGTTTATCAAGTGACGAGAATACTTTTTGTGTGCAATAAAAACCCAAAAATAACGACTTATTTTTGAAAAAAAAAGCCAAAAAAAAAAGCCAAAAAAAAAAAACATAAACAAAATACCTCTAACTACAGGGACCCAATCTACACTTCCCTTAAGGAAAGAGAAAGGAAAGAAACAACAAAATAGTTCCCTGACTCCCTCTCTACTTTAAACAGGAGAAAAGCATTACAAAAATAAAGGCACCCACTCCCTAGAACTTCCAAGTTTGGTCTATATACAACATTTACAAGAGAAACATCAGATAAGCAGTTTATCATTTGGGTTCAGCAACAAAAAGTGTCATCTACGTAACCACAAGTACTATGCTGTCTCCCAGAGTGCATTGCGGCAATAAAAAATTATGAATTCGCTTTGTTTTACTTTTTCTGGCTTTTATTTGCCACTTTATCATCTTGGGCTTTCTGAGTACAGGAACCAAATAATAATATTTATTTATTTATTTATATAGCTGCTTTTCAACACCCAAGGTTGCTTTACGAAGATAGGTTAAGGTACAGAAGCAAATAAACATCGAAGCACAATACACACACCAAGGGCAGAAAGTAATTTACAGAGGTCGATTGCAAAGTTAGGTTAAAGATTCAAACAAAGAGGGATTCAAACAAATAACATATCCATAACAAGGTACAATTTCCAGACCGAGAGCTGAAGTGTAATATTCAGAGAAAGAGTTTTAAAGAGGTTTTTGAAGGAGAGAAGGGTGGATGCTTGACGAATGTCTTGAGGAAGAGCATTTCAGAAATAGTACAGATTGTTAGTTGTTGTTTTTTTATGATCAAGTTCAACAAATTGTTGTATATGTAGTCAACAATTTTGTTTTAACATTAATTAGGTTTTACAGTGTACATAAAAATATGCAATAGGGGTGTAACAATATATCATGTCACAATATATCACGATACAAAAATGCATCAATATGTATTGTGGATAGTGACAGTATGTATTGTATATAATTTACCTAAATGAAAAATACAAGTTTACAGAGTTTTAGTGTCAGTACTACATTAAACTACTATATATAATGTTGAATATAATGTGTAATAAGGCAATGGGGGAATATTTGTGAGTCCTGATAAGGCCAAATGTCTGATGTTACCAATAAAAAGTGTCCAACATTATTTTAAATGTATCTAGTCAGTGAAAGAGTGCAAACATATTCGTCTAAAATAATTCTGTATTTTCAGCTTCAGAATCATGAATATTTTTATTCTGGCGTCTCCATTTCTTTTACACCCCCAATGTAATACCAAATTTAGCATTTTAATCAACAGTAAATTTTTTGTTAACCTTTTATCATATGTCTTGGAGTATCGCAATAATATGGTATCGTGAGTTCAGTGTGGTGATATGTATCGAATCGTGACAGAAGGGGATCGTTACACCCCTAATATGCAATAAATAAACAAGACCCATAAGATTACAGTTCGCTACAGACAACAGTTAAATCATGCTGAATGCTTAATTTTTTATAATAATTTAACTTTTTTTCTCACTTTCTTTCATTACAGCACTCCAGTTCTCGGCTTGGTTACCAGAGCAATGTCCAAGGCTCCACCCAGTCGCAAAGCACTATGGGATATTCGTCCTCATCTCAGCACTCTCATCAGTCTCATCGATACTGAGACTCAAAACCATACATAAGCACTTCAAAGAAACATTAACCACGAGCATAAAACCAGGCAAGTCTGTGTTGTCGAAGAAAAGTCGGGGTTTGTCCCAATATAAACATAAAACCCAATTTTTTTCCAAATCAAAGCCGCCTGCCATCCTACAATTCTCAACAAATGCCACTCCAATCAAAGCACAACTTAGCAATCCCTTCCCCTCAAACACCTCTGAAGAACCAGATCCATAATCAACAATCAACATTGAACATTTGCCTCAATATCTCAACAGTATTTCAATACATTTCAAAAGTTTACCAGCTCCAACACCAACTATACCATCATCTGCTGACTGTTTAGCATTTTCACACTCTCAAAATGATCAGCCAAATGCTATTCAGGTCGTAGTTACAGAAAGAAGTGACACAAGGCTTGTTACAATGGCTTTTTAACGGTGGTGTCCCACTGGCAGACTCTCAAGGGTGTCACATCTACCAAATCTCAGCCTCTTCTGGTGTTCCAGTGAAAAGTAATATGTCCATCCTCACTGAATGTGAAACTTCTGCATGACATGACAGAGATATTTCATGTTTGAAGTAGAGTTATGATTTTGGACCAGTAAGTATGTTGGACTACCCATCGCAACGTCCTGTCACGGTTGTGCTGGTTAGGACAAAATCTCAGATTAACTTGGATCAGACAGGAAGTAAACTACATCTGAGGTTGCGGCATGGTGTTAGGATACAATTCCTGGGATTATTTTACCCTGTAAATGTATGTGATGGTGTATCTGTCCCTTTGGGACTGATATGTGTGCTTGCAACGGAAAATTGGCTCGTGGGTTGATTCTACCACCCATTAGTGTTGATTTATCATCTCAAGCCTTTCTGAGACGCCCCCATATGACACACCTATATCAAATAGAGACATTTACGGTATATAAGCAATTGTACATAGGAACTGAAATCCCCGTTTATCTTTCTCCTTCTCCTGTCTCCTAGTAAAGCGAGCTGCCTGCATGTACAGACAGTAGAGCAGAGACTGGATTTGTGTAAAATATGTGTGTATATTATAAAGACTGAAGAAGAAAGAGCACTTATTGAAAGAAATGAAACCCAGCATGACTCTGTGTGAGTGGAGAACATCTCTCAGCTACCGTGCACCACTGCATTACTACACACATCTTCTTTTGTTGTGTAAGAGAGTTTGTTTCTTTTTTTTTTCTTCAAAAATACACTATAAAAATAACATCAGCTATCAAAGAACAAGGACATGGTGTACTCTCTCTTTTTTGCAGAAGAACATGTTTTATGATTTTGGTCAGGACTAAAATCCCTAAATCTGTGTGTGTGTGTGTGTGTGTGTGTGTGTGTGTGTGTGTGTGTGTGTGTGTGTGTGTGTGTGTGTGTGTGTGTGTGTGTGTGTGTGTGTGCGCGTGTGTGTGAGAATTTGCATGTGATTGACTTTCATGTGTGTCTCATCTGGGGCAGCTAGCAGTTGAACTGCTTCTGTGACTTATTTTGTCTCCTGTTTGTTTAGTGTTTTATATGCTTTTATAATCTGATTATTGTTGGGTTTTGTTTTTTGAAGTGCAGTTATTTTTGTGTTATTTGAGCTCAGTATGTGGACTGGAAGTTTTTTTTTTTTTCATTAAGAAAAAGTTCATTAAAAGTTGGATGTCTCATCAGGCAAAGATGAGGCTTCAGCTGTATATCTTACAGGTCCTTCCAAGCTGTCTTTGAAACACTGAAATATTGTGGTGTGTTAGACAAGCTGCAAGTCATTTCTGTTGCACAATTAAGCGGCAACATGGGGAAAATACGAGCTTAAACGGGATTCTGAGGAAATCTTGAATCAGAGTCTTTAGACTATCTCTTGTTATAAGCTTTATGAAAGTGAGTCAGTTTAAAAGACCCTGAAGGATAATGTTACCCAAGTGTATTGTAGTCACCCACACAAATTGTTGTGACTTAGACTGACAATTGATTTCAATCAAACTGTTCGTAGAAGAATGTAGCTAATGGTCAGTTGCTGCCATCATACTCCTGAGTCTCTCTTCTGTCCCAATTTAATTTTTGTGCATTCTTTTTTTTATTTTTTTTATATACTTTGTATTTCTTGTGAAAGTGATCAAAATCAAATGCCCCCCCACCACTATTTTCCACCCTCTCTTCTGGGTTTCTTCATACATCAAAGTGAAGTGTACATAGGGTACTTTTCTTTATGAGGATGTGACATACAAAGTATACATATTTCTGATTCTGCACTCTTCTGACTGTATGTGTTTATCACATTTTCTGATATTTATAAGTCTCAAACTAGGAGAAACAGAGGCTGGATTTTTTTTATGTCCAGCCACCATTGTCTGAAATAATGATGGAATAACATTAGTTTCATATGATGTTTTTTATTTCATCAAAGATTTTCATCATAAGATGATCTATTGTACAGTATAGTTGGTGCATATCATATTTGGTGTCATATCTTCAGTTTAATTTTTCTGCTTTCTTCCTGGACATTTCCTTTGTTTTATTACAGTTTCCCCATATTTTGAGCAAAATAAATAATGACAAACATATTGTTTCTGTAGATTGTGACATTTACATGTGAAATTACAGTAAATAACATTTTATTTTTTCAATGAGAAACCTTTAACATCATAAGACTGACATGAAGGTCATGAGAATTTATGTTGGGTCATAATTTTGTCATGTTATGTTGAAATATGATTTTCAGTTTTATCGGCTACAACATTTTTAGTTACATTACACTATTAAGTATATATTTTGAGCACCTAGCCCGAACCCTAGTTCTAAACTTAACCATTTATCAATATACTACAATGTAAAAACATTATAAAACATGTAACAGGCACAAATTACAAATACTCCAACAAAGTCTTCCAACCCCAAAGTTTTGTATGAGGAAAATACCTAAATTCGATCATCTTCCCCACCCAATTTAATGCTCAAACCCTGCATGCATGCAAAAATGACACTAAATGCGAAATGAGAATGAGTTGAATGTGGGCAACAGAAAATGGACATTTACAGTGACAGCAAAACACCTTTTCTTTGTCATATGGGCGTCTCTCTAGCTTACCTAGCTAGCTATCTTGGGTCTATCCTGGATAAATCGGGATGCCTGGGAAGGCCTGGTCTGGCTTCCACTATGCATGGGAAACAAACTTTACATGCCCCTGCTATAAAAACACGCTTCAACCAGCCTAATCTGATTTTCTGGTATTAGCTGCTGTTAGACAGTCTCCCAGCCTGGCTAAACTGGCTGATTTATGATGTTTTTCAGTAAGGAGTTCTATGCAAAAAAAAAAAAAAAGAAAGAAAAGAAAATCTTACAGAAAAGACCAACATTTTCACAAAACTTCACAATTTATTTTATAACCTACAATTGTACTATTGAATCACTGAAGGTAATCATGTTATACAGTCATTTGGGTAGATGTTTACCCAATGTACCCATATGTAACTTAATATATGACAAATTAGCATTGTCACTAAATGTCCTCATTCTTTCCTGCTGTAAAAGACTGCACTGTGGGAATATACAGTCTGTGTGTGTATATATATATATACAAACAATGCAGTCCAGAATGCAACAGTGTTGATTGGCAGATATTTTCCTGCATGCTTAGTGATGAGTAGGGATTTTTAGGCCAAACTCATGGTCTGATTCAGTTTTGGGTGGCTATTGGCACTAAGTTTATAAACCTAAAGTAACCGGAATAGGTTTGCCTACATATATTGATTTGTCTATAAAAAAATAAAAAAAAATTCCATGTAGCATGTTGTATTGGTTAAAGCATTCAGGTTTTGCTTCAGGATGCATATTTTACAGTAGACATCAAATATGGAAAATGCCCTTATTTTACGATATGGTTAGTTGTATCTGCCATTGTTTTTCCCCCCCGCTGTTCCACAACTCTGTCATAAGAGACCCATTTGTGGGTCATGACGCCCCACTTGAGAACACACTGGTTTAGAGATTTGGCTCTAGCATCTGGTGAGCCAGTTCTTTGCACTTTCTACCGGTCAAGTCTCTGTTTGAGCAGCCCAGTAGTTCACGGCAGCCTGTTGAGTGTCTTCTACATCTAATTACAAGTTGCTTACATTTTGTATATTATGGTGTTTTAGAAATAAGGGTGTTTATCTATCTCTCCTTGTAACCTTTATACTGAAAAATCTCAGCTCATGGATTTTTTTCCCTTTCTTTTTCAATTAATTTTTATTGTCTTCTGCAGAATGTCTTTCTGTCTTTTTAATACCGTTTTTGGTAACCATGGTGTTATTTTCAATACAACTGTTTTGTGATTGGATTTATGATTGGTATACAAGGCAGAAATCAGCTTGATTCTCTACAGTCATGATCTGACTAGCTTGAAGGAGATGCCCATATATTATTGTCCTATTTATAATTCTTACTAATGTTTATGCTTTCTGAAACGGGCTTCAATGAATGTTTTTAAAATGAGTTTTATATGTACAGCATTTAAAATAATTGCCATGTTATAATATGTTGCACTGTAATTACGGAATTATTTAGTGGTAAATGTAAAGTATTCCTTATGAATATGATGTTTGGTTTTTATTGTTGTATTTTTTAGACACTATAACATATGGCTTTAATGATATAATAATAAGCAAGCAAATACACTTATATATGTATTTACATGATAGAGACCTCTATGTTTAGACATTTGTCCTCTGATGGAACATTTGCATGTGTTTATTAATATTTTTATTCCAAACCTTAAACTATTTAATTTTTCCACATATTCATCCTGTTGGCTTGCTTTTCACAATGCCTCCCCATGAATTCTTGCTCCCTTTGCAGGTATTTTTTTAAAGATTGGATTGGAGCAGTCACTGAAATATACCTGTAATATATTATAGATGTTTCCTTCTAAAATATTTAGATGCAGTAGCACTTTATTACCAGTTACATTACACAGTCATTACGCATGCATTCTGATTATGAGTTATCAAATATCTCTGATTATTGTCAATGTGAATGCAGAGAAATTTTAATAACTTTATAAAGTCCAATAGAACAAGGCCCATAGAATCAACAACATCTGATTATGTGGAATTTTTAGCCAACATGATGATATTGTTTTTTTAGGCAACAGCTCTCTCTCTCTCTCTCTCTCGCTCTCTCTCTCTCTCTCTCTCTCTCTCTCTCTCTCTCTCTCTCTCTCTCTCTCTCTCTCTCTCTCTCTCTCTCTCTCTCTCTCTCTCTCTCTCTCTCTCTCTCTCTCTCTCTCTCTCTCTCTCTCTCTCTTATCCACCCGTTTTAGAGACACTATTATATTATGTCCTTTCAGACAGTCATCTGTCCCTGGTGTTACAGGCTGACTAATTACAATAGTTGACAGTGTAAATCAAATACTTGCAAATTACATAACATGGCCTTTTTAGACATAGGAGACTATCTCACATTGACTCCCTTGTATGCGTATGTGCAAAAATGTAGACAACACATTCTTACTTTCTGTTTTTTCAAGTTATTTCAGTGTACAAATGACTGTTATATGAGAAAATATGCATATTTATTTTATATTCTATATTGTAATAAAATCCCTTTGCTTCATGTAAGTTTTCTGGTTTATTCACAACTTTATAAGTTTATTTTACACAAATATATGATGTGCTGTGTGTATGAAATTGTCAGGTTCACACTCAGCTGGTCATCAAAGAATCATGTTTTTACAGCATAATACTTTCCAAAATGCATTGCAATTTATAGTATTTTGGAAAAGAATACATATAAATCTCTATTAAAATTGGCCTGTCTTTGTTTTTACTTCAGCCAGATAATATCCTTGTTTTGCTTTGCATACATGATTGATAGGGCACATTACAACAATGTAGTATGTTACAATTCCAAATGTTTATTGTACATATACAGACAAAAAAAAAAAAAAAAAATCCTTCCTTCATTAAAAGCCTAATAGAATGAGCTGACGAGTGACAAAATAGCTACAAACTTGATGTGGTTAAAGCAATCCTATGACCAAGGTGAGAAAACCAGAAAACTATTGGTGTGGAGAATAAAATGATACAAACTATCAGAACTTTCAACTCTGTTTAGCTAAATAATGGACAAACCTTGACTGATCCAATGGAAATTATACTATGAAAATGTATATCCTTCTGAATGCTTGGATGCTTCAGCTTCAGAAGATACAAAACTTAATCTGGAAAACAGCATAAGTATTGAAGAATTGATGGAAGTGGTACAAAGTATGAACAGTGGATAAGCTCCTGGGCCTGATGGCTTGCTGGTTCTGATAGTTTGTATCTTTTTATCCTCCACACCAATAGTTTTCTGGTTTTCTCACCTTGGTCGGAGGATTGCTTTAACCACATCAAGTTTGAAGCTATTTTGTCACTCGTCAGCTCATTCTATTAGGCTTTTAATGAAGGAAGCATTTTTTGTTGTTGTCGTTTCTCTGTTTGTTTATGTACAATAAACATTTGGAATTGTAACATACTACATAGAGATTTATAAAACATGTTCTAAGACATTGCTGCCTCATCTTCTGGAAAAGTTGAATGAATCTTATGAATAATTTGAAAAAATACTGACCTTTTAAGTATATTTACTTAAGCTTACTTAAGCTAAACCCGGGCAAATCCCCAATGGACAGGGCATCTTCCCACATAGCAAGCGATCTTGGCCCGAATGTGTCCTCATGCTGGCACTGCTGGCCTCCTGTCGGCAATGGCATGCATCCTGTCAGCCGGAGCTGGGCCATGTGTGGCAATGATGGCACAGCATGGATCACGGCAAACATCATGAGCGCAGATTGCTGGTGGGAGGAGTGTGGCCCAGATCAGTCCAGCACTGAAAAAAGGTTTTCATTAATCCAATTAAAAATTTTACACTGAAAAAATATTTTCATTCATCCAATTAAAAATAAAAAAATAGGGTTATGGTTCACATCTATATTTTATAACTTGAGCCAATGAAAAATAGACAATATTTTCTCTGTCTATGAAAACTATTTTATAAAACCTGGCACAAGGTATATTTTTCTTGTTGAATAAAGTCAATTAATTGAAATTCTATTTTTGACCTAAACAAAAAGATATATAGATTTAATCAAAACAAAAAATATAATTTAAGAAATAATATGTATTAGAAATTATTTGTTTTCTCCAATCAAATAGATATAGATTTAATTATCTATATGTTTTAAACAAACAAAAAGATATGAATTTAATAAAACATGTTTCCCATTAAGAAACATTACTTTATATTTAATCTCATCCAGAATCTAATTTTAAAAAAAGACATCAATATTTGTAATTACATTGATATTTATTAAGTGTCAGATTTTTTACTTCTTAGAGATGGCAAACATTGACCTTAGAAAACAACCCAGATAGCAAGCCACCATCGAAACAATGCTGAATCATTGTCAATGTGTCAATGTTAACTGCATTGAATCAACATAAATCTTTTTTTTTTTTTTTTTTTTTTCATCCAAAAATCAAAAGTAATGGAATTTAATCAATGTTACAATGTGATGTCAGACGCTAAAAGGTAAACTTTTATTATAGGCCTGCAACATCATGCCCAATCATGCCCACAAATATTGAACAGACTGTCCATTAGAGAGAAGCATAAGCATGCAGTAGAGAATATAGCGCTACGGGATTCAACCGCAAAAATAAGTAAATAAATGGTCTACCTTTCTTTGCTTTTCAGTAACTGAAGAACAATGTTCAAAACAATGTTCAAAAATGAAGAGCTTTTCGCCAACTGGCTAATGTTAAATAATATTAATAAAAAAAAAAAAATCCAACTTCTCCCTGATCCTCTGCATGGTCAACTGTCACCTGTTAATGCACGGGAGTGACGCGTGCGTATTGCGTTTGTGTTGCTTAGGCGATGTATAATATTTATATTCTAATAAATATAACACTATTTCATACACACTATGTGACGTGTGCTCTGCACGTATATTATGGGCACAATGAAAGGAGAGAAGCTAAATAAGCCCGAGTCCGACCTGAGCCCATGTCATCCTCTTTTCACCTTCAGGGACTGTTTTTTGTACGCTTCAACCTGAAACTTCAAAAGGTAATCATGGCTTGTGAAAAACACTTCAGGAAGTGTGTGGATCTGTGTCTAAGATATTGACACTTTATGACACACACACAACTTGTGTGTTTACTGTTTGGGCTCAGAGCAAGCACAATCAGTTCTTGAGGGAACTGTTTGTGCCAACTGTGAGATTTTCCCTGAGAAAACTCCTCTCTCGTCTGGCCCTCTTCTCAAGGAAAGAGGGACAGACATCTGTGCCAGGTGATTCAGGTCCCTCGGAGGCTCGCGAGATTGAGCTACTGGATGAGGATGTGTTGTCAAAAGAAAAAGAAAGAAAAAAACTAACATCCTCTGATCTGGAAGCGTGTGCTCTGCTTGCAGCCCAAGAAAGCAGAAAATGGCTGATGAAGGTAAAGAGGATATACAACCTGAACCCTCACAGCCATATGTTGAGTTGTTGAGTGTTATGGAACGCACTTCAGCGTGGCTTTGCTGCCGTAGGAGCGTGTGAGGGAATAGACCGCTTATGGCAGAGTGTACGAACGGTTTCTTTCCAGCCATAACGCTCCAGCTCCCATGAGCCATCCATTCCTGCCCGATCTATACAATGAGATCGAAAAGGCATGGAAGAACCCGTGTTCAGCACATATCCATAGCCATCAGCGAGCAAACTACGCTGATGTTGAGGGGATGCGCGAACACGGGTATGTGTGGATGCCCCAATTGACGAGAGGTTGGCGAACTATCTCGCGGCTGGAGAGGCACTGACACTAAGTGCTCCGGCCCTGCCTATTAAACCACTAAAGAAATAACATTGCACTTAAATGCCAGGGCATACGCGATGGCGGGTCTGGCTGGTGCTGCCTTGCACACAATGGCTGTGTTGCAAGCATACCAGGTTGGTGTGCTGTAAGATTTGGACCAAGGACAGGGTCTTTCCCCTGACGCAGTGGAAATGAGCTACACAGAGCACTACAGATTTAGCTCTCCGGGCCACTAAACAAACAGCTACCTCGATTGGATGAACTCGATGGAGGCGATGGTGGCCAGGGAGAGGCATCTGTGGTTGAACTTGGATGACATTGGGGAGAAAGAAAAGTTTTTCTTCTTGATGCACCAGTGTCGCCTTCTGAACTTTTTGCCTCTGTCGAGGCAGTGATGGAAAAGTTCAGAGAGGCAAAGGCATGCTCGGCTGCATTTAAATCTTGCATAACACTGCGGTCTGAATCTGCGCACTTCCTCACTCCAGGCACTTCTTATATCAGCCCTGTGGCTGGACCCATGATGAGTGATTCCTTCAATTTGAAACCCTTCTGTAGGACTGGTGTACACCAGTGCGTTTTGGTTGTAAGTGCGCTCTTTTGAGCTCTTAATGGTGCTCTGTAGGTCTCCTCCCTTTACGAGAGTTTTTAGTAAGGTTGAACAGTAGACCTCGGTTCCCTGTTAGAAAGTCTTAAGGGGTGTGTTAGGTGGGGTTTTTATAGGATAGGTGAAAATATGGCTAAGAAAGTCCCATATATATGTAGGCTATGCATTCCCTTCCCATAGGCGTCAGGCATTCCCTTCCCAGAGGCGTCAGGCATTCCCTTCCCAGAGGCGTCAGGCTTATGTAGTGGGTAGTGCCAATCTGTGGAAGTGAACAGGTTGGCTTTATTATACGGAAAATTTCTAGTGAGGCCACCGTTAATCCGAGCATCAAACAGACATTTCTGCGTGAGATGGCTTCCTCCCTTTCGGGAGTTATTCTACGGAGGCCCTCGTCGGGCCACCTTGATAGCCACCTTATACTAGATCAGCAGTTCTCCACTCACTTTAGAGAGTCGTTTTGAGATTATAGCTCTGAACTTCAGACATATAATATTTGTGTGTCGGCCCTCACGAGGCTGCCTCGATATCTGGCTTAGATTTAGTATCTAGGAATTTTTGGTGGCAGTCTGCTAAGCATTCTCTGCTCTCTCAGAATCTGAGTGTAGTTTCCTTAGATAATCAGAAGATTTTATTCCTGTAAATGTAGTTTTTCCTAGTACAGGCCTCCTCTTACTACAAAAGTCATCTAGCCAAGGCCCGCCATTTGCATTAGGTGTAAAATGCTAGTGGTGTTACAGGGTAGATAGCAGCATAGGTAGCAGGCTATCTTCTAAAAGCCTCCCATGCAGATATCTCATGGGCATTGTCAGGTATTTCTCTCTAGAAAGTAAGAAGCAGAATGCTCAGGCCTCCGCCCTTTAAAGCATCAAGTATAGTAGCTGGTAAATATCCAGCACGGCGTTAAGTTGAAAAAGGATTTTTCCTCTGAGCCCCTTGAATAAAAGAATTCAAGTCATTAGGTTGAATGCCGTTGGTCACTTACTGAGGTTCACTCACATTCTGTCTTGACTCAAGATATCCCTGTCCTATGGAGGAATCCACCTGCAATCCAAGGAGATGAAGGGTTTGTTCATTGAGCTTCCAGGGACGCCACACGTTCGGAACGCCACACGCTGGTGACCCCTGCTGGTCAGATTGGAAATGCAACAGTGGAAATGCAACAAAAACTCAGGCCAAACATGCATAAAACAACCTTTTACAAAGCCATTCCAAACGCTTCCTTGAAAGTAAAATCTTTCAAATGCAATTAGCTTACCATCATCAGGTGAGTCTTGAACGGCGGGTTGCCTTTATCAGCAGCTTCCACGGTAAAGCCTGAGCTTATGCAAGGTGTTTGCCCGTGATAAAGAAGAAGCCTCCCAGTCGGGGAATCGAACCCCGGTCTTCCGTGTGACAGGCGGAGATACTGTCCACTATACTAACGAGGACCGGTCACTACAGGTGTGTCCCTGAGCGGTACGGCACTGTATGCTCAACCGTGGAGAAGTCACTTAATACTGGATATGCTTTCCATTATGGGAGTTATTATTATTTAAGCCTTTTACTTTGGCCAAGGGGGGCAGGAAGAGGAGCTCACCCTGTCCTATGGAGGAATCCACCTGCAATCCAAGGAGATGAAGGGTTTGTTCATTGAGCTTCCAGGGAGTTCATAAAAATCTCATGCGAATACTACCACTGGTCTTCAACATACTATCGGCTTCAGTGACATCCTCTTAGACAGGGTTTGCGGTCATCTGGTGATGGGGCAGATTCTTATTACATCTGCTCCTTCCTCTAATGGAAGTGGCTGTATTATTTTTTGTTTTGTTTTGTTTTTTGAAGAATAAAATCTGGGTCGGAGGAGCCTGCACCAGACATTACCCTTGCTGAGCATGGTGGCATGTGCGTGGGGGCACATTGACCCAACGTCTCATGGGTATAGCTCGAGTTTCTCTTCATTCACG
This sequence comes from Squalius cephalus, assembly GCF_949319135.1. NCBI lineage: Eukaryota > Metazoa > Chordata > Actinopteri > Cypriniformes > Leuciscidae > Squalius > Squalius cephalus. The sequence continues at coordinate 2,379,740 of NC_137133.1, read as the reverse complement.
CATAAATCTTTCGCCTTTTACTAAAGATTTCCGTGGAGGGGAACATTTGCGAGTTTCTGGTATTTTTGGACGCTCTGCTCACAGCAGAGCTACCTAGTTTGTTCAAAAGCAGAGGACTTTTTGCGGCTTGCTCAGAAGAACCGCCGCAGGTTGGGCCAGCGTTCGAGCGTGGCAGAAAGACTTGGCCATTCTGTCCATGTCTGGAGCTGGGCGGTCGTCAAACCGCCGCCACTTTCCCAGTTCACAACTTCAAGTCTTGGGTCAGCTGCGTGATTGTGAGGTTTACCAAGCACAAAAGGGTAGTGATGGGAGAAACAAAGCTTTTCAAAGCTTTGAACCGATTGCTTCGCAAAACGCTTCAATGTTTCGAAGCGTTCGGAACGGCACACGCTTGGTGACCCCTGCTGGTCAGATTGGAAATGCAACAGTGGAAATGCAACAAAAACTCAGGCCAAACATGCATAAAACAACCTTTTGCAAACGCTTCCTTGAAAGTAAAATCTTTCAAATGCAATTAGCTTACCATCATCAGGTGAGTCTTGAACGGCGGGTTGCCTTTGTCAGCAGCTTCCACGGTAAAGCCTGAGCTTCTGCAAGGTGTTTGGCCGTGATAAAGAAGAAGCCTCCCCGTCGGGGAATCGAACCCCGGTCTTCCGCGTGACAGGCGGAGATACTGTCCACTATACTAACGAGGACCGGTCACTACAGGTCACTACCTGAGCGGTACGGCACTGTATGCTCAACCGTGGAGAAGTCACTTAATACTGGATATGCTTTCCATTATGGGAGTTGTTATTATTTAAGCCTTTTACTTTGGCCAAGGGGGGCAGGAAGAGGAGCTCACCCTGTCCTATGGAGGAATCCACCTGCAATCCAAGGAGATGAAGGGTTTGTTCATTGAGCTTCCAGGGAGTTCATAAAAATCTCATGCGAATACTACCACTGGTCTTCAACATACTATCGGCTTCAGTGACATCCTCTTAGACAGGGTTTGCGGTCATCTGGTGATGGGGCAGATTCTTATTACATCTGCTCCTTCCTCTAATGGAAGTGGCTGTATTATTTTTTGTTTTGTTTTGTTTTTTGAAGAATAAAATCTGGGTCGGAGGAGCCTGCACCAGACATTACCCTTGCTGAGCATGGTGGCATGTGCGTGGGGGCACATTGACCCAACGTCTCATGGGTATAGCTCGAGTTTCTCTTCATTCACGCATAAATCTTTCGCCTTTTACTAAAGATTTCCGTGGAGGGGAACATTTGCGAGTTTCTGGTATTTTTGGACGCTCTGCTCACAGCAGAGCTACCTAGTTTGTTCAAAAGCAGAGGACTTTTTGCGGCTTGCTCAGAAGAACCGCCGCAGGTTGGGCCAGCGTTCGAGCGTGGCAGAAAGACTTGGCCATTCTGTCCATGTCTGGAGCTGGGCGGTCGTCAAACCGCCGCCACTTTCCCAGTTCACAACTTCAAGTCTTGGGTCAGCTGCGTGATTGTGAGGTTTACCAAGCACAAAAGGGTAGTGATGGGAGAAACAAAGCTTTTCAAAGCTTTGAACCGATTGCTTCGCAAAACGCTTCAATGTTTCGAAGCGTTCGGAACGGCACACGCTTGGTGACCCCTGCTGGTCAGATTGGAAATGCAACAGTGGAAATGCAACAAAAACTCAGGCCAAACATGCATAAAACAACCTTTTGCAAACGCTTCCTTGAAAGTAAAATCTTTCAAATGCAATTAGCTTACCATCATCAGGTGAGTCTTGAACGGCGGGTTGCCTTTGTCAGCAGCTTCCACGGTAAAGCCTGAGCTTCTGCAAGGTGTTTGGCCGTGATAAAGAAGAAGCCTCCCCGTCGGGGAATCGAACCCCGGTCTTCCGCGTGACAGGCGGAGATACTGTCCACTATACTAACGAGGACCGGTCACTACAGGTGTGTCCCTGAGCGGTACGACACTGTATGCTCAACCGTGGAGAAGTCACTTAATACTGGATATGCTTTCCATTATGGGAGTTGTTATTATTTAAGCCTTTTACTTTGGCCAAGGGGGGCAGGAAGAGGAGCTCACCCTGTCCTATGGAGGAATCCACCTGCAATCCAAGGAGATGAAGGGTTTGTTCATTGAGCTTCCAGGGAGTTCATAAAAATCTCATGCGAATACTACCACTGGTCTTCAACATACTATCGGCTTCAGTGACATCCTCTTAGACAGGGTTTGCGGTCATCTGGTGATGGGGCAGATTCTTATTACATCTGCTCCTTCCTCTAATGGAAGTGGCTGTATTATTTTTTGTTTTGTTTTGTTTTTTGAAGAATAAAATCTGGGTCGGAGGAGCCTGCACCAGACATTACCCTTGCTGAGCATGGTGGCATGTGCGTGGGGGCACATTGACCCAACGTCTCATGGGTATAGCTCGAGTTTCTCTTCATTCACGCATAAATCTTTCGCCTTTTACTAAAGATTTCCGTGGAGGGGAACATTTGCGAGTTTCTGGTATTTTTGGACGCTCTGCTCACAGCAGAGCTACCTAGTTTGTTCAAAAGCAGAGGACTTTTTGCGGCTTGCTCAGAAGAACCGCCGCAGGTTGGGCCAGCGTTCGAGCGTGGCAGAAAGACTTGGCCATTCTGTCCATGTCTGGAGCTGGGCGGTCGTCAAACCGCCGCCACTTTCCCAGTTCACAACTTCAAGTCTTGGGTCAGCTGCGTGATTGTGAGGTTTACCAAGCACAAAAGGGTAGTGATGGGAGAAACAAAGCTTTTCAAAGCTTTGAACCGATTGCTTCGCAAAACGCTTCAATGTTTCGAAGCGTTCGGAACGGCACACGCTTGGTGACCCCTGCTGGTCAGATTGGAAATGCAACAGTGGAAATGCAACAAAAACTCAGGCCAAACATGCATAAAACAACCTTTTGCAAACGCTTCCTTGAAAGTAAAATCTTTCAAATGCAATTAGCTTACCATCATCAGGTGAGTCTTGAACGGCGGGTTGCCTTTGTCAGCAGCTTCCACGGTAAAGCCTGAGCTTCTGCAAGGTGTTTGGCCGTGATAAAGAAGAAGCCTCCCCGTCGGGGAATCGAACCCCGGTCTTCCGCGTGACAGGCGGAGATACTGTCCACTATACTAACGAGGACCGGTCACTACAGGTGTGTCCCTGAGCGGTACGGCACTGTATGCTCAACCGTGGAGAAGTCACTTAATACTGGATATGCTTTCCATTATGGGAGTTGTTATTATTTAAGCCTTTTACTTTGGCCAAGGGGGGCAGGAAGAGGAGCTCACCCTGTCCTATGGAGGAATCCACCTGCAATCCAAGGAGATGAAGGGTTTGTTCATTGAGCTTCCAGGGAGTTCATAAAAATCTCATGCGAATACTACCACTGGTCTTCAACATACTATCGGCTTCAGTGACATCCTCTTAGACAGGGTTTGCGGTCATCTGGTGATGGGGCAGATTCTTATTACATCTGCTCCTTCCTCTAATGGAAGTGGCTGTATTATTTTTTGTTTTGTTTTGTTTTTTGAAGAATAAAATCTGGGTCGGAGGAGCCTGCACCAGACATTACCCTTGCTGAGCATGGTGGCATGTGCGTGGGGGCACATTGACCCAACGTCTCATGGGTATAGCTCGAGTTTCTCTTCATTCACGCATAAATCTTTCGCCTTTTACTAAAGATTTCCGTGGAGGGGAACATTTGCGAGTTTCTGGTATTTTTGGACGCTCTGCTCACAGCAGAGCTACCTAGTTTGTTCAAAAGCAGAGGACTTTTTGCGGCTTGCTCAGAAGAACCGCCGCAGGTTGGGCCAGCGTTCGAGCGTGGCAGAAAGACTTGGCCATTCTGTCCATGTCTGGAGCTGGGTGGTCGTCAAACCGCCGCCACTTTCCCAGTTCACAACTTCAAGTCTTGGGTCAGCTGCGTGATTGTGAGGTTTACCAAGCACAAAAGGGTAGTGATGGGAGAAACAAAGCTTTTCAAAGCTTTGAACCGATTGCTTCGCAAAACGCTTCAATGTTTCGAAGCGTTCGGAACGGCACACGCTTGGTGACCCCTGCTGGTCAGATTGGAAATGCAACAGTGGAAATGCAACAAAAACTCAGGCCAAACATGCATAAAACAACCTTTTGCAAACGCTTCCTTGAAAGTAAAATCTTTCAAATGCAATTAGCTTACCATCATCAGGTGAGTCTTGAACGGCGGGTTGCCTTTGTCAGCAGCTTCCACGGTAAAGCCTGAGCTTCTGCAAGGTGTTTGGCCTTGCAGAAGCTCGTGGAAGCCCGTCGGGGAATCGAACCCCGGTCTTCCGCGTGACAGGCGGAGATACTGTCCACTATACTAACGAGGACCGGTCACTACAGGTGTGTCCCTGAGCGGTACGGCACTGTATGCTCAACCGTGGAGAAGTCACTTAATACTGGATATGCTTTCCATTATGGGAGTTGTTATTATTTAAGCCTTTTACTTTGGCCAAGGGGGGCAGGAAGAGGAGCTCACCCTGTCCTATGGAGGAATCCACCTGCAATCCAAGGAGATGAAGGGTTTGTTCATTGAGCTTCCAGGGAGTTCATAAAAATCTCATGCGAATACTACCACTGGTCTTCAACATACTATCGGCTTCAGTGACATCCTCTTAGACAGGGTTTGCGGTCATCTGGTGATGGGGCAGATTCTTATTACATCTGCTCCTTCCTCTAATGGAAGTGGCTGTATTATTTTTTGTTTTGTTTTGTTTTTTGAAGAATAAAATCTGGGTCGGAGGAGCCTGCACCAGACATTACCCTTGCTGAGCATGGTGGCATGTGCGTGGGGGCACATTGACCCAACGTCTCATGGGTATAGCTCGAGTTTCTCTTCATTCACGCATAAATCTTTCGCCTTTTACTAAAGATTTCCGTGGAGGGGAACATTTGCGAGTTTCTGGTATTTTTGGACGCTCTGCTCACAGCAGAGCTACCTAGTTTGTTCAAAAGCAGAGGACTTTTTGCGGCTTGCTCAGAAGAACCGCCGCAGGTTGGGCCAGCGTTCGAGCGTGGCAGAAAGACTTGGCCATTCTGTCCATGTCTGGAGCTGGGCGGTCGTCAAACCGCCGCCACTTTCCCAGTTCACAACTTCAAGTCTTGGGTCAGCTGCGTGATTGTGAGGTTTACCAAGCACAAAAGGGTAGTGATGGGAGAAACAAAGCTTTTCAAAGCTTTGAACCGATTGCTTCGCAAAACGCTTCAATGTTTCGAAGCGTTCGGAACGGCACACGCTTGGTGACCCCTGCTGGTCAGATTGGAAATGCAACAGTGGAAATGCAACAAAAACTCAGGCCAAACATGCATAAAACAACCTTTTGCAAACGCTTCCTTGAAAGTAAAATCTTTCAAATGCAATTAGCTTACCATCATCAGGTGAGTCTTGAACGGCGGGTTGCCTTTGTCAGCAGCTTCCACGGTAAAGCCTGAGCTTCTGCAAGGTGTTTGGCCGTGATAAAGAAGAAGCCTCCCCGTCGGGGAATCGAACCCCGGTCTTCCGCGTGACAGGCGGAGATACTGTCCACTATACTAACGAGGACCGGTCACTACAGGTGTGTCCCTGAGCGGTACGGCACTGTATGCTCAACCGTGGAGAAGTCACTTAATACTGGATATGCTTTCCATTATGGGAGTTGTTATTATTTAAGCCTTTTACTTTGGCCAAGGGGGGCAGGAAGAGGAGCTCACCCTGTCCTATGGAGGAATCCACCTGCAATCCAAGGAGATGAAGGGTTTGTTCATTGAGCTTCCAGGGAGTTCATAAAAATCTCATGCGAATACTACCACTGGTCTTCAACATACTATCGGCTTCAGTGACATCCTCTTAGACAGGGTTTGCGGTCATCTGGTGATGGGGCAGATTCTTATTACATCTGCTCCTTCCTCTAATGGAAGTGGCTGTATTATTTTTTGTTTTGTTTTGTTTTTTGAAGAATAAAATCTGGGTCGGAGGAGCCTGCACCAGACATTACCCTTGCTGAGCATGGTGGCATGTGCGTGGGGGCACATTGACCCAACGTCTCATGGGTATAGCTCGAGTTTCTCTTCATTCACGCATAAATCTTTCGCCTTTTACTAAAGATTTCCGTGGAGGGGAACATTTGCGAGTTTCTGGTATTTTTGGACGCTCTGCTCACAGCAGAGCTACCTAGTTTGTTCAAAAGCAGAGGACTTTTTGCGGCTTGCTCAGAAGAACCGCCGCAGGTTGGGCCAGCGTTCGAGCGTGGCAGAAAGACTTGGCCATTCTGTCCATGTCTGGAGCTGGGCGGTCGTCAAACCGCCGCCACTTTCCCAGTTCACAACTTCAAGTCTTGGGTCAGCTGCGTGATTGTGAGGTTTACCAAGCACAAAAGGGTAGTGATGGGAGAAACAAAGCTTTTCAAAGCTTTGAACCGATTGCTTCGCAAAACGCTTCAATGTTTCGAAGCGTTCGGAACGGCACACGCTTGGTGACCCCTGCTGGTCAGATTGGAAATGCAACAGTGGAAATGCAACAAAAACTCAGGCCAAACATGCATAAAACAACCTTTTGCAAACGCTTCCTTGAAAGTAAAATCTTTCAAATGCAATTAGCTTACCATCATCAGGTGAGTCTTGAACGGCGGGTTGCCTTTGTCAGCAGCTTCCACGGTAAAGCCTGAGCTTCTGCAAGGTGTTTGGCCGTGATAAAGAAGAAGCCTCCCCGTCGGGGAATCGAACCCCGGTCTTCCGCGTGACAGGCAGAGATACTGTCCACTATACTAACGAGGACCGGTCACTACAGGTGTGTCCCTGAGCGGTACGGCACTGTATGCTCAACCGTGGAGAAGTCACTTAATACTGGATATGCTTTCCATTATGGGAGTTGTTATTATTTAAGCCTTTTACTTTGGCCAAGGGGGGCAGGAAGAGGAGCTCACCCTGTCCTATGGAGGAATCCACCTGCAATCCAAGGAGATGAAGGGTTTGTTCATTGAGCTTCCAGGGAGTTCATAAAAATCTCATGCGAATACTACCACTGGTCTTCAACATACTATCGGCTTCAGTGACATCCTCTTAGACAGGGTTTGCGGTCATCTGGTGATGGGGCAGATTCTTATTACATCTGCTCCTTCCTCTAATGGAAGTGGCTGTATTATTTTTTGTTTTGTTTTGTTTTTTGAAGAATAAAATCTGGGTCGGAGGAGCCTGCACCAGACATTACCCTTGCTGAGCATGGTGGCATGTGCGTGGGGGCACATTGACCCAACGTCTCATGGGTATAGCTCGAGTTTCTCTTCATTCACGCATAAATCTTTCGCCTTTTACTAAAGATTTCCGTGGAGGGGAACATTTGCGAGTTTCTGGTATTTTTGGACGCTCTGCTCACAGCAGAGCTACCTAGTTTGTTCAAAAGCAGAGGACTTTTTGCGGCTTGCTCAGAAGAACCGCCGCAGGTTGGGCCAGCGTTCGAGCGTGGCAGAAAGACTTGGCCATTCTGTCCATGTCTGGAGCTGGGCGGTCGTCAAACCGCCGCCACTTTCCCAGTTCACAACTTCAAGTCTTGGGTCAGCTGCGTGATTGTGAGGTTTACCAAGCACAAAAGGGTAGTGATGGGAGAAACAAAGCTTTTCAAAGCTTTGAACCGATTGCTTCGCAAAACGCTTCAATGTTTCGAAGCGTTCGGAACGGCACACGCTTGGTGACCCCTGCTGGTCAGATTGGAAATGCAACAGTGGAAATGCAACAAAAACTCAGGCCAAACATGCATAAAACAACCTTTTGCAAACGCTTCCTTGAAAGTAAAATCTTTCAAATGCAATTAGCTTACCATCATCAGGTGAGTCTTGAACGGCGGGTTGCCTTTGTCAGCAGCTTCCACGGTAAAGCCTGAGCTTCTGCAAGGTGTTTGGCCGTGATAAAGAAGAAGCCTCCCCGTCGGGGAATCGAACCCCGGTCTTCCGCGTGACAGGCGGAGATACTGTCCACTATACTAACGAGGACCGGTCACTACAGGTGTGTCCCTGAGCGGTACGGCACTGTATGCTCAACCGTGGAGAAGTCACTTAATACTGGATATGCTTACCATTATGGGAGTTGTTATTATTTAAGCCTTTTACTTTGGCCAAGGGGGGCAGGAAGAGGAGCTCACCCTGTCCTATGGAGGAATCCACCTGCAATCCAAGGAGATGAAGGGTTTGTTCATTGAGCTTCCAGGGAGTTCATAAAAATCTCATGCGAATACTACCACTGGTCTTCAACATACTATCGGCTTCAGTGACATCCTCTTAGACAGGGTTTGCGGTCATCTGGTGATGGGGCAGATTCTTATTACATCTGCTCCTTCCTCTAATGGAAGTGGCTGTATTATTTTTTGTTTTGTTTTGTTTTTTGAAGAATAAAATCTGGGTCGGAGGAGCCTGCACCAGACATTACCCTTGCTGAGCATGGTGGCATGTGCGTGGGGGCACATTGACCCAACGTCTCATGGGTATAGCTCGAGTTTCTCTTCATTCACGCATAAATCTTTCGCCTTTTACTAAAGATTTCCGTGGAGGGGAACATTTGCGAGTTTCTGGTATTTTTGGACGCTCTGCTCACAGCAGAGCTACCTAGTTTGTTCAAAAGCAGAGGACTTTTTGCGGCTTGCTCAGAAGAACCGCCGCAGGTTGGGCCAGCGTTCGAGCGTGGCAGAAAGACTTGGCCATTCTGTCCATGTCTGGAGCTGGGCGGTCGTCAAACCGCCGCCACTTTCCCAGTTCACAACTTCAAGTCTTGGGTCAGCTGCGTGATTGTGAGGTTTACCAAGCACAAAAGGGTAGTGATGGGAGAAACAAAGCTTTTCAAAGCTTTGAACCGATTGCTTCGCAAAACGCTTCAATGTTTCGAAGCGTTCGGAACGGCACACGCTTGGTGACCCCTGCTGGTCAGATTGGAAATGCAACAGTGGAAATGCAACAAAAACTCAGGCCAAACATGCATAAAACAACCTTTTGCAAACGCTTCCTTGAAAGTAAAATCTTTCAAATGCAATTAGCTTACCATCATCAGGTGAGTCTTGAACGGCGGGTTGCCTTTGTCAGCAGCTTCCACGGTAAAGCCTGAGCTTCTGCAAGGTGTTTGGCCGTGATAAAGAAGAAGCCTCCCCGTCGGGGAATCGAACCCCGGTCTTCCGCGTGACAGGCGGAGATACTGTCCACTATACTAACGAGGACCGGTCACTACAGGTGTGTCCCTGAGCGGTACGGCACTGTATGCTCAACCGTGGAGAAGTCACTTAATACTGGATATGCTTTCCATTATGGGAGTTGTTATTATTTAAGCCTTTTACTTTGGCCAAGGGGGGCAGGAAGAGGAGCTCACCCTGTCCTATGGAGGAATCCACCTGCAATCCAAGGAGATGAAGGGTTTGTTCATTGAGCTTCCAGGGAGTTCATAAAAATCTCATGCGAATACTACCACTGGTCTTCAACATACTATCGGCTTCAGTGACATCCTCTTAGACAGGGTTTGCGGTCATCTGGTGATGGGGCAGATTCTTATTACATCTGCTCCTTCCTCTAATGGAAGTGGCTGTATTATTTTTTGTTTTGTTTTGTTTTTTGAAGAATAAAATCTGGGTCGGAGGAGCCTGCACCAGACATTACCCTTGCTGAGCATGGTGGCATGTGCGTGGGGGCACATTGACCCAACGTCTCATGGGTATAGCTCGAGTTTCTCTTCATTCACGCATAAATCTTTCGCCTTTTACTAAAGATTTCCGTGGAGGGGAACATTTGCGAGTTTCTGGTATTTTTGGACGCTCTGCTCACAGCAGAGCTACCTAGTTTGTTCAAAAGCAGAGGACTTTTTGCGGCTTGCTCAGAAGAACCGCCGCAGGTTGGGCCAGCGTTCGAGCGTGGCAGAAAGACTTGGCCATTCTGTCCATGTCTGGAGCTGGGCGGTCGTCAAACCGCCGCCACTTTCCCAGTTCACAACTTCAAGTCTTGGGTCAGCTGCGTGATTGTGAGGTTTACCAAGCACAAAAGGGTAGTGATGGGAGAAACAAAGCTTTTCAAAGCTTTGAACCGATTGCTTCGCAAAACGCTTCAATGTTTCGAAGCGTTCGGAACGGCACACGCTTGGTGACCCCTGCTGGTCAGATTGGAAATGCAACAGTGGAAATGCAACAAAAACTCAGGCCAAACATGCATAAAACAACCTTTTGCAAACGCTTCCTTGAAAGTAAAATCTTTCAAATGCAATTAGCTTACCATCATCAGGTGAGTCTTGAACGGCGGGTTGCCTTTGTCAGCAGCTTCCACGGTAAAGCCTGAGCTTCTGCAAGGTGTTTGGCCGTGATAAAGAAGAAGCCTCCCCGTCGGGGAATCGAACCCCGGTCTTCCGCGTGACAGGCGGAGATACTGTCCACTATACTAACGAGGACCGGTCACTACAGGTGTGTCCCTGAGCGGTACGGCACTGTATGCTCAACCGTGGAGAAGTCACTTAATACTGGATATGCTTTCCATTATGGGAGTTGTTATTATTTAAGCCTTTTACTTTGGCCAAGGGGGGCAGGAAGAGGAGCTCACCCTGTCCTATGGAGGAATCCACCTGCAATCCAAGGAGATGAAGGGTTTGTTCATTGAGCTTCCAGGGAGTTCATAAAAATCTCATGCGAATACTACCACTGGTCTTCAACATACTATCGGCTTCAGTGACATCCTCTTAGACAGGGTTTGCGGTCATCTGGTGATGGGGCAGATTCTTATTACATCTGCTCCTTCCTCTAATGGAAGTGGCTGTATTATTTTTTGTTTTGTTTTGTTTTTTGAAGAATAAAATCTGGGTCGGAGGAGCCTGCACCAGACATTACCCTTGCTGAGCATGGTGGCATGTGCGTGGGGGCACATTGACCCAACGTCTCATGGGTATAGCTCGAGTTTCTCTTCATTCACGCATAAATCTTTCGCCTTTTACTAAAGATTTCCGTGGAGGGGAACATTTGCGAGTTTCTGGTATTTTTGGACGCTCTGCTCACAGCAGAGCTACCTAGTTTGTTCAAAAGCAGAGGACTTTTTGCGGCTTGCTCAGAAGAACCGCCGCAGGTTGGGCCAGCGTTCGAGCGTGGCAGAAAGACTTGGCCATTCTGTCCATGTCTGGAGCTGGGCGGTCGTCAAACCGCCGCCACTTTCCCAGTTCACAACTTCAAGTCTTGGGTCAGCTGCGTGATTGTGAGGTTTACCAAGCACAAAAGGGTAGTGATGGGAGAAACAAAGCTTTTCAAAGCTTTGAACCGATTGCTTCGCAAAACGCTTCAATGTTTCGAAGCGTTCGGAACGGCACACGCTTGGTGACCCCTGCTGGTCAGATTGGAAATGCAACAGTGGAAATGCAACAAAAACTCAGGCCAAACATGCATAAAACAACCTTTTGCAAACGCTTCCTTGAAAGTAAAATCTTTCAAATGCAATTAGCTTACCATCATCAGGTGAGTCTTGAACGGCGGGTTGCCTTTGTCAGCAGCTTCCACGGTAAAGCCTGAGCTTCTGCAAGGTGTTTGGCCGTGATAAAGAAGAAGCCTCCCCGTCGGGGAATCGAACCCCGGTCTTCCGCGTGACAGGCGGAGATACTGTCCACTATACTAACGAGGACCGGTCACTACAGGTGTGTCCCTGAGCGGTACGGCACTGTATGCTCAACCGTGGAGCAGTCACTTAATACTGGATATGCTTTCCATTATGGGAGTTGTTATTATTTAAGCCTTTTACTTTGGCCAAGGGGGGCAGGAAGAGGAGCTCACCCTGTCCTATGGAGGAATCCACCTGCAATCCAAGGAGATGAAGGGTTTGTTCATTGAGCTTCCAGGGAGTTCATAAAAATCTCATGCGAATACTACCACTGGTCTTCAACATACTATCGGCTTCAGTGACATCCTCTTAGACAGGGTTTGCGGTCATCTGGTGATGGGGCAGATTCTTATTACATCTGCTCCTTCCTCTAATGGAAGTGGCTGTATTATTTTTTGTTTTGTTTTGTTTTTTGAAGAATAAAATCTGGGTCGGAGGAGCCTGCACCAGACATTACCCTTGCTGAGCATGGTGGCATGTGCGTGGGGGCACATTGACCCAACGTCTCATGGGTATAGCTCGAGTTTCTCTTCATTCACGCATAAATCTTTCGCCTTTTACTAAAGATTTCCGTGGAGGGGAACATTTGCGAGTTTCTGGTATTTTTGGACGCTCTGCTCACAGCAGAGCTACCTAGTTTGTTCAAAAGCAGAGGACTTTTTGCGGCTTGCTCAGAAGAACCGCCGCAGGTTGGGCCAGCGTTCGAGCGTGGCAGAAAGACTTGGCCATTCTGTCCATGTCTGGAGCTGGGCGGTCGTCAAACCGCCGCCACTTTCCCAGTTCACAACTTCAAGTCTTGGGTCAGCTGCGTGATTGTGAGGTTTACCAAGCACAAAAGGGTAGTGATGGGAGAAACAAAGCTTTTCAAAGCATTGAACCGATTGCTTCGCAAAACGCTTCAATGTTTCGAAGCGTTCGGAACGGCACACGCTTGGTGACCCCTGCTGGTCAGATTGGAAATGCAACAGTGGAAATGCAACAAAAACTCAGGCCAAACATGCATAAAACAACCTTTTGCAAACGCTTCCTTGAAAGTAAAATCTTTCAAATGCAATTAGCTTACCATCATCAGGTGAGTCTTGAACGGCGGGTTGCCTTTGTCAGCAGCTTCCACGGTAAAGCCTGAGCTTCTGCAAGGTGTTTGGCCGTGATAAAGAAGAAGCCTCCCCGTCGGGGAATCGAACCCCGGTCTTCCGCGTGACAGGCGGAGATACTGTCCACTATACTAACGAGGACCGGTCACTACAGGTGTGTCCCTGAGCGGTACGGCACTGTATGCTCAACCGTGGAGAAGTCACTTAATACTGGATATGCTTTCCATTATGGGAGTTGTTATTATTTAAGCCTTTTACTTTGGCCAAGGGGGGCAGGAAGAGGAGCTCACCCTGTCCTATGGAGGAATCCACCTGCAATCCAAGGAGATGAAGGGTTTGTTCATTGAGCTTCCAGGGAGTTCATAAAAATCTCATGCGAATACTACCACTGGTCTTCAACATACTATCGGCTTCAGTGACATCCTCTTAGACAGGGTTTGCGGTCATCTGGTGATGGGGCAGATTCTTATTACATCTGCTCCTTCCTCTAATGGAAGTGGCTGTATTATTTTTTGTTTTGTTTTGTTTTTTGAAGAATAAAATCTGGGTCGGAGGAGCCTGCACCAGACATTACCCTTGCTGAGCATGGTGGCATGTGCGTGGGGGCACATTGACCCAACGTCTCATGGGTATAGCTCGAGTTTCTCTTCATTCACGCATAAATCTTTCGCCTTTTACTAAAGATTTCCGTGGAGGGGAACATTTGCGAGTTTCTGGTATTTTTGGACGCTCTGCTCACAGCAGAGCTACCTAGTTTGTTCAAAAGCAGAGGACTTTTTGCGGCTTGCTCAGAAGAACCGCCGCAGGTTGGGCCAGCGTTCGAGCGTGGCAGAAAGACTTGGCCATTCTGTCCATGTCTGGAGCTGGGCGGTCGTCAAACCGCCGCCACTTTCCCAGTTCACAACTTCAAGTCTTGGGTCAGCTGCGTGATTGTGAGGTTTACCAAGCACAAAAGGGTAGTGATGGGAGAAACAAAGCTTTTCAAAGCTTTGAACCGATTGCTTCGCAAAACGCTTCAATGTTTCGAAGCGTTCGGAACGGCACACGCTTGGTGACCCCTGCTGGTCAGATTGGAAATGCAACAGTGGAAATGCAACAAAAACTCAGGCCAAACATGCATAAAACAACCTTTTGCAAACGCTTCCTTGAAAGTAAAATCTTTCAAATGCAATTAGCTTACCATCATCAGGTGAGTCTTGAACGGCGGGTTGCCTTTGTCAGCAGCTTCCACGGTAAAGCCTGAGCTTCTGCAAGGTGTTTGGCCGTGATAAAGAAGAAGCCTCCCCGTCGGGGAATCGAACCCCGGTCTTCCGCGTGACAGGCGGAGATACTGTCCACTATACTAACGAGGACCGGTCACTACAGGTGTGTCCCTGAGCGGTACGGCACTGTATGCTCAACCGTGGAGAAGTCACTTAATACTGGATATGCTTTCCATTATGGGAGTTGTTATTATTTAAGCCTTTTACTTTGGCCAAGGGGGGCAGGAAGAGGAGCTCACCCTGTCCTATGGAGGAATCCACCTGCAATCCAAGGAGATGAAGGGTTTGTTCATTGAGCTTCCAGGGAGTTCATAAAAATCTCATGCGAATACTACCACTGGTCTTCAACATACTATCGGCTTCAGTGACATCCTCTTAGACAGGGTTTGCGGTCATCTGGTGATGGGGCAGATTCTTATTACATCTGCTCCTTCCTCTAATGGAAGTGGCTGTATTATTTTTTGTTTTGTTTTGTTTTTTGAAGAATAAAATCTGGGTCGGAGGAGCCTGCACCAGACATTACCCTTGCTGAGCATGGTGGCATGTGCGTGGGGGCACATTGACCCAACGTCTCATGGGTATAGCTCGAGTTTCTCTTCATTCACGCATAAATCTTTCGCCTTTTACTAAAGATTTCCGTGGAGGGGAACATTTGCGAGTTTCTGGTATTTTTGGACGCTCTGCTCACAGCAGAGCTACCTAGTTTGTTCAAAAGCAGAGGACTTTTTGCGGCTTGCTCAGAAGAACCGCCGCAGGTTGGGCCAGCGTTCGAGCGTGGCAGAAAGACTTGGCCATTCTGTCCATGTCTGGAGCTGGGCGGTCGTCAAACCGCCGCCACTTTCCCAGTTCACAACTTCAAGTCTTGGGTCAGCTGCGTGATTGTGAGGTTTACCAAGCACAAAAGGGTAGTGATGGGAGAAACAAAGCTTTTCAAAGCTTTGAACCGATTGCTTCGCAAAACGCTTCAATGTTTCGAAGCGTTCGGAACGGCACACGCTTGGTGACCCCTGCTGGTCAGATTGGAAATGCAACAGTGGAAATGCAACAAAAACTCAGGCCAAACATGCATAAAACAACCTTTTGCAAACGCTTCCTTGAAAGTAAAATCTTTCAAATGCAATTAGCTTACCATCATCAGGTGAGTCTTGAACGGCGGGTTGCCTTTGTCAGCAGCTTCCACGGTAAAGCCTGAGCTTCTGCAAGGTGTTTGGCCGTGATAAAGAAGAAGCCTCCCCGTCGGGGAATCGAACCCCGGTCTTCCGCGTGACAGGCGGAGATACTGTCCACTATACTAACGAGGACCGGTCACTACAGGTGTGTCCCTGAGCGGTACGGCACTGTATGCTCAACCGTGGAGAAGTCACTTAATACTGGATATGCTTTCCATTATGGGAGTTGTTATTATTTAAGCCTTTTACTTTGGCCAAGGGGGGCAGGAAGAGGAGCTCACCCTGTCCTATGGAGGAATCCACCTGCAATCCAAGGAGATGAAGGGTTTGTTCATTGAGCTTCCAGGGAGTTCATAAAAATCTCATGCGAATACTACCACTGGTCTTCAACATACTATCGGCTTCAGTGACATCCTCTTAGACAGGGTTTGCGGTCATCTGGTGATGGGGCAGATTCTTATTACATCTGCTCCTTCCTCTAATGGAAGTGGCTGTATTATTTTTTGTTTTGTTTTGTTTTTTGAAGAATAAAATCTGGGTCGGAGGAGCCTGCACCAGACATTACCCTTGCTGAGCATGGTGGCATGTGCGTGGGGGCACATTGACCCAACGTCTCATGGGTATAGCTCGAGTTTCTCTTCATTCACGCATAAATCTTTCGCCTTTTACTAAAGATTTCCGTGGAGGGGAACATTTGCGAGTTTCTGGTATTTTTGGACGCTCTGCTCACAGCAGAGCTACCTAGTTTGTTCAAAAGCAGAGGACTTTTTGCGGCTTGCTCAGAAGAACCGCCGCAGGTTGGGCCAGCGTTCGAGCGTGGCAGAAAGACTTGGCCATTCTGTCCATGTCTGGAGCTGGGCGGTCGTCAAACCGCCGCCACTTTCCCAGTTCACAACTTCAAGTCTTGGGTCAGCTGCGTGATTGTGAGGTTTACCAAGCACAAAAGGGTAGTGATGGGAGAAACAAAGCTTTTCAAAGCTTTGAACCGATTGCTTCGCAAAACGCTTCAATGTTTCGAAGCGTTCGGAACGGCACACGCTTGGTGACCCCTGCTGGTCAGATTGGAAATGCAACAGTGGAAATGCAACAAAAACTCAGGCCAAACATGCATAAAACAACCTTTTGCAAACGCTTCCTTGAAAGTAAAATCTTTCAAATGCAATTAGCTTACCATCATCAGGTGAGTCTTGAACGGCGGGTTGCCTTTGTCAGCAGCTTCCACGGTAAAGCCTGAGCTTCTGCAAGGTGTTTGGCCGTGATAAAGAAGAAGCCTCCCCGTCGGGGAATCGAACCCCGGTCTTCCGCGTGACAGGCGGAGATACTGTCCACTATACTAACGAGGACCGGTCACTACAGGTGTGTCCCTGAGCGGTACGGCACTGTATGCTCAACCGTGGAGAAGTCACTTAATACTGGATATGCTTTCCATTATGGGAGTTGTTATTATTTAAGCCTTTTACTTTGGCCAAGGGGGGCAGGAAGAGGAGCTCACCCTGTCCTATGGAGGAATCCACCTGCAATCCAAGGAGATGAAGGGTTTGTTCATTGAGCTTCCAGGGAGTTCATAAAAATCTCATGCGAATACTACCACTGGTCTTCAACATACTATCGGCTTCAGTGACATCCTCTTAGACAGGGTTTGCGGTCATCTGGTGATGGGGCAGATTCTTATTACATCTGCTCCTTCCTCTAATGGAAGTGGCTGTATTATTTTTTGTTTTGTTTTGTTTTTTGAAGAATAAAATCTGGGTCGGAGGAGCCTGCACCAGACATTACCCTTGCTGAGCATGGTGGCATGTGCGTGGGGGCACATTGACCCAACGTCTCATGGGTATAGCTCGAGTTTCTCTTCATTCACGCATAAATCTTTCGCCTTTTACTAAAGATTTCCGTGGAGGGGAACATTTGCGAGTTTCTGGTATTTTTGGACGCTCTGCTCACAGCAGAGCTACCTAGTTTGTTCAAAAGCAGAGGACTTTTTGCGGCTTGCTCAGAAGAACCGCCGCAGGTTGGGCCAGCGTTCGAGCGTGGCAGAAAGACTTGGCCATTCTGTCCATGTCTGGAGCTGGGCGGTCGTCAAACCGCCGCCACTTTCCCAGTTCACAACTTCAAGTCTTGGGTCAGCTGCGTGATTGTGAGGTTTACCAAGCACAAAAGGGTAGTGATGGGAGAAACAAAGCTTTTCAAAGCTTTGAACCGATTGCTTCGCAAAACGCTTCAATGTTTCGAAGCGTTCGGAACGGCACACGCTTGGTGACCCCTGCTGGTCAGATTGGAAATGCAACAGTGGAAATGCAACAAAAACTCAGGCCAAACATGCATAAAACAACCTTTTGCAAACGCTTCCTTGAAAGTAAAATCTTTCAAATGCAATTAGCTTACCATCATCAGGTGAGTCTTGAACGGCGGGTTGCCTTTGTCAGCAGCTTCCACGGTAAAGCCTGAGCTTCTGCAAGGTGTTTGGCCGTGATAAAGAAGAAGCCTCCCCGTCGGGGAATCGAACCCCGGTCTTCCGCGTGACAGGCGGAGATACTGTCCACTATACTAACGAGGACCGGTCACTACAGGTGTGTCCCTGAGCGGTACGGCACTGTATGCTCAACCGTGGAGAAGTCACTTAATACTGGATATGCTTTCCATTATGGGAGTTGTTATTATTTAAGCCTTTTACTTTGGCCAAGGGGGGCAGGAAGAGGAGCTCACCCTGTCCTATGGAGGAATCCACCTGCAATCCAAGGAGATGAAGGGTTTGTTCATTGAGCTTCCAGGGAGTTCATAAAAATCTCATGCGAATACTACCACTGGTCTTCAACATACTATCGGCTTCAGTGACATCCTCTTAGACAGGGTTTGCGGTCATCTGGTGATGGGGCAGATTCTTATTACATCTGCTCCTTCCTCTAATGGAAGTGGCTGTATTATTTTTTGTTTTGTTTTGTTTTTTGAAGAATAAAATCTGGGTCGGAGGAGCCTGCACCAGACATTACCCTTGCTGAGCATGGTGGCATGTGCGTGGGGGCACATTGACCCAACGTCTCATGGGTATAGCTCGAGTTTCTCTTCATTCACGCATAAATCTTTCGCCTTTTACTAAAGATTTCCGTGGAGGGGAACATTTGCGAGTTTCTGGTATTTTTGGACGCTCTGCTCACAGCAGAGCTACCTAGTTTGTTCAAAAGCAGAGGACTTTTTGCGGCTTGCTCAGAAGAACCGCCGCAGGTTGGGCCAGCGTTCGAGCGTGGCAGAAAGACTTGGCCATTCTGTCCATGTCTGGAGCTGGGCGGTCGTCAAACCGCCGCCACTTTCCCAGTTCACAACTTCAAGTCTTGGGTCAGCTGCGTGATTGTGAGGTTTACCAAGCACAAAAGGGTAGTGATGGGAGAAACAAAGCTTTTCAAAGCTTTGAACCGATTGCTTCGCAAAACGCTTCAATGTTTCGAAGCGTTCGGAACGGCACACGCTTGGTGACCCCTGCTGGTCAGATTGGAAATGCAACAGTGGAAATGCAACAAAAACTCAGGCCAAACATGCATAAAACAACCTTTTGCAAACGCTTCCTTGAAAGTAAAATCTTTCAAATGCAATTAGCTTACCATCATCAGGTGAGTCTTGAACGGCGGGTTGCCTTTGTCAGCAGCTTCCACGGTAAAGCCTGAGCTTCTGCAAGGTGTTTGGCCGTGATAAAGAAGAAGCCTCCCCGTCGGGGAATCGAACCCCGGTCTTCCGCGTGACAGGCGGAGATACTGTCCACTATACTAACGAGGACCGGTCACTACAGGTGTGTCCCTGAGCGGTACGGCACTGTATGCTCAACCGTGGAGAAGTCACTTAATACTGGATATGCTTTCCATTATGGGAGTTGTTATTATTTAAGCCTTTTACTTTGGCCAAGGGGAGCAGGAAGAGGAGCTCACCCTGTCCTATGGAGGAATCCACCTGCAATCCAAGGAGATGAAGGGTTTGTTCATTGAGCTTCCAGGGAGTTCATAAAAATCTCATGCGAATACTACCACTGGTCTTCAACATACTATCGGCTTCAGTGACATCCTCTTAGACAGGGTTTGCGGTCATCTGGTGATGGGGCAGATTCTTATTACATCTGCTCCTTCCTCTAATGGAAGTGGCTGTATTATTTTTTGTTTTGTTTTGTTTTTTGAAGAATAAAATCTGGGTCGGAGGAGCCTGCACCAGACATTACCCTTGCTGAGCATGGTGGCATGTGCGTGGGGGCACATTGACCCAACGTCTCATGGGTATAGCTCGAGTTTCTCTTCATTCACGCATAAATCTTTCGCCTTTTACTAAAGATTTCCGTGGAGGGGAACATTTGCGAGTTTCTGGTATTTTTGGACGCTCTGCTCACAGCAGAGCTACCTAGTTTGTTCAAAAGCAGAGGACTTTTTGCGGCTTGCTCAGAAGAACCGCCGCAGGTTGGGCCAGCGTTCGAGCGTGGCAGAAAGACTTGGCCATTCTGTCCATGTCTGGAGCTGGGCGGTCGTCAAACCGCCGCCACTTTCCCAGTTCACAACTTCAAGTCTTGGGTCAGCTGCGTGATTGTGAGGTTTACCAAGCACAAAAGGGTAGTGATGGGAGAAACAAAGCTTTTCAAAGCTTTGAACCGATTGCTTCGCAAAACGCTTCAATGTTTCGAAGCGTTCGGAACGGCACACGCTTGGTGACCCCTGCTGGTCAGATTGGAAATGCAACAGTGGAAATGCAACAAAAACTCAGGCCAAACATGCATAAAACAACCTTTTGCAAACGCTTCCTTGAAAGTAAAATCTTTCAAATGCAATTAGCTTACCATCATCAGGTGAGTCTTGAACGGCGGGTTGCCTTTGTCAGCAGCTTCCACGGTAAAGCCTGAGCTTCTGCAAGGTGTTTGGCCGTGATAAAGAAGAAGCCTCCCCGTCGGGGAATCGAACCCCGGTCTTCCGCGTGACAGGCGGAGATACTGTCCACTATACTAACGAGGACCGGTCACTACAGGTGTGTCCCTGAGCGGTACGGCACTGTATGCTCAACCGTGGAGAAGTCACTTAATACTGGATATGCTTTCCATTATGGGAGTTGTTATTATTTAAGCCTTTTACTTTGGCCAAGGGGGGCAGGAAGAGGAGCTCACCCTGTCCTATGGAGGAATCCACCTGCAATCCAAGGAGATGAAGGGTTTGTTCATTGAGCTTCCAGGGAGTTCATAAAAATCTCATGCGAATACTACCACTGGTCTTCAACATACTATCGGCTTCAGTGACATCCTCTTAGACAGGGTTTGCGGTCATCTGGTGATGGGGCAGATTCTTATTACATCTGCTCCTTCCTCTAATGGAAGTGGCTGTATTATTTTTTGTTTTGTTTTGTTTTTTGAAGAATAAAATCTGGGTCGGAGGAGCCTGCACCAGACATTACCCTTGCTGAGCATGGTGGCATGTGCGTGGGGGCACATTGACCCAACGTCTCATGGGTATAGCTCGAGTTTCTCTTCATTCACGCATAAATCTTTCGCCTTTTACTAAAGATTTCCGTGGAGGGGAACATTTGCGAGTTTCTGGTATTTTTGGACGCTCTGCTCACAGCAGAGCTACCTAGTTTGTTCAAAAGCAGAGGACTTTTTGCGGCTTGCTCAGAAGAACCGCCGCAGGTTGGGCCAGCGTTCGAGCGTGGCAGAAAGACTTGGCCATTCTGTCCATGTCTGGAGCTGGGCGGTCGTCAAACCGCCGCCACTTTCCCAGTTCACAACTTCAAGTCTTGGGTCAGCTGCGTGATTGTGAGGTTTACCAAGCACAAAAGGGTAGTGATGGGAGAAACAAAGCTTTTCAAAGCTTTGAACCGATTGCTTCGCAAAACGCTTCAATGTTTCGAAGCGTTCGGAACGGCACACGCTTGGTGACCCCTGCTGGTCAGATTGGAAATGCAACAGTGGAAATGCAACAAAAACTCAGGCCAAACATGCATAAAACAACCTTTTGCAAACGCTTCCTTGAAAGTAAAATCTTTCAAATGCAATTAGCTTACCATCATCAGGTGAGTCTTGAACGGCGGGTTGCCTTTGTCAGCAGCTTCCACGGTAAAGCCTGAGCTTCTGCAAGGTGTTTGGCCGTGATAAAGAAGAAGCCTCCCCGTCGGGGAATCGAACCCCGGTCTTCCGCGTGACAGGCGGAGATACTGTCCACTATACTAACGAGGACCGGTCACTACAGGTGTGTCCCTGAGCGGTACGGCACTGTATGCTCAACCGTGGAGAAGTCACTTAATACTGGATATGCTTTCCATTATGGGAGTTGTTATTATTTAAGCCTTTTACTTTGGCCAAGGGGGGCAGGAAGAGGAGCTCACCCTGTCCTATGGAGGAATCCACCTGCAATCCAAGGAGATGAAGGGTTTGTTCATTGAGCTTCCAGGGAGTTCATAAAAATCTCATGCGAATACTACCACTGGTCTTCAACATACTATCGGCTTCAGTGACATCCTCTTAGACAGGGTTTGCGGTCATCTGGTGATGGGGCAGATTCTTATTACATCTGCTCCTTCCTCTAATGGAAGTGGCTGTATTATTTTTTGTTTTGTTTTGTTTTTTGAAGAATAAAATCTGGGTCGGAGGAGCCTGCACCAGACATTACCCTTGCTGAGCATGGTGGCATGTGCGTGGGGGCACATTGACCCAACGTCTCATGGGTATAGCTCGAGTTTCTCTTCATTCACGCATAAATCTTTCGCCTTTTACTAAAGATTTCCGTGGAGGGGAACATTTGCGAGTTTCTGGTATTTTTGGACGCTCTGCTCACAGCAGAGCTACCTAGTTTGTTCAAAAGCAGAGGACTTTTTGCGGCTTGCTCAGAAGAACCGCCGCAGGTTGGGCCAGCGTTCGAGCGTGGCAGAAAGACTTGGCCATTCTGTCCATGTCTGGAGCTGGGCGGTCGTCAAACCGCCGCCACTTTCCCAGTTCACAACTTCAAGTCTTGGGTCAGCTGCGTGATTGTGAGGTTTACCAAGCACAAAAGGGTAGTGATGGGAGAAACAAAGCTTTTCAAAGCTTTGAACCGATTGCTTCGCAAAACGCTTCAATGTTTCGAAGCGTTCGGAACGGCACACGCTTGGTGACCCCTGCTGGTCAGATTGGAAATGCAACAGTGGAAATGCAACAAAAACTCAGGCCAAACATGCATAAAACAACCTTTTGCAAACGCTTCCTTGAAAGTAAAATCTTTCAAATGCAATTAGCTTACCATCATCAGGTGAGTCTTGAACGGCGGGTTGCCTTTGTCAGCAGCTTCCACGGTAAAGCCTGAGCTTCTGCAAGGTGTTTGGCCGTGATAAAGAAGAAGCCTCCCCGTCGGGGAATCGAACCCCGGTCTTCCGCGTGACAGGCGGAGATACTGTCCACTATACTAACGAGGACCGGTCACTACAGGTGTGTCCCTGAGCGGTACGGCACTGTATGCTCAACCGTGGAGCAGTCACTTAATACTGGATATGCTTTCCATTATGGGAGTTGTTATTATTTAAGCCTTTTACTTTGGCCAAGGGGGGCAGGAAGAGGAGCTCACCCTGTCCTATGGAGGAATCCACCTGCAATCCAAGGAGATGAAGGGTTTGTTCATTGAGCTTCCAGGGAGTTCATAAAAATCTCATGCGAATACTACCACTGGTCTTCAACATACTATCGGCTTCAGTGACATCCTCTTAGACAGGGTTTGCGGTCATCTGGTGATGGGGCAGATTCTTATTACATCTGCTCCTTCCTCTAATGGAAGTGGCTGTATTATTTTTTGTTTTGTTTTGTTTTTTGAAGAATAAAATCTGGGTCGGAGGAGCCTGCACCAGACATTACCCTTGCTGAGCATGGTGGCATGTGCGTGGGGGCACATTGACCCAACGTCTCATGGGTATAGCTCGAGTTTCTCTTCATTCACGCATAAATCTTTCGCCTTTTACTAAAGATTTCCGTGGAGGGGAACATTTGCGAGTTTCTGGTATTTTTGGACGCTCTGCTCACAGCAGAGCTACCTAGTTTGTTCAAAAGCAGAGGACTTTTTGCGGCTTGCTCAGAAGAACCGCCGCAGGTTGGGCCAGCGTTCGAGCGTGGCAGAAAGACTTGGCCATTCTGTCCATGTCTGGAGCTGGGCGGTCGTCAAACCGCCGCCACTTTCCCAGTTCACAACTTCAAGTCTTGGGTCAGCTGCGTGATTGTGAGGTTTACCAAGCACAAAAGGGTAGTGATGGGAGAAACAAAGCTTTTCAAAGCTTTGAACCGATTGCTTCGCAAAACGCTTCAATGTTTCGAAGCGTTCGGAACGGCACACGCTTGGTGACCCCTGCTGGTCAGATTGGAAATGCAACAGTGGAAATGCAACAAAAACTCAGGCCAAACATGCATAAAACAACCTTTTGCAAACGCTTCCTTGAAAGTAAAATCTTTCAAATGCAATTAGCTTACCATCATCAGGTGAGTCTTGAACGGCGGGTTGCCTTTGTCAGCAGCTTCCACGGTAAAGCCTGAGCTTCTGCAAGGTGTTTGGCCGTGATAAAGAAGAAGCCTCCCCGTCGGGGAATCGAACCCCGGTCTTCCGCGTGACAGGCGGAGATACTGTCCACTATACTAACGAGGACCGGTCACTACAGGTGTGTCCCTGAGCGGTACGGCACTGTATGCTCAACCGTGGAGAAGTCACTTAATACTGGATATGCTTTCCATTATGGGAGTTGTTATTATTTAAGCCTTTTACTTTGGCCAAGGGGGGCAGGAAGAGGAGCTCACCCTGTCCTATGGAGGAATCCACCTGCAATCCAAGGAGATGAAGGGTTTGTTCATTGAGCTTCCAGGGAGTTCATAAAAATCTCATGCGAATACTACCACTGGTCTTCAACATACTATCGGCTTCAGTGACATCCTCTTAGACAGGGTTTGCGGTCATCTGGTGATGGGGCAGATTCTTATTACATCTGCTCCTTCCTCTAATGGAAGTGGCTGTATTATTTTTTGTTTTGTTTTGTTTTTTGAAGAATAAAATCTGGGTCGGAGGAGCCTGCACCAGACATTACCCTTGCTGAGCATGGTGGCATGTGCGTGGGGGCACATTGACCCAACGTCTCATGGGTATAGCTCGAGTTTCTCTTCATTCACGCATAAATCTTTCGCCTTTTACTAAAGATTTCCGTGGAGGGGAACATTTGCGAGTTTCTGGTATTTTTGGACGCTCTGCTCACAGCAGAGCTACCTAGTTTGTTCAAAAGCAGAGGACTTTTTGCGGCTTGCTCAGAAGAACCGCCGCAGGTTGGGCCAGCGTTCGAGCGTGGCAGAAAGACTTGGCCATTCTGTCCATGTCTGGAGCTGGGCGGTCGTCAAACCGCCGCCACTTTCCCAGTTCACAACTTCAAGTCTTGGGTCAGCTGCGTGATTGTGAGGTTTACCAAGCACAAAAGGGTAGTGATGGGAGAAACAAAGCTTTTCAAAGCTTTGAACCGATTGCTTCGCAAAACGCTTCAATGTTTCGAAGCGTTCGGAACGGCACACGCTTGGTGACCCCTGCTGGTCAGATTGGAAATGCAACAGTGGAAATGCAACAAAAACTCAGGCCAAACATGCATAAAACAACCTTTTGCAAACGCTTCCTTGAAAGTAAAATCTTTCAAATGCAATTAGCTTACCATCATCAGGTGAGTCTTGAACGGCGGGTTGCCTTTGTCAGCAGCTTCCACGGTAAAGCCTGAGCTTCTGCAAGGTGTTTGGCCGTGATAAAGAAGAAGCCTCCCCGTCGGGGAATCGAACCCCGGTCTTCCGCGTGACAGGCGGAGATACTGTCCACTATACTAACGAGGACCGGTCACTACAGGTGTGTCCCTGAGCGGTACGGCACTGTATGCTCAACCGTGGAGAAGTCACTTAATACTGGATATGCTTTCCATTATGGGAGTTGTTATTATTTAAGCCTTTTACTTTGGCCAAGGGGGGCAGGAAGAGGAGCTCACCCTGTCCTATGGAGGAATCCACCTGCAATCCAAGGAGATGAAGGGTTTGTTCATTGAGCTTCCAGGGAGTTCATAAAAATCTCATGCGAATACTACCACTGGTCTTCAACATACTATCGGCTTCAGTGACATCCTCTTAGACAGGGTTTGCGGTCATCTGGTGATGGGGCAGATTCTTATTACATCTGCTCCTTCCTCTAATGGAAGTGGCTGTATTATTTTTTGTTTTGTTTTGTTTTTTGAAGAATAAAATCTGGGTCGGAGGAGCCTGCACCAGACATTACCCTTGCTGAGCATGGTGGCATGTGCGTGGGGGCACATTGACCCAACGTCTCATGGGTATAGCTCGAGTTTCTCTTCATTCACGCATAAATCTTTCGCCTTTTACTAAAGATTTCCGTGGAGGGGAACATTTGCGAGTTTCTGGTATTTTTGGACGCTCTGCTCACAGCAGAGCTACCTAGTTTGTTCAAAAGCAGAGGACTTTTTGCGGCTTGCTCAGAAGAACCGCCGCAGGTTGGGCCAGCGTTCGAGCGTGGCAGAAAGACTTGGCCATTCTGTCCATGTCTGGAGCTGGGCGGTCGTCAAACCGCCGCCACTTTCCCAGTTCACAACTTCAAGTCTTGGGTCAGCTGCGTGATTGTGAGGTTTACCAAGCACAAAAGGGTAGTGATGGGAGAAACAAAGCTTTTCAAAGCTTTGAACCGATTGCTTCGCAAAACGCTTCAATGTTTCGAAGCGTTCGGAACGGCACACGCTTGGTGACCCCTGCTGGTCAGATTGGAAATGCAACAGTGGAAATGCAACAAAAACTCAGGCCAAACATGCATAAAACAACCTTTTGCAAACGCTTCCTTGAAAGTAAAATCTTTCAAATGCAATTAGCTTACCATCATCAGGTGAGTCTTGAACGGCGGGTTGCCTTTGTCAGCAGCTTCCACGGTAAAGCCTGAGCTTCTGCAAGGTGTTTGGCCGTGATAAAGAAGAAGCCTCCCCGTCGGGGAATCGAACCCCGGTCTTCCGCGTGACAGGCGGAGATACTGTCCACTATACTAACGAGGACCGGTCACTACAGGTGTGTCCCTGAGCGGTACGGCACTGTATGCTCAACCGTGGAGAAGTCACTTAATACTGGATATGCTTTCCATTATGGGAGTTGTTATTATTTAAGCCTTTTACTTTGGCCAAGGGGGGCAGGAAGAGGAGCTCACCCTGTCCTATGGAGGAATCCACCTGCAATCCAAGGAGATGAAGGGTTTGTTCATTGAGCTTCCAGGGAGTTCATAAAAATCTCATGCGAATACTACCACTGGTCTTCAACATACTATCGGCTTCAGTGACATCCTCTTAGACAGGGTTTGCGGTCATCTGGTGATGGGGCAGATTCTTATTACATCTGCTCCTTCCTCTAATGGAAGTGGCTGTATTATTTTTTGTTTTGTTTTGTTTTTTGAAGAATAAAATCTGGGTCGGAGGAGCCTGCACCAGACATTACCCTTGCTGAGCATGGTGGCATGTGCGTGGGGGCACATTGACCCAACGTCTCATGGGTATAGCTCGAGTTTCTCTTCATTCACGCATAAATCTTTCGCCTTTTACTAAAGATTTCCGTGGAGGGGAACATTTGCGAGTTTCTGGTATTTTTGGACGCTCTGCTCACAGCAGAGCTACCTAGTTTGTTCAAAAGCAGAGGACTTTTTGCGGCTTGCTCAGAAGAACCGCCGCAGGTTGGGCCAGCGTTCGAGCGTGGCAGAAAGACTTGGCCATTCTGTCCATGTCTGGAGCTGGGCGGTCGTCAAACCGCCGCCACTTTCCCAGTTCACAACTTCAAGTCTTGGGTCAGCTGCGTGATTGTGAGGTTTACCAAGCACAAAAGGGTAGTGATGGGAGAAACAAAGCTTTTCAAAGCTTTGAACCGATTGCTTCGCAAAACGCTTCAATGTTTCGAAGCGTTCGGAACGGCACACGCTTGGTGACCCCTGCTGGTCAGATTGGAAATGCAACAGTGGAAATGCAACAAAAACTCAGGCCAAACATGCATAAAACAACCTTTTGCAAACGCTTCCTTGAAAGTAAAATCTTTCAAATGCAATTAGCTTACCATCATCAGGTGAGTCTTGAACGGCGGGTTGCCTTTGTCAGCAGCTTCCACGGTAAAGCCTGAGCTTCTGCAAGGTGTTTGGCCGTGATAAAGAAGAAGCCTCCCCGTCGGGGAATCGAACCCCGGTCTTCCGCGTGACAGGCGGAGATACTGTCCACTATACTAACGAGGACCGGTCACTACAGGTGTGTCCCTGAGCGGTACGGCACTGTATGCTCAACCGTGGAGAAGTCACTTAATACTGGATATGCTTTCCATTATGGGAGTTGTTATTATTTAAGCCTTTTACTTTGGCCAAGGGGGGCAGGAAGAGGAGCTCACCCTGTCCTATGGAGGAATCCACCTGCAAT
The DNA here is from genome assembly GCF_949319135.1 of Squalius cephalus. Taxonomy (NCBI): domain Eukaryota; kingdom Metazoa; phylum Chordata; class Actinopteri; order Cypriniformes; family Leuciscidae; genus Squalius; species Squalius cephalus. The sequence continues at coordinate 2,352,225 of NC_137133.1, read as the reverse complement.
CCAAGGAGATGAAGGGTTTGTTCATTGAGCTTCCAGGGAGTTCATAAAAATCTCATGCGAATACTACCACTGGTCTTCAACATACTATCGGCTTCAGTGACATCCTCTTAGACAGGGTTTGCGGTCATCTGGTGATGGGGCAGATTCTTATTACATCTGCTCCTTCCTCTAATGGAAGTGGCTGTATTATTTTTTGTTTTGTTTTGTTTTTTGAAGAATAAAATCTGGGTCGGAGGAGCCTGCACCAGACATTACCCTTGCTGAGCATGGTGGCATGTGCGTGGGGGCACATTGACCCAACGTCTCATGGGTATAGCTCGAGTTTCTCTTCATTCACGCATAAATCTTTCGCCTTTTACTAAAGATTTCCGTGGAGGGGAACATTTGCGAGTTTCTGGTATTTTTGGACGCTCTGCTCACAGCAGAGCTACCTAGTTTGTTCAAAAGCAGAGGACTTTTTGCGGCTTGCTCAGAAGAACCGCCGCAGGTTGGGCCAGCGTTCGAGCGTGGCAGAAAGACTTGGCCATTCTGTCCATGTCTGGAGCTGGGCGGTCGTCAAACCGCCGCCACTTTCCCAGTTCACAACTTCAAGTCTTGGGTCAGCTGCGTGATTGTGAGGTTTACCAAGCACAAAAGGGTAGTGATGGGAGAAACAAAGCTTTTCAAAGCTTTGAACCGATTGCTTCGCAAAACGCTTCAATGTTTCGAAGCGTTCGGAACGGCACACGCTTGGTGACCCCTGCTGGTCAGATTGGAAATGCAACAGTGGAAATGCAACAAAAACTCAGGCCAAACATGCATAAAACAACCTTTTGCAAACGCTTCCTTGAAAGTAAAATCTTTCAAATGCAATTAGCTTACCATCATCAGGTGAGTCTTGAACGGCGGGTTGCCTTTGTCAGCAGCTTCCACGGTAAAGCCTGAGCTTCTGCAAGGTGTTTGGCCGTGATAAAGAAGAAGCCTCCCCGTCGGGGAATCGAACCCCGGTCTTCCGCGTGACAGGCGGAGATACTGTCCACTATACTAACGAGGACCGGTCACTACAGGTGTGTCCCTGAGCGGTACGGCACTGTATGCTCAACCGTGGAGAAGTCACTTAATACTGGATATGCTTTCCATTATGGGAGTTGTTATTATTTAAGCCTTTTACTTTGGCCAAGGGGGGCAGGAAGAGGAGCTCACCCTGTCCTATGGAGGAATCCACCTGCAATCCAAGGAGATGAAGGGTTTGTTCATTGAGCTTCCAGGGAGTTCATAAAAATCTCATGCGAATACTACCACTGGTCTTCAACATACTATCGGCTTCAGTGACATCCTCTTAGACAGGGTTTGCGGTCATCTGGTGATGGGGCAGATTCTTATTACATCTGCTCCTTCCTCTAATGGAAGTGGCTGTATTATTTTTTGTTTTGTTTTGTTTTTTGAAGAATAAAATCTGGGTCGGAGGAGCCTGCACCAGACATTACCCTTGCTGAGCATGGTGGCATGTGCGTGGGGGCACATTGACCCAACGTCTCATGGGTATAGCTCGAGTTTCTCTTCATTCACGCATAAATCTTTCGCCTTTTACTAAAGATTTCCGTGGAGGGGAACATTTGCGAGTTTCTGGTATTTTTGGACGCTCTGCTCACAGCAGAGCTACCTAGTTTGTTCAAAAGCAGAGGACTTTTTGCGGCTTGCTCAGAAGAACCGCCGCAGGTTGGGCCAGCGTTCGAGCGTGGCAGAAAGACTTGGCCATTCTGTCCATGTCTGGAGCTGGGTGGTCGTCAAACCGCCGCCACTTTCCCAGTTCACAACTTCAAGTCTTGGGTCAGCTGCGTGATTGTGAGGTTCACCAAGCACAAAAGGGTAGTGATGGGAGAAACAAAGCTTTTCAAAGCTTTGAACCGATTGCTTCGCAAAACGCTTCAATGTTTCGAAGCGTTCGGAACGGCACACGCTTGGTGACCCCTGCTGGTCAGATTGGAAATGCAACAGTGGAAATGCAACAAAAACTCAGGCCAAACATGCATAAAACAACCTTTTGCAAACGCTTCCTTGAAAGTAAAATCTTTCAAATGCAATTAGCTTACCATCATCAGGTGAGTCTTGAACGGCGGGTTGCCTTTGTCAGCAGCTTCCACGGTAAAGCCTGAGCTTCTGCAAGGTGTTTGGCCGTGATAAAGAAGAAGCCTCCCCGTCGGGGAATCGAACCCCGGTCTTCCGCGTGACAGGCGGAGATACTGTCCACTATACTAACGAGGACCGGTCACTACAGGTCACTACCTGAGCGGTACGGCACTGTATGCTCAACCGTGGAGAAGTCACTTAATACTGGATATGCTTTCCATTATGGGAGTTGTTATTATTTAAGCCTTTTACTTTGGCCAAGGGGGGCAGGAAGAGGAGCTCACCCTGTCCTATGGAGGAATCCACCTGCAATCCAAGGAGATGAAGGGTTTGTTCATTGAGCTTCCAGGGAGTTCATAAAAATCTCATGCGAATACTACCACTGGTCTTCAACATACTATCGGCTTCAGTGACATCCTCTTAGACAGGGTTTGCGGTCATCTGGTGATGGGGCAGATTCTTATTACATCTGCTCCTTCCTCTAATGGAAGTGGCTGTATTATTTTTTGTTTTGTTTTGTTTTTTGAAGAATAAAATCTGGGTCGGAGGAGCCTGCACCAGACATTACCCTTGCTGAGCATGGTGGCATGTGCGTGGGGGCACATTGACCCAACGTCTCATGGGTATAGCTCGAGTTTCTCTTCATTCACGCATAAATCTTTCGCCTTTTACTAAAGATTTCCGTGGAGGGGAACATTTGCGAGTTTCTGGTATTTTTGGACGCTCTGCTCACAGCAGAGCTACCTAGTTTGTTCAAAAGCAGAGGACTTTTTGCGGCTTGCTCAGAAGAACCGCCGCAGGTTGGGCCAGCGTTCGAGCGTGGCAGAAAGACTTGGCCATTCTGTCCATGTCTGGAGCTGGGTGGTCGTCAAACCGCCGCCACTTTCCCAGTTCACAACTTCAAGTCTTGGGTCAGCTGCGTGATTGTGAGGTTCACCAAGCACAAAAGGGTAGTGATGGGAGAAACAAAGCTTTTCAAAGCTTTGAACCGATTGCTTCGCAAAACGCTTCAATGTTTCGAAGCGTTCGGAACGGCACACGCTTGGTGACCCCTGCTGGTCAGATTGGAAATGCAACAGTGGAAATGCAACAAAAACTCAGGCCAAACATGCATAAAACAACCTTTTGCAAACGCTTCCTTGAAAGTAAAATCTTTCAAATGCAATTAGCTTACCATCATCAGGTGAGTCTTGAACGGCGGGTTGCCTTTGTCAGCAGCTTCCACGGTAAAGCCTGAGCTTCTGCAAGGTGTTTGGCCGTGATAAAGAAGAAGCCTCCCCGTCGGGGAATCGAACCCCGGTCTTCCGCGTGACAGGCGGAGATACTGTCCACTATACTAACGAGGACCGGTCACTACAGGTCACTACCTGAGCGGTACGGCACTGTATGCTCAACCGTGGAGAAGTCACTTAATACTGGATATGCTTTCCATTATGGGAGTTGTTATTATTTAAGCCTTTTACTTTGGCCAAGGGGGGCAGGAAGAGGAGCTCACCCTGTCCTATGGAGGAATCCACCTGCAATCCAAGGAGATGAAGGGTTTGTTCATTGAGCTTCCAGGGAGTTCATAAAAATCTCATGCGAATACTACCACTGGTCTTCAACATACTATCGGCTTCAGTGACATCCTCTTAGACAGGGTTTGCGGTCATCTGGTGATGGGGCAGATTCTTATTACATCTGCTCCTTCCTCTAATGGAAGTGGCTGTATTATTTTTTGTTTTGTTTTGTTTTTTGAAGAATAAAATCTGGGTCGGAGGAGCCTGCACCAGACATTACCCTTGCTGAGCATGGTGGCATGTGCGTGGGGGCACATTGACCCAACGTCTCATGGGTATAGCTCGAGTTTCTCTTCATTCACGCATAAATCTTTCGCCTTTTACTAAAGATTTCCGTGGAGGGGAACATTTGCGAGTTTCTGGTATTTTTGGACGCTCTGCTCACAGCAGAGCTACCTAGTTTGTTCAAAAGCAGAGGACTTTTTGCGGCTTGCTCAGAAGAACCGCCGCAGGTTGGGCCAGCGTTCGAGCGTGGCAGAAAGACTTGGCCATTCTGTCCATGTCTGGAGCTGGGTGGTCGTCAAACCGCCGCCACTTTCCCAGTTCACAACTTCAAGTCTTGGGTCAGCTGCGTGATTGTGAGGTTCACCAAGCACAAAAGGGTAGTGATGGGAGAAACAAAGCTTTTCAAAGCTTTGAACCGATTGCTTCGCAAAACGCTTCAATGTTTCGAAGCGTTCGGAACGGCACACGCTTGGTGACCCCTGCTGGTCAGATTGGAAATGCAACAGTGGAAATGCAACAAAAACTCAGGCCAAACATGCATAAAACAACCTTTTGCAAACGCTTCCTTGAAAGTAAAATCTTTCAAATGCAATTAGCTTACCATCATCAGGTGAGTCTTGAACGGCGGGTTGCCTTTGTCAGCAGCTTCCACGGTAAAGCCTGAGCTTCTGCAAGGTGTTTGGCCGTGATAAAGAAGAAGCCTCCCCGTCGGGGAATCGAACCCCGGTCTTCCGCGTGACAGGCGGAGATACTGTCCACTATACTAACGAGGACCGGTCACTACAGGTCACTACCTGAGCGGTACGGCACTGTATGCTCAACCGTGGAGAAGTCACTTAATACTGGATATGCTTTCCATTATGGGAGTTGTTATTATTTAAGCCTTTTACTTTGGCCAAGGGGGGCAGGAAGAGGAGCTCACCCTGTCCTATGGAGGAATCCACCTGCAATCCAAGGAGATGAAGGGTTTGTTCATTGAGCTTCCAGGGAGTTCATAAAAATCTCATGCGAATACTACCACTGGTCTTCAACATACTATCGGCTTCAGTGACATCCTCTTAGACAGGGTTTGCGGTCATCTGGTGATGGGGCAGATTCTTATTACATCTGCTCCTTCCTCTAATGGAAGTGGCTGTATTATTTTTTGTTTTGTTTTGTTTTTTGAAGAATAAAATCTGGGTCGGAGGAGCCTGCACCAGACATTACCCTTGCTGAGCATGGTGGCATGTGCGTGGGGGCACATTGACCCAACGTCTCATGGGTATAGCTCGAGTTTCTCTTCATTCACGCATAAATCTTTCGCCTTTTACTAAAGATTTCCGTGGAGGGGAACATTTGCGAGTTTCTGGTATTTTTGGACGCTCTGCTCACAGCAGAGCTACCTAGTTTGTTCAAAAGCAGAGGACTTTTTGCGGCTTGCTCAGAAGAACCGCCGCAGGTTGGGCCAGCGTTCGAGCGTGGCAGAAAGACTTGGCCATTCTGTCCATGTCTGGAGCTGGGCGGTCGTCAAACCGCCGCCACTTTCCCAGTTCACAACTTCAAGTCTTGGGTCAGCTGCGTGATTGTGAGGTTTACCAAGCACAAAAGGGTAGTGATGGGAGAAACAAAGCTTTTCAAAGCTTTGAACCGATTGCTTCGCAAAACGCTTCAATGTTTCGAAGCGTTCGGAACGGCACACGCTTGGTGACCCCTGCTGGTCAGATTGGAAATGCAACAGTGGAAATGCAACAAAAACTCAGGCCAAACATGCATAAAACAACCTTTTGCAAACGCTTCCTTGAAAGTAAAATCTTTCAAATGCAATTAGCTTACCATCATCAGGTGAGTCTTGAACGGCGGGTTGCCTTTGTCAGCAGCTTCCACGGTAAAGCCTGAGCTTCTGCAAGGTGTTTGGCCGTGATAAAGAAGAAGCCTCCCCGTCGGGGAATCGAACCCCGGTCTTCCGCGTGACAGGCGGAGATACTGTCCACTATACTAACGAGGACCGGTCACTACAGGTGTGTCCCTGAGCGGTACGGCACTGTATGCTCAACCGTGGAGAAGTCACTTAATACTGGATATGCTTTCCATTATGGGAGTTGTTATTATTTAAGCCTTTTACTTTGGCCAAGGGGGGCAGGAAGAGGAGCTCACCCTGTCCTATGGAGGAATCCACCTGCAATCCAAGGAGATGAAGGGTTTGTTCATTGAGCTTCCAGGGAGTTCATAAAAATCTCATGCGAATACTACCACTGGTCTTCAACATACTATCGGCTTCAGTGACATCCTCTTAGACAGGGTTTGCGGTCATCTGGTGATGGGGCAGATTCTTATTACATCTGCTCCTTCCTCTAATGGAAGTGGCTGTATTATTTTTTGTTTTGTTTTGTTTTTTGAAGAATAAAATCTGGGTCGGAGGAGCCTGCACCAGACATTACCCTTGCTGAGCATGGTGGCATGTGCGTGGGGGCACATTGACCCAACGTCTCATGGGTATAGCTCGAGTTTCTCTTCATTCACGCATAAATCTTTCGCCTTTTACTAAAGATTTCCGTGGAGGGGAACATTTGCGAGTTTCTGGTATTTTTGGACGCTCTGCTCACAGCAGAGCTACCTAGTTTGTTCAAAAGCAGAGGACTTTTTGCGGCTTGCTCAGAAGAACCGCCGCAGGTTGGGCCAGCGTTCGAGCATGGCAGAAAGACTTGGCCATTCTGTCCATGTCTGGAGCTGGGTGGTCGTCAAACCGCCGCCACTTTCCCAGTTCACAACTTCAAGTCTTGGGTCAGCTGCGTGATTGTGAGGTTTACCAAGCACAAAAGGGTAGTGATGGGAGAAACAAAGCTTTTCAAAGCTTTGAACCGATTGCTTCGCAAAACGCTTCAATGTTTCGAAGCGTTCGGAACGGCACACGCTTGGTGACCCCTGCTGGTCAGATTGGAAATGCAACAGTGGAAATGCAACAAAAACTCAGGCCAAACATGCATAAAACAACCTTTTGCAAACGCTTCCTTGAAAGTAAAATCTTTCAAATGCAATTAGCTTACCATCATCAGGTGAGTCTTGAACGGCGGGTTGCCTTTGTCAGCAGCTTCCACGGTAAAGCCTGAGCTTCTGCAAGGTGTTTGGCCGTGATAAAGAAGAAGCCTCCCCGTCGGGGAATCGAACCCCGGTCTTCCGCGTGACAGGCGGAGATACTGTCCACTATACTAACGAGGACCGGTCACTACAGGTGTGTCCCTGAGCGGTACGGCACTGTATGCTCAACCGTGGAGAAGTCACTTAATACTGGATATGCTTTCCATTATGGGAGTTGTTATTATTTAAGCCTTTTACTTTGGCCAAGGGGGGCAGGAAGAGGAGCTCACCCTGTCCTATGGAGGAATCCACCTGCAATCCAAGGAGATGAAGGGTTTGTTCATTGAGCTTCCAGGGAGTTCATAAAAATCTCATGCGAATACTACCACTGGTCTTCAACATACTATCGGCTTCAGTGACATCCTCTTAGACAGGGTTTGCGGTCATCTGGTGATGGGGCAGATTCTTATTACATCTGCTCCTTCCTCTAATGGAAGTGGCTGTATTATTTTTTGTTTTGTTTTGTTTTTTGAAGAATAAAATCTGGGTCGGAGGAGCCTGCACCAGACATTACCCTTGCTGAGCATGGTGGCATGTGCGTGGGGGCACATTGACCCAACGTCTCATGGGTATAGCTCGAGTTTCTCTTCATTCACGCATAAATCTTTCGCCTTTTACTAAAGATTTCCGTGGAGGGGAACATTTGCGAGTTTCTGGTATTTTTGGACGCTCTGCTCACAGCAGAGCTACCTAGTTTGTTCAAAAGCAGAGGACTTTTTGCGGCTTGCTCAGAAGAACCGCCGCAGGTTGGGCCAGCGTTCGAGCGTGGCAGAAAGACTTGGCCATTCTGTCCATGTCTGGAGCTGGGTGGTCGTCAAACCGCCGCCACTTTCCCAGTTCACAACTTCAAGTCTTGGGTCAGCTGCGTGATTGTGAGGTTTACCAAGCACAAAAGGGTAGTGATGGGAGAAACAAAGCTTTTCAAAGCTTTGAACCGATTGCTTCGCAAAACGCTTCAATGTTTCGAAGCGTTCGGAACGGCACACGCTTGGTGACCCCTGCTGGTCAGATTGGAAATGCAACAGTGGAAATGCAACAAAAACTCAGGCCAAACATGCATAAAACAACCTTTTGCAAACGCTTCCTTGAAAGTAAAATCTTTCAAATGCAATTAGCTTACCATCATCAGGTGAGTCTTGAACGGCGGGTTGCCTTTGTCAGCAGCTTCCACGGTAAAGCCTGAGCTTCTGCAAGGTGTTTGGCCGTGATAAAGAAGAAGCCTCCCCGTCGGGGAATCGAACCCCGGTCTTCCGCGTGACAGGCGGAGATACTGTCCACTATACTAACGAGGACCGGTCACTACAGGTGTGTCCCTGAGCGGTACGGCACTGTATGCTCAACCGTGGAGAAGTCACTTAATACTGGATATGCTTTCCATTATGGGAGTTGTTATTATTTAAGCCTTTTACTTTGGCCAAGGGGGGCAGGAAGAGGAGCTCACCCTGTCCTATGGAGGAATCCACCTGCAATCCAAGGAGATGAAGGGTTTGTTCATTGAGCTTCCAGGGAGTTCATAAAAATCTCATGCGAATACTACCACTGGTCTTCAACATACTATCGGCTTCAGTGACATCCTCTTAGACAGGGTTTGCGGTCATCTGGTGATGGGGCAGATTCTTATTACATCTGCTCCTTCCTCTAATGGAAGTGGCTGTATTATTTTTTGTTTTGTTTTGTTTTTTGAAGAATAAAATCTGGGTCGGAGGAGCCTGCACCAGACATTACCCTTGCTGAGCATGGTGGCATGTGCGTGGGGGCACATTGACCCAACGTCTCATGGGTATAGCTCGAGTTTCTCTTCATTCACGCATAAATCTTTCGCCTTTTACTAAAGATTTCCGTGGAGGGGAACATTTGCGAGTTTCTGGTATTTTTGGACGCTCTGCTCACAGCAGAGCTACCTAGTTTGTTCAAAAGCAGAGGACTTTTTGCGGCTTGCTCAGAAGAACCGCCGCAGGTTGGGCCAGCGTTCGAGCGTGGCAGAAAGACTTGGCCATTCTGTCCATGTCTGGAGCTGGGTGGTCGTCAAACCGCCGCCACTTTCCCAGTTCACAACTTCAAGTCTTGGGTCAGCTGCGTGATTGTGAGGTTTACCAAGCACAAAAGGGTAGTGATGGGAGAAACAAAGCTTTTCAAAGCTTTGAACCGATTGCTTCGCAAAACGCTTCAATGTTTCGAAGCGTTCGGAACGGCACACGCTTGGTGACCCCTGCTGGTCAGATTGGAAATGCAACAGTGGAAATGCAACAAAAACTCAGGCCAAACATGCATAAAACAACCTTTTGCAAACGCTTCCTTGAAAGTAAAATCTTTCAAATGCAATTAGCTTACCATCATCAGGTGAGTCTTGAACGGCGGGTTGCCTTTGTCAGCAGCTTCCACGGTAAAGCCTGAGCTTCTGCAAGGTGTTTGGCCGTGATAAAGAAGAAGCCTCCCCGTCGGGGAATCGAACCCCGGTCTTCCGCGTGACAGGCGGAGATACTGTCCACTATACTAACGAGGACCGGTCACTACAGGTCACTACCTGAGCGGTACGGCACTGTATGCTCAACCGTGGAGAAGTCACTTAATACTGGATATGCTTTCCATTATGGGAGTTGTTATTATTTAAGCCTTTTACTTTGGCCAAGGGGGGCAGGAAGAGGAGCTCACCCTGTCCTATGGAGGAATCCACCTGCAATCCAAGGAGATGAAGGGTTTGTTCATTGAGCTTCCAGGGAGTTCATAAAAATCTCATGCGAATACTACCACTGGTCTTCAACATACTATCGGCTTCAGTGACATCCTCTTAGACAGGGTTTGCGGTCATCTGGTGATGGGGCAGATTCTTATTACATCTGCTCCTTCCTCTAATGGAAGTGGCTGTATTATTTTTTGTTTTGTTTTGTTTTTTGAAGAATAAAATCTGGGTCGGAGGAGCCTGCACCAGACATTACCCTTGCTGAGCATGGTGGCATGTGCGTGGGGGCACATTGACCCAACGTCTCATGGGTATAGCTCGAGTTTCTCTTCATTCACGCATAAATCTTTCGCCTTTTACTAAAGATTTCCGTGGAGGGGAACATTTGCGAGTTTCTGGTATTTTTGGACGCTCTGCTCACAGCAGAGCTACCTAGTTTGTTCAAAAGCAGAGGACTTTTTGCGGCTTGCTCAGAAGAACCGCCGCAGGTTGGGCCAGCGTTCGAGCGTGGCAGAAAGACTTGGCCATTCTGTCCATGTCTGGAGCTGGGCGGTCGTCAAACCGCCGCCACTTTCCCAGTTCACAACTTCAAGTCTTGGGTCAGCTGCGTGATTGTGAGGTTTACCAAGCACAAAAGGGTAGTGATGGGAGAAACAAAGCTTTTCAAAGCTTTGAACCGATTGCTTCGCAAAACGCTTCAATGTTTCGAAGCGTTCGGAACGGCACACGCTTGGTGACCCCTGCTGGTCAGATTGGAAATGCAACAGTGGAAATGCAACAAAAACTCAGGCCAAACATGCATAAAACAACCTTTTGCAAACGCTTCCTTGAAAGTAAAATCTTTCAAATGCAATTAGCTTACCATCATCAGGTGAGTCTTGAACGGCGGGTTGCCTTTGTCAGCAGCTTCCACGGTAAAGCCTGAGCTTCTGCAAGGTGTTTGGCCGTGATAAAGAAGAAGCCTCCCCGTCGGGGAATCGAACCCCGGTCTTCCGCGTGACAGGCGGAGATACTGTCCACTATACTAACGAGGACCGGTCACTACAGGTGTGTCCCTGAGCGGTACGGCACTGTATGCTCAACCGTGGAGAAGTCACTTAATACTGGATATGCTTTCCATTATGGGAGTTGTTATTATTTAAGCCTTTTACTTTGGCCAAGGGGGGCAGGAAGAGGAGCTCACCCTGTCCTATGGAGGAATCCACCTGCAATCCAAGGAGATGAAGGGTTTGTTCATTGAGCTTCCAGGGAGTTCATAAAAATCTCATGCGAATACTACCACTGGTCTTCAACATACTATCGGCTTCAGTGACATCCTCTTAGACAGGGTTTGCGGTCATCTGGTGATGGGGCAGATTCTTATTACATCTGCTCCTTCCTCTAATGGAAGTGGCTGTATTATTTTTTGTTTTGTTTTGTTTTTTGAAGAATAAAATCTGGGTCGGAGGAGCCTGCACCAGACATTACCCTTGCTGAGCATGGTGGCATGTGCGTGGGGGCACATTGACCCAACGTCTCATGGGTATAGCTCGAGTTTCTCTTCATTCACGCATAAATCTTTCGCCTTTTACTAAAGATTTCCGTGGAGGGGAACATTTGCGAGTTTCTGGTATTTTTGGACGCTCTGCTCACAGCAGAGCTACCTAGTTTGTTCAAAAGCAGAGGACTTTTTGCGGCTTGCTCAGAAGAACCGCCGCAGGTTGGGCCAGCGTTCGAGCGTGGCAGAAAGACTTGGCCATTCTGTCCATGTCTGGAGCTGGGTGGTCGTCAAACCGCCGCCACTTTCCCAGTTCACAACTTCAAGTCTTGGGTCAGCTGCGTGATTGTGAGGTTTACCAAGCACAAAAGGGTAGTGATGGGAGAAACAAAGCTTTTCAAAGCTTTGAACCGATTGCTTCGCAAAACGCTTCAATGTTTCGAAGCGTTCGGAACGGCACACGCTTGGTGACCCCTGCTGGTCAGATTGGAAATGCAACAGTGGAAATGCAACAAAAACTCAGGCCAAACATGCATAAAACAACCTTTTGCAAACGCTTCCTTGAAAGTAAAATCTTTCAAATGCAATTAGCTTACCATCATCAGGTGAGTCTTGAACGGCGGGTTGCCTTTGTCAGCAGCTTCCACGGTAAAGCCTGAGCTTCTGCAAGGTGTTTGGCCGTGATAAAGAAGAAGCCTCCCCGTCGGGGAATCGAACCCCGGTCTTCCGCGTGACAGGCGGAGATACTGTCCACTATACTAACGAGGACCGGTCACTACAGGTGTGTCCCTGAGCGGTACGGCACTGTATGCTCAACCGTGGAGAAGTCACTTAATACTGGATATGCTTTCCATTATGGGAGTTGTTATTATTTAAGCCTTTTACTTTGGCCAAGGGGGGCAGGAAGAGGAGCTCACCCTGTCCTATGGAGGAATCCACCTGCAATCCAAGGAGATGAAGGGTTTGTTCATTGAGCTTCCAGGGAGTTCATAAAAATCTCATGCGAATACTACCACTGGTCTTCAACATACTATCGGCTTCAGTGACATCCTCTTAGACAGGGTTTGCGGTCATCTGGTGATGGGGCAGATTCTTATTACATCTGCTCCTTCCTCTAATGGAAGTGGCTGTATTATTTTTTGTTTTGTTTTGTTTTTTGAAGAATAAAATCTGGGTCGGAGGAGCCTGCACCAGACATTACCCTTGCTGAGCATGGTGGCATGTGCGTGGGGGCACATTGACCCAACGTCTCATGGGTATAGCTCGAGTTTCTCTTCATTCACGCATAAATCTTTCGCCTTTTACTAAAGATTTCCGTGGAGGGGAACATTTGCGAGTTTCTGGTATTTTTGGACGCTCTGCTCACAGCAGAGCTACCTAGTTTGTTCAAAAGCAGAGGACTTTTTGCGGCTTGCTCAGAAGAACCGCCGCAGGTTGGGCCAGCGTTCGAGCGTGGCAGAAAGACTTGGCCATTCTGTCCATGTCTGGAGCTGGGTGGTCGTCAAACCGCCGCCACTTTCCCAGTTCACAACTTCAAGTCTTGGGTCAGCTGCGTGATTGTGAGGTTTACCAAGCACAAAAGGGTAGTGATGGGAGAAACAAAGCTTTTCAAAGCTTTGAACCGATTGCTTCGCAAAACGCTTCAATGTTTCGAAGCGTTCGGAACGGCACACGCTTGGTGACCCCTGCTGGTCAGATTGGAAATGCAACAGTGGAAATGCAACAAAAACTCAGGCCAAACATGCATAAAACAACCTTTTGCAAACGCTTCCTTGAAAGTAAAATCTTTCAAATGCAATTAGCTTACCATCATCAGGTGAGTCTTGAACGGCGGGTTGCCTTTGTCAGCAGCTTCCACGGTAAAGCCTGAGCTTCTGCAAGGTGTTTGGCCGTGATAAAGAAGAAGCCTCCCCGTCGGGGAATCGAACCCCGGTCTTCCGCGTGACAGGCGGAGATACTGTCCACTATACTAACGAGGACCGGTCACTACAGGTGTGTCCCTGAGCGGTACGGCACTGTATGCTCAACCGTGGAGAAGTCACTTAATACTGGATATGCTTTCCATTATGGGAGTTGTTATTATTTAAGCCTTTTACTTTGGCCAAGGGGGGCAGGAAGAGGAGCTCACCCTGTCCTATGGAGGAATCCACCTGCAATCCAAGGAGATGAAGGGTTTGTTCATTGAGCTTCCAGGGAGTTCATAAAAATCTCATGCGAATACTACCACTGGTCTTCAACATACTATCGGCTTCAGTGACATCCTCTTAGACAGGGTTTGCGGTCATCTGGTGATGGGGCAGATTCTTATTACATCTGCTCCTTCCTCTAATGGAAGTGGCTGTATTATTTTTTGTTTTGTTTTGTTTTTTGAAGAATAAAATCTGGGTCGGAGGAGCCTGCACCAGACATTACCCTTGCTGAGCATGGTGGCATGTGCGTGGGGGCACATTGACCCAACGTCTCATGGGTATAGCTCGAGTTTCTCTTCATTCACGCATAAATCTTTCGCCTTTTACTAAAGATTTCCGTGGAGGGGAACATTTGCGAGTTTCTGGTATTTTTGGACGCTCTGCTCACAGCAGAGCTACCTAGTTTGTTCAAAAGCAGAGGACTTTTTGCGGCTTGCTCAGAAGAACCGCCGCAGGTTGGGCCAGCGTTCGAGCGTGGCAGAAAGACTTGGCCATTCTGTCCATGTCTGGAGCTGGGCGGTCGTCAAACCGCCGCCACTTTCCCAGTTCACAACTTCAAGTCTTGGGTCAGCTGCGTGATTGTGAGGTTTACCAAGCACAAAAGGGTAGTGATGGGAGAAACAAAGCTTTTCAAAGCTTTGAACCGATTGCTTCGCAAAACGCTTCAATGTTTCGAAGCGTTCGGAACGGCACACGCTTGGTGACCCCTGCTGGTCAGATTGGAAATGCAACAGTGGAAATGCAACAAAAACTCAGGCCAAACATGCATAAAACAACCTTTTGCAAACGCTTCCTTGAAAGTAAAATCTTTCAAATGCAATTAGCTTACCATCATCAGGTGAGTCTTGAACGGCGGGTTGCCTTTGTCAGCAGCTTCCACGGTAAAGCCTGAGCTTCTGCAAGGTGTTTGGCCGTGATAAAGAAGAAGCCTCCCCGTCGGGGAATCGAACCCCGGTCTTCCGCGTGACAGGCGGAGATACTGTCCACTATACTAACGAGGACCGGTCACTACAGGTGTGTCCCTGAGCGGTACGGCACTGTATGCTCAACCGTGGAGAAGTCACTTAATACTGGATATGCTTTCCATTATGGGAGTTGTTATTATTTAAGCCTTTTACTTTGGCCAAGGGGGGCAGGAAGAGGAGCTCACCCTGTCCTATGGAGGAATCCACCTGCAATCCAAGGAGATGAAGGGTTTGTTCATTGAGCTTCCAGGGAGTTCATAAAAATCTCATGCGAATACTACCACTGGTCTTCAACATACTATCGGCTTCAGTGACATCCTCTTAGACAGGGTTTGCGGTCATCTGGTGATGGGGCAGATTCTTATTACATCTGCTCCTTCCTCTAATGGAAGTGGCTGTATTATTTTTTGTTTTGTTTTGTTTTTTGAAGAATAAAATCTGGGTCGGAGGAGCCTGCACCAGACATTACCCTTGCTGAGCATGGTGGCATGTGCGTGGGGGCACATTGACCCAACGTCTCATGGGTATAGCTCGAGTTTCTCTTCATTCACGCATAAATCTTTCGCCTTTTACTAAAGATTTCCGTGGAGGGGAACATTTGCGAGTTTCTGGTATTTTTGGACGCTCTGCTCACAGCAGAGCTACCTAGTTTGTTCAAAAGCAGAGGACTTTTTGCGGCTTGCTCAGAAGAACCGCCGCAGGTTGGGCCAGCGTTCGAGCGTGGCAGAAAGACTTGGCCATTCTGTCCATGTCTGGAGCTGGGCGGTCGTCAAACCGCCGCCACTTTCCCAGTTCACAACTTCAAGTCTTGGGTCAGCTGCGTGATTGTGAGGTTTACCAAGCACAAAAGGGTAGTGATGGGATTGCTTCGCAAAACGCTTCAATGTTTCGAAGCGTTCGGAACGGCACACGCTTGGTGACCCCTGCTGGTCAGATTGGAAATGCAACAGTGGAAATGCAACAAAAACTCAGGCCAAACATGCATAAAACAACCTTTTGCAAACGCTTCCTTGAAAGTAAAATCTTTCAAATGCAATTAGCTTACCATCATCAGGTGAGTCTTGAACGGCGGGTTGCCTTTGTCAGCAGCTTCCACGGTAAAGCCTGAGCTTCTGCAAGGTGTTTGGCCGTGATAAAGAAGAAGCCTCCCCGTCGGGGAATCGAACCCCAGTCTTCCGCGTGACAGGCGGAGATACTGTCCACTATACTAACGAGGACCGGTCACTACAGGTGTGTCCCTGAGTGGTACGGCACTGTATGCTCAACCGTGGAGAAGTCACTTAATACTGGATATGCTTTCCATTATGGGAGTTGTTATTATTTAAGCCTTTTACTTTGGCCAAGGGGGGCAGGAAGAGGAGCTCACCCTGTCCTATGGAGGAATCCACCTGCAATCCAAGGAGATGAAGGGTTTGTTCATTGAGCTTCCAGGGAGTTCATAAAAATCTCATGCGAATACTACCACTGGTCTTCAACATACTATCGGCTTCAGTGACATCCTCTTAGACAGGGTTTGCGGTCATCTGGTGATGGGGCAGATTCTTATTACATCTGCTCCTTCCTCTAATGGAAGTGGCTGTATTATTTTTTGTTTTGTTTTGTTTTTTGAAGAATAAAATCTGGGTCGGAGGAGCCTGCACCAGACATTACCCTTGCTGAGCATGGTGGCATGTGCGTGGGGGCACATTGACCCAACGTCTCATGGGTATAGCTCGAGTTTCTCTTCATTCACGCATAAATCTTTCGCCTTTTACTAAAGATTTCCGTGGAGGGGAACATTTGCGAGTTTCTGGTATTTTTGGACGCTCTGCTCACAGCAGAGCTACCTAGTTTGTTCAAAAGCAGAGGACTTTTTGCGGCTTGCTCAGAAGAACCGCCGCAGGTTGGGCCAGCGTTCGAGCGTGGCAGAAAGACTTGGCCATTCTGTCCATGTCTGGAGCTGGGCGGTCGTCAAACCGCCGCCACTTTCCCAGTTCACAACTTCAAGTCTTGGGTCAGCTGCGTGATTGTGAGGTTTACCAAGCACAAAAGGGTAGTGATGGGAGAAACAAAGCTTTTCAAAGCTTTGAACCGATTGCTTCGCAAAACGCTTCAATGTTTCGAAGCGTTCGGAACGGCACACGCTTGGTGACCCCTGCTGGTCAGATTGGAAATGCAACAGTGGAAATGCAACAAAAACTCAGGCCAAACATGCATAAAACAACCTTTTGCAAACGCTTCCTTGAAAGTAAAATCTTTCAAATGCAATTAGCTTACCATCATCAGGTGAGTCTTGAACGGCGGGTTGCCTTTGTCAGCAGCTTCCACGGTAAAGCCTGAGCTTCTGCAAGGTGTTTGGCCGTGATAAAGAAGAAGCCTCCCCGTCGGGGAATCGAACCCCGGTCTTCCGCGTGACAGGCGGAGATACTGTCCACTATACTAACGAGGACCGGTCACTACAGGTGTGTCCCTGAGCGGTACGGCACTGTATGCTCAACCGTGGAGAAGTCACTTAATACTGGATATGCTTTCCATTATGGGAGTTGTTATTATTTAAGCCTTTTACTTTGGCCAAGGGGGGCAGGAAGAGGAGCTCACCCTGTCCTATGGAGGAATCCACCTGCAATCCAAGGAGATGAAGGGTTTGTTCATTGAGCTTCCAGGGAGTTCATAAAAATCTCATGCGAATACTACCACTGGTCTTCAACATACTATCGGCTTCAGTGACATCCTCTTAGACAGGGTTTGCGGTCATCTGGTGATGGGGCAGATTCTTATTACATCTGCTCCTTCCTCTAATGGAAGTGGCTGTATTATTTTTTGTTTTGTTTTGTTTTTTGAAGAATAAAATCTGGGTCGGAGGAGCCTGCACCAGACATTACCCTTGCTGAGCATGGTGGCATGTGCGTGGGGGCACATTGACCCAACGTCTCATGGGTATAGCTCGAGTTTCTCTTCATTCACGCATAAATCTTTCGCCTTTTACTAAAGATTTCCGTGGAGGGGAACATTTGCGAGTTTCTGGTATTTTTGGACGCTCTGCTCACAGCAGAGCTACCTAGTTTGTTCAAAAGCAGAGGACTTTTTGCGGCTTGCTCAGAAGAACCGCCGCAGGTTGGGCCAGCGTTCGAGCGTGGCAGAAAGACTTGGCCATTCTGTCCATGTCTGGAGCTGGGCGGTCGTCAAACCGCCGCCACTTTCCCAGTTCACAACTTCAAGTCTTGGGTCAGCTGCGTGATTGTGAGGTTTACCAAGCACAAAAGGGTAGTGATGGGAGAAACAAAGCTTTTCAAAGCTTTGAACCGATTGCTTCGCAAAACGCTTCAATGTTTCGAAGCGTTCGGAACGGCACACGCTTGGTGACCCCTGCTGGTCAGATTGGAAATGCAACAGTGGAAATGCAACAAAAACTCAGGCCAAACATGCATAAAACAACCTTTTGCAAACGCTTCCTTGAAAGTAAAATCTTTCAAATGCAATTAGCTTACCATCATCAGGTGAGTCTTGAACGGCGGGTTGCCTTTGTCAGCAGCTTCCACGGTAAAGCCTGAGCTTCTGCAAGGTGTTTGGCCGTGATAAAGAAGAAGCCTCCCCGTCGGGGAATCGAACCCCGGTCTTCCGCGTGACAGGCGGAGATACTGTCCACTATACTAACGAGGACCGGTCACTACAGGTGTGTCCCTGAGCGGTACGGCACTGTATGCTCAACCGTGGAGAAGTCACTTAATACTGGATATGCTTTCCATTATGGGAGTTGTTATTATTTAAGCCTTTTACTTTGGCCAAGGGGGGCAGGAAGAGGAGCTCACCCTGTCCTATGGAGGAATCCACCTGCAATCCAAGGAGATGAAGGGTTTGTTCATTGAGCTTCCAGGGAGTTCATAAAAATCTCATGCGAATACTACCACTGGTCTTCAACATACTATCGGCTTCAGTGACATCCTCTTAGACAGGGTTTGCGGTCATCTGGTGATGGGGCAGATTCTTATTACATCTGCTCCTTCCTCTAATGGAAGTGGCTGTATTATTTTTTGTTTTGTTTTGTTTTTTGAAGAATAAAATCTGGGTCGGAGGAGCCTGCACCAGACATTACCCTTGCTGAGCATGGTGGCATGTGCGTGGGGGCACATTGACCCAACGTCTCATGGGTATAGCTCGAGTTTCTCTTCATTCACGCATAAATCTTTCGCCTTTTACTAAAGATTTCCGTGGAGGGGAACATTTGCGAGTTTCTGGTATTTTTGGACGCTCTGCTCACAGCAGAGCTACCTAGTTTGTTCAAAAGCAGAGGACTTTTTGCGGCTTGCTCAGAAGAACCGCCGCAGGTTGGGCCAGCGTTCGAGCGTGGCAGAAAGACTTGGCCATTCTGTCCATGTCTGGAGCTGGGTGGTCGTCAAACCGCCGCCACTTTCCCAGTTCACAACTTCAAGTCTTGGGTCAGCTGCGTGATTGTGAGGTTCACCAAGCACAAAAGGGTAGTGATGGGAGAAACAAAGCTTTTCAAAGCTTTGAACCGATTGCTTCGCAAAACGCTTCAATGTTTCGAAGCGTTCGGAACGGCACACGCTTGGTGACCCCTGCTGGTCAGATTGGAAATGCAACAGTGGAAATGCAACAAAAACTCAGGCCAAACATGCATAAAACAACCTTTTGCAAACGCTTCCTTGAAAGTAAAATCTTTCAAATGCAATTAGCTTACCATCATCAGGTGAGTCTTGAACGGCGGGTTGCCTTTGTCAGCAGCTTCCACGGTAAAGCCTGAGCTTCTGCAAGGTGTTTGGCCGTGATAAAGAAGAAGCCTCCCCGTCGGGGAATCGAACCCCGGTCTTCCGCGTGACAGGCGGAGATACTGTCCACTATACTAACGAGGACCGGTCACTACAGGTCACTACCTGAGCGGTACGGCACTGTATGCTCAACCGTGGAGAAGTCACTTAATACTGGATATGCTTTCCATTATGGGAGTTGTTATTATTTAAGCCTTTTACTTTGGCCAAGGGGGGCAGGAAGAGGAGCTCACCCTGTCCTATGGAGGAATCCACCTGCAATCCAAGGAGATGAAGGGTTTGTTCATTGAGCTTCCAGGGAGTTCATAAAAATCTCATGCGAATACTACCACTGGTCTTCAACATACTATCGGCTTCAGTGACATCCTCTTAGACAGGGTTTGCGGTCATCTGGTGATGGGGCAGATTCTTATTACATCTGCTCCTTCCTCTAATGGAAGTGGCTGTATTATTTTTTGTTTTGTTTTGTTTTTTGAAGAATAAAATCTGGGTCGGAGGAGCCTGCACCAGACATTACCCTTGCTGAGCATGGTGGCATGTGCGTGGGGGCACATTGACCCAACGTCTCATGGGTATAGCTCGAGTTTCTCTTCATTCACGCATAAATCTTTCGCCTTTTACTAAAGATTTCCGTGGAGGGGAACATTTGCGAGTTTCTGGTATTTTTGGACGCTCTGCTCACAGCAGAGCTACCTAGTTTGTTCAAAAGCAGAGGACTTTTTGCGGCTTGCTCAGAAGAACCGCCGCAGGTTGGGCCAGCGTTCGAGCGTGACAGAAAGACTTGGCCATTCTGTCCATGTCTGGAGCTGGGTGGTCGTCAAACCGCCGCCACTTTCCCAGTTCACAACTTCAAGTCTTGGGTCAGCTGCGTGATTGTGAGGTTCACCAAGCACAAAAGGGTAGTGATGGGAGAAACAAAGCTTTTCAAAGCTTTGAACCGATTGCTTCGCAAAACGCTTCAATGTTTCGAAGCGTTCGGAACGGCACACGCTTGGTGACCCCTGCTGGTCAGATTGGAAATGCAACAGTGGAAATGCAACAAAAACTCAGGCCAAACATGCATAAAACAACCTTTTGCAAACGCTTCCTTGAAAGTAAAATCTTTCAAATGCAATTAGCTTACCATCATCAGGTGAGTCTTGAACGGCGGGTTGCCTTTGTCAGCAGCTTCCACGGTAAAGCCTGAGCTTCTGCAAGGTGTTTGGCCGTGATAAAGAAGAAGCCTCCCCGTCGGGGAATCGAACCCCGGTCTTCCGCGTGACAGGCGGAGATACTGTCCACTATACTAACGAGGACCGGTCACTACAGGTCACTACCTGAGCGGTACGGCACTGTATGCTCAACCGTGGAGAAGTCACTTAATACTGGATATGCTTTCCATTATGGGAGTTGTTATTATTTAAGCCTTTTACTTTGGCCAAGGGGGGCAGGAAGAGGAGCTCACCCTGTCCTATGGAGGAATCCACCTGCAATCCAAGGAGATGAAGGGTTTGTTCATTGAGCTTCCAGGGAGTTCATAAAAATCTCATGCGAATACTACCACTGGTCTTCAACATACTATCGGCTTCAGTGACATCCTCTTAGACAGGGTTTGCGGTCATCTGGTGATGGGGCAGATTCTTATTACATCTGCTCCTTCCTCTAATGGAAGTGGCTGTATTATTTTTTGTTTTGTTTTGTTTTTTGAAGAATAAAATCTGGGTCGGAGGAGCCTGCACCAGACATTACCCTTGCTGAGCATGGTGGCATGTGCGTGGGGGCACATTGACCCAACGTCTCATGGGTATAGCTCGAGTTTCTCTTCATTCACGCATAAATCTTTCGCCTTTTACTAAAGATTTCCGTGGAGGGGAACATTTGCGAGTTTCTGGTATTTTTGGACGCTCTGCTCACAGCAGAGCTACCTAGTTTGTTCAAAAGCAGAGGACTTTTTGCGGCTTGCTCAGAAGAACCGCCGCAGGTTGGGCCAGCGTTCGAGCGTGGCAGAAAGACTTGGCCATTCTGTCCATGTCTGGAGCTGGGTGGTCGTCAAACCGCCGCCACTTTCCCAGTTCACAACTTCAAGTCTTGGGTCAGCTGCGTGATTGTGAGGTTCACCAAGCACAAAAGGGTAGTGATGGGAGAAACAAAGCTTTTCAAAGCTTTGAACCGATTGCTTCGCAAAACGCTTCAATGTTTCGAAGCGTTCGGAACGGCACACGCTTGGTGACCCCTGCTGGTCAGATTGGAAATGCAACAGTGGAAATGCAACAAAAACTCAGGCCAAACATGCATAAAACAACCTTTTGCAAACGCTTCCTTGAAAGTAAAATCTTTCAAATGCAATTAGCTTACCATCATCAGGTGAGTCTTGAACGGCGGGTTGCCTTTGTCAGCAGCTTCCACGGTAAAGCCTGAGCTTCTGCAAGGTGTTTGGCCGTGATAAAGAAGAAGCCTCCCCGTCGGGGAATCGAACCCCGGTCTTCCGCGTGACAGGCGGAGATACTGTCCACTATACTAACGAGGACCGGTCACTACAGGTCACTACCTGAGCGGTACGGCACTGTATGCTCAACCGTGGAGAAGTCACTTAATACTGGATATGCTTTCCATTATGGGAGTTGTTATTATTTAAGCCTTTTACTTTGGCCAAGGGGGGCAGGAAGAGGAGCTCACCCTGTCCTATGGAGGAATCCACCTGCAATCCAAGGAGATGAAGGGTTTGTTCATTGAGCTTCCAGGGAGTTCATAAAAATCTCATGCGAATACTACCACTGGTCTTCAACATACTATCGGCTTCAGTGACATCCTCTTAGACAGGGTTTGCGGTCATCTGGTGATGGGGCAGATTCTTATTACATCTGCTCCTTCCTCTAATGGAAGTGGCTGTATTATTTTTTGTTTTGTTTTGTTTTTTGAAGAATAAAATCTGGGTCGGAGGAGCCTGCACCAGACATTACCCTTGCTGAGCATGGTGGCATGTGCGTGGGGGCACATTGACCCAACGTCTCATGGGTATAGCTCGAGTTTCTCTTCATTCACGCATAAATCTTTCGCCTTTTACTAAAGATTTCCGTGGAGGGGAACATTTGCGAGTTTCTGGTATTTTTGGACGCTCTGCTCACAGCAGAGCTACCTAGTTTGTTCAAAAGCAGAGGACTTTTTGCGGCTTGCTCAGAAGAACCGCCGCAGGTTGGGCCAGCGTTCGAGCGTGGCAGAAAGACTTGGCCATTCTGTCCATGTCTGGAGCTGGGCGGTCGTCAAACCGCCGCCACTTTCCCAGTTCACAACTTCAAGTCTTGGGTCAGCTGCGTGATTGTGAGGTTTACCAAGCACAAAAGGGTAGTGATGGGAGAAACAAAGCTTTTCAAAGCTTTGAACCGATTGCTTCGCAAAACGCTTCAATGTTTCGAAGCGTTCGGAACGGCACACGCTTGGTGACCCCTGCTGGTCAGATTGGAAATGCAACAGTGGAAATGCAACAAAAACTCAGGCCAAACATGCATAAAACAACCTTTTGCAAACGCTTCCTTGAAAGTAAAATCTTTCAAATGCAATTAGCTTACCATCATCAGGTGAGTCTTGAACGGCGGGTTGCCTTTGTCAGCAGCTTCCACGGTAAAGCCTGAGCTTCTGCAAGGTGTTTGGCCGTGATAAAGAAGAAGCCTCCCCGTCGGGGAATCGAACCCCGGTCTTCCGCGTGACAGGCGGAGATACTGTCCACTATACTAACGAGGACCGGTCACTACAGGTGTGTCCCTGAGCGGTACGGCACTGTATGCTCAACCGTGGAGAAGTCACTTAATACTGGATATGCTTTCCATTATGGGAGTTGTTATTATTTAAGCCTTTTACTTTGGCCAAGGGGGGCAGGAAGAGGAGCTCACCCTGTCCTATGGAGGAATCCACCTGCAATCCAAGGAGATGAAGGGTTTGTTCATTGAGCTTCCAGGGAGTTCATAAAAATCTCATGCGAATACTACCACTGGTCTTCAACATACTATCGGCTTCAGTGACATCCTCTTAGACAGGGTTTGCGGTCATCTGGTGATGGGGCAGATTCTTATTACATCTGCTCCTTCCTCTAATGGAAGTGGCTGTATTATTTTTTGTTTTGTTTTGTTTTTTGAAGAATAAAATCTGGGTCGGAGGAGCCTGCACCAGACATTACCCTTGCTGAGCATGGTGGCATGTGCGTGGGGGCACATTGACCCAACGTCTCATGGGTATAGCTCGAGTTTCTCTTCATTCACGCATAAATCTTTCGCCTTTTACTAAAGATTTCCGTGGAGGGGAACATTTGCGAGTTTCTGGTATTTTTGGACGCTCTGCTCACAGCAGAGCTACCTAGTTTGTTCAAAAGCAGAGGACTTTTTGCGGCTTGCTCAGAAGAACCGCCGCAGGTTGGGCCAGCGTTCGAGCGTGGCAGAAAGACTTGGCCATTCTGTCCATGTCTGGAGCTGGGTGGTCGTCAAACCGCCGCCACTTTCCCAGTTCACAACTTCAAGTCTTGGGTCAGCTGCGTGATTGTGAGGTTTACCAAGCACAAAAGGGTAGTGATGGGAGAAACAAAGCTTTTCAAAGCTTTGAACCGATTGCTTCGCAAAACGCTTCAATGTTTCGAAGCGTTCGGAACGGCACACGCTTGGTGACCCCTGCTGGTCAGATTGGAAATGCAACAGTGGAAATGCAACAAAAACTCAGGCCAAACATGCATAAAACAACCTTTTGCAAACGCTTCCTTGAAAGTAAAATCTTTCAAATGCAATTAGCTTACCATCATCAGGTGAGTCTTGAACGGCGGGTTGCCTTTGTCAGCAGCTTCCACGGTAAAGCCTGAGCTTCTGCAAGGTGTTTGGCCGTGATAAAGAAGAAGCCTCCCCGTCGGGGAATCGAACCCCGGTCTTCCGCGTGACAGGCGGAGATACTGTCCACTATACTAACGAGGACCGGTCACTACAGGTGTGTCCCTGAGCGGTACGGCACTGTATGCTCAACCGTGGAGAAGTCACTTAATACTGGATATGCTTTCCATTATGGGAGTTGTTATTATTTAAGCCTTTTACTTTGGCCAAGGGGGGCAGGAAGAGGAGCTCACCCTGTCCTATGGAGGAATCCACCTGCAATCCAAGGAGATGAAGGGTTTGTTCATTGAGCTTCCAGGGAGTTCATAAAAATCTCATGCGAATACTACCACTGGTCTTCAACATACTATCGGCTTCAGTGACATCCTCTTAGACAGGGTTTGCGGTCATCTGGTGATGGGGCAGATTCTTATTACATCTGCTCCTTCCTCTAATGGAAGTGGCTGTATTATTTTTTGTTTTGTTTTGTTTTTTGAAGAATAAAATCTGGGTCGGAGGAGCCTGCACCAGACATTACCCTTGCTGAGCATGGTGGCATGTGCGTGGGGGCACATTGACCCAACGTCTCATGGGTATAGCTCGAGTTTCTCTTCATTCACGCATAAATCTTTCGCCTTTTACTAAAGATTTCCGTGGAGGGGAACATTTGCGAGTTTCTGGTATTTTTGGACGCTCTGCTCACAGCAGAGCTACCTAGTTTGTTCAAAAGCAGAGGACTTTTTGCGGCTTGCTCAGAAGAACCGCCGCAGGTTGGGCCAGCGTTCGAGCGTGGCAGAAAGACTTGGCCATTCTGTCCATGTCTGGAGCTGGGTGGTCGTCAAACCGCCGCCACTTTCCCAGTTCACAACTTCAAGTCTTGGGTCAGCTGCGTGATTGTGAGGTTTACCAAGCACAAAAGGGTAGTGATGGGAGAAACAAAGCTTTTCAAAGCTTTGAACCGATTGCTTCGCAAAACGCTTCAATGTTTCGAAGCGTTCGGAACGGCACACGCTTGGTGACCCCTGCTGGTCAGATTGGAAATGCAACAGTGGAAATGCAACAAAAACTCAGGCCAAACATGCATAAAACAACCTTTTGCAAACGCTTCCTTGAAAGTAAAATCTTTCAAATGCAATTAGCTTACCATCATCAGGTGAGTCTTGAACGGCGGGTTGCCTTTGTCAGCAGCTTCCACGGTAAAGCCTGAGCTTCTGCAAGGTGTTTGGCCGTGATAAAGAAGAAGCCTCCCCGTCGGGGAATCGAACCCCGGTCTTCCGCGTGACAGGCGGAGATACTGTCCACTATACTAACGAGGACCGGTCACTACAGGTGTGTCCCTGAGCGGTACGGCACTGTATGCTCAACCGTGGAGAAGTCACTTAATACTGGATATGCTTTCCATTATGGGAGTTGTTATTATTTAAGCCTTTTACTTTGGCCAAGGGGGGCAGGAAGAGGAGCTCACCCTGTCCTATGGAGGAATCCACCTGCAATCCAAGGAGATGAAGGGTTTGTTCATTGAGCTTCCAGGGAGTTCATAAAAATCTCATGCGAATACTACCACTGGTCTTCAACATACTATCGGCTTCAGTGACATCCTCTTAGACAGGGTTTGCGGTCATCTGGTGATGGGGCAGATTCTTATTACATCTGCTCCTTCCTCTAATGGAAGTGGCTGTATTATTTTTTGTTTTGTTTTGTTTTTTGAAGAATAAAATCTGGGTCGGAGGAGCCTGCACCAGACATTACCCTTGCTGAGCATGGTGGCATGTGCGTGGGGGCACATTGACCCAACGTCTCATGGGTATAGCTCGAGTTTCTCTTCATTCACGCATAAATCTTTCGCCTTTTACTAAAGATTTCCGTGGAGGGGAACATTTGCGAGTTTCTGGTATTTTTGGACGCTCTGCTCACAGCAGAGCTACCTAGTTTGTTCAAAAGCAGAGGACTTTTTGCGGCTTGCTCAGAAGAACCGCCGCAGGTTGGGCCAGCGTTCGAGCGTGGCAGAAAGACTTGGCCATTCTGTCCATGTCTGGAGCTGGGTGGTCGTCAAACCGCCGCCACTTTCCCAGTTCACAACTTCAAGTCTTGGGTCAGCTGCGTGATTGTGAGGTTTACCAAGCACAAAAGGGTAGTGATGGGAGAAACAAAGCTTTTCAAAGCTTTGAACCGATTGCTTCGCAAAACGCTTCAATGTTTCGAAGCGTTCGGAACGGCACACGCTTGGTGACCCCTGCTGGTCAGATTGGAAATGCAACAGTGGAAATGCAACAAAAACTCAGGCCAAACATGCATAAAACAACCTTTTGCAAACGCTTCCTTGAAAGTAAAATCTTTCAAATGCAATTAGCTTACCATCATCAGGTGAGTCTTGAACGGCGGGTTGCCTTTGTCAGCAGCTTCCACGGTAAAGCCTGAGCTTCTGCAAGGTGTTTGGCCGTGATAAAGAAGAAGCCTCCCCGTCGGGGAATCGAACCCCGGTCTTCCGCGTGACAGGCGGAGATACTGTCCACTATACTAACGAGGACCGGTCACTACAGGTCACTACCTGAGCGGTACGGCACTGTATGCTCAACCGTGGAGAAGTCACTTAATACTGGATATGCTTTCCATTATGGGAGTTGTTATTATTTAAGCCTTTTACTTTGGCCAAGGGGGGCAGGAAGAGGAGCGCACCCTGTCCTATGGAGGAATCCACCTGCAATCCAAGGAGATGAAGGGTTTGTTCATTGAGCTTCCAGGGAGTTCATAAAAATCTCATGCGAATACTACCACTGGTCTTCAACATACTATCGGCTTCAGTGACATCCTCTTAGACAGGGTTTGCGGTCATCTGGTGATGGGGCAGATTCTTATTACATCTGCTCCTTCCTCTAATGGAAGTGGCTGTATTATTTTTTGTTTTGTTTTGTTTTTTGAAGAATAAAATCTGGGTCGGAGGAGCCTGCACCAGACATTACCCTTGCTGAGCATGGTGGCATGTGCGTGGGGGCACATTGACCCAACGTCTCATGGGTATAGCTCGAGTTTCTCTTCATTCACGCATAAATCTTTCGCCTTTTACTAAAGATTTCCGTGGAGGGGAACATTTGCGAGTTTCTGGTATTTTTGGACGCTCTGCTCACAGCAGAGCTACCTAGTTTGTTCAAAAGCAGAGGACTTTTTGCGGCTTGCTCAGAAGAACCGCCGCAGGTTGGGCCAGCGTTCGAGCGTGGCAGAAAGACTTGGCCATTCTGTCCATGTCTGGAGCTGGGTGGTCGTCAAACCGCCGCCACTTTCCCAGTTCACAACTTCAAGTCTTGGGTCAGCTGCGTGATTGTGAGGTTTACCAAGCACAAAAGGGTAGTGATGGGAGAAACAAAGCTTTTCAAAGCTTTGAACCGATTGCTTCGCAAAATGCTTCAATGTTTCGAAGCGTTCGGAACGGCACACGCTTGGTGACCCCTGCTGGTCAGATTGGAAATGCAACAGTGGAAATGCAACAAAAACTCAGGCCAAACATGCATAAAACAACCTTTTGCAAACGCTTCCTTGAAAGTAAAATCTTTCAAATGCAATTAGCTTACCATCATCAGGTGAGTCTTGAACGGCGGGTTGCCTTTGTCAGCAGCTTCCACGGTAAAGCCTGAGCTTCTGCAAGGTGTTTGGCCGTGATAAAGAAGAAGCCTCCCCGTCGGGGAATCGAACCCCGGTCTTCCGCGTGACAGGCGGAGATACTGTCCACTATACTAACGAGGACCGGTCACTACAGGTGTGTCCCTGAGCGGTACGGCACTGTATGCTCAACCGTGGAGAAGTCACTTAATACTGGATATGCTTTCCATTATGGGAGTTGTTATTATTTAAGCCTTTTACTTTGGCCAAGGGGGGCAGGAAGAGGAGCTCACCCTGTCCTATGGAGGAATCCACCTGCAATCCAAGGAGATGAAGGGTTTGTTCATTGAGCTTCCAGGGAGTTCATAAAAATCTCATGCGAATACTACCACTGGTCTTCAACATACTATCGGCTTCAGTGACATCCTCTTAGACAGGGTTTGCGGTCATCTGGTGATGGGGCAGATTCTTATTACATCTGCTCCTTCCTCTAATGGAAGTGGCTGTATTATTTTTTGTTTTGTTTTGTTTTTTGAAGAATAAAATCTGGGTCGGAGGAGCCTGCACCAGACATTACCCTTGCTGAGCATGGTGGCATGTGCGTGGGGGCACATTGACCCAACGTCTCATGGGTATAGCTCGAGTTTCTCTTCATTCACGCATAAATCTTTCGCCTTTTACTAAAGATTTCCGTGGAGGGGAACATTTGCGAGTTTCTGGTATTTTTGGACGCTCTGCTCTAAGCAGAGCTACCTAGTTTGTTCAAAAGCAGAGGACTTTTTGCGGCTTGCTCAGAAGAACCGCCGCAGGTTGGGCCAGCGTTCGAGCGTGGCAGAAAGACTTGGCCATTCTGTCCATGTCTGGAGCTGGGTGGTCGTCAAACCGCCGCCACTTTCCCAGTTCACAACTTCAAGTCTTGGGTCAGCTGCGTGATTGTGAGGTTTACCAAGCACAAAAGGGTAGTGATGGGAGAAACAAAGCTTTTCAAAGCTTTGAACCGATTGCTTCGCAAAACGCTTCAATGTTTCGAAGCGTTCGGAACGGCACACGCTTGGTGACCCCTGCTGGTCAGATTGGAAATGCAACAGTGGAAATGCAACAAAAACTCAGGCCAAACATGCATAAAACAACCTTTTGCAAACGCTTCCTTGAAAGTAAAATCTTTCAAATGCAATTAGCTTACCATCATCAGGTGAGTCTTGAACGGCGGGTTGCCTTTGTCAGCAGCTTCCACGGTAAAGCCTGAGCTTCTGCAAGGTGTTTGGCCGTGATAAAGAAGAAGCCTCCCCGTCGGGGAATCGAACCCCGGTCTTCCGCGTGACAGGCGGAGATACTGTCCACTATACTAACGAGGACCAGTCACTACAGGTCACTACCTGAGCGGTACGGCACTGTATGCTCAACCGTGGAGAAGTCACTTAATACTGGATATGCTTTCCATTATGGGAGTTGTTATTATTTAAGCCTTTTACTTTGGCCAAGGGGGGCAGGAAGAGGAGCTCACCCTGTCCTATGGAGGAATCCACCTGCAATCCAAGGAGATGAAGGGTTTGTTCATTGAGCTTCCAGGGAGTTCATAAAAATCTCATGCGAATACTACCACTGGTCTTCAACATACTATCGGCTTCAGTGACATCCTCTTAGACAGGGTTTGCGGTCATCTGGTGATGGGGCAGATTCTTATTACATCTGCTCCTTCCTCTAATGGAAGTGGCTGTATTATTTTTTGTTTTGTTTTGTTTTTTGAAGAATAAAATCTGGGTCGGAGGAGCCTGCACCAGACATTACCCTTGCTGAGCATGGTGGCATGTGCGTGGGGGCACATTGACCCAACGTCTCATGGGTATAGCTCGAGTTTCTCTTCATTCACGCATAAATCTTTCGCCTTTTACTAAAGATTTCCGTGGAGGGGAACATTTGCGAGTTTCTGGTATTTTTGGACGCTCTGCTCACAGCAGAGCTACCTAGTTTGTTCAAAAGCAGAGGACTTTTTGCGGCTTGCTCAGAAGAACCGCCGCAGGTTGGGCCAGCGTTCGAGCGTGGCAGAAAGTCTTGGCCATTCTGTCCATGTCTGGAGCTGGGTGGTCGTCAAACCGCCGCCACTTTCCCAGTTCACAACTTCAAGTCTTGGGTCAGCTGCGTGATTGTGAGGTTTACCAAGCACAAAAGGGTAGTGATGGGAGAAACAAAGCTTTTCAAAGCTTTGAACCGATTGCTTCGCAAAACGCTTCAATGTTTCGAAGCGTTCGGAACGGCACACGCTTGGTGACCCCTGCTGGTCAGATTGGAAATGCAACAGTGGAAATGCAACAAAAACTCAGGCCAAACATGCATAAAACAACCTTTTGCAAACGCTTCCTTGAAAGTAAAATCTTTCAAATGCAATTAGCTTACCATCATCAGGTGAGTCTTGAACGGCGGGTTGCCTTTGTCAGCAGCTTCCACGGTAAAGCCTGAGCTTCTGCAAGGTGTTTGGCCGTGATAAAGAAGAAGCCTCCCCGTCAGGGAATCGAACCCCGGTCTTCCGCGTGACAGGCGGAGATACTGTCCACTATACTAACGAGGACCGGTCACTACAGGTCACTACCTGAGCGGTACGGCACTGTATGCTCAACCGTGGAGAAGTCACTTAATACTGGATATGCTTTCCATTATGGGAGTTGTTATTATTTAAGCCTTTTACTTTGGCCAAGGGGGGCAGGAAGAGGAGCTCACCCTGTCCTATGGAGGAATCCACCTGCAATCCAAGGAGATGAAGGGTTTGTTCATTGAGCTTCCAGGGAGTTCATAAAAATCTCATGCGAATACTACCACTGGTCTTCAACATACTATCGGCTTCAGTGACATCCTCTTAGACAGGGTTTGCGGTCATCTGGTGATGGGGCAGATTCTTATTACATCTGCTCCTTCCTCTAATGGAAGTGGCTGTATTATTTTTTGTTTTGTTTTGTTTTTTGAAGAATAAAATCTGGGTCGGAGGAGCCTGCACCAGACATTACCCTTGCTGAGCATGGTGGCATGTGCGTGGGGGCACATTGACCCAACGTCTCATGGGTATAGCTCGAGTTTCTCTTCATTCACGCATAAATCTTTCGCCTTTTACTAAAGATTTCCGTGGAGGGGAACATTTGCGAGTTTCTGGTATTTTTGGACGCTCTGCTCACAGCAGAGCTACCTAGTTTGTTCAAAAGCAGAGGACTTTTTGCGGCTTGCTCAGAAGAACCGCCGCAGGTTGGGCCAG
This sequence comes from Squalius cephalus, assembly GCF_949319135.1. Taxonomy (NCBI): domain Eukaryota; kingdom Metazoa; phylum Chordata; class Actinopteri; order Cypriniformes; family Leuciscidae; genus Squalius; species Squalius cephalus. The sequence goes on along the minus strand of NC_137133.1, from coordinate 2,321,483 downwards.
CGTTCGAGCGTGGCAGAAAGTCTTGGCCATTCTGTCCATGTCTGGAGCTGGGTGGTCGTCAAACCGCCGCCACTTTCCCAGTTCACAACTTCAAGTCTTGGGTCAGCTGCGTGATTGTGAGGTTTACCAAGCACAAAAGGGTAGTGATGGGAGAAACAAAGCTTTTCAAAGCTTTGAACCGATTGCTTCGCAAAACGCTTCAATGTTTCGAAGCGTTCGGAACGGCACACGCTTGGTGACCCCTGCTGGTCAGATTGGAAATGCAACAGTGGAAATGCAACAAAAACTCAGGCCAAACATGCATAAAACAACCTTTTGCAAACGCTTCCTTGAAAGTAAAATCTTTCAAATGCAATTAGCTTACCATCATCAGGTGAGTCTTGAACGGCGGGTTGCCTTTGTCAGCAGCTTCCACGGTAAAGCCTGAGCTTCTGCAAGGTGTTTGGCCGTGATAAAGAAGAAGCCTCCCCGTCGGGGAATCGAACCCCGGTCTTCCGCGTGACAGGCGGAGATACTGTCCACTATACTAACGAGGACCGGTCACTACAGGTGTGTCCCTGAGCGGTACGGCACTGTATGCTCAACCGTGGAGAAGTCACTTAATACTGGATATGCTTTCCATTATGGGAGTTGTTATTATTTAAGCCTTTTACTTTGGCCAAGGGGGGCAGGAAGAGGAGCTCACCCTGTCCTATGGAGGAATCCACCTGCAATCCAAGGAGATGAAGGGTTTGTTCATTGAGCTTCCAGGGAGTTCATAAAAATCTCATGCGAATACTACCACTGGTCTTCAACATACTATCGGCTTCAGTGACATCCTCTTAGACAGGGTTTGCGGTCATCTGGTGATGGGGCAGATTCTTATTACATCTGCTCCTTCCTCTAATGGAAGTGGCTGTATTATTTTTTGTTTTGTTTTGTTTTTGAAGAATAAAATCTGGGTCGGAGGAGCCTGCACCAGACATTACCCTTGCTGAGCATGGTGGCATGTGCGTTGGGGCACATTGACCCAACGTCTCATGGGTATAGCTCGAGTTTCTCTTCATTCACGCATAAATCTTTCGCCTTTTACTAAAGATTTCCGTGGAGGGGAACATTTGCGAGTTTCTGGTATTTTTGGACGCTCTGCTCACAGCAGAGCTACCTAGTTTGTTCAAAAGCAGAGGACTTTTTGCGGCTTGCTCAGAAGAACCGCCGCAGGTTGGGCCAGCGTTCGAGCGTGGCAGAAAGTCTTGGCCATTCTGTCCATGTCTGGAGCTGGGTGGTCGTCAAACCGCCGCCACTTTCCCAGTTCACAACTTCAAGTCTTGGGTCAGCTGCGTGATTGTGAGGTTTACCAAGCACAAAAGGGTAGTGATGGGAGAAACAAAGCTTTTCAAAGCTTTGAACCGATTGCTTCGCAAAACGCTTCAATGTTTCGAAGCGTTCGGAACGGCACACGCTTGGTGACCCCTGCTGGTCAGATTGGAAATGCAACAGTGGAAATGCAACAAAAACTCAGGCCAAACATGCATAAAACAACCTTTTGCAAACGCTTCCTTGAAAGTAAAATCTTTCAAATGCAATTAGCTTACCATCATCAGGTGAGTCTTGAACGGCGGGTTGCCTTTGTCAGCAGCTTCCACGGTAAAGCCTGAGCTTCTGCAAGGTGTTTGGCCGTGATAAAGAAGAAGCCTCCCCGTCGGGGAATCGAACCCCGGTCTTCCGCGTGACAGGCGGAGATACTGTCCACTATACTAACGAGGACCGGTCACTACAGGTCACTACCTGAGCGGTACGGCACTGTATGCTCAACCGTGGAGAAGTCACTTAATACTGGATATGCTTTCCATTATGGGAGTTGTTATTATTTAAGCCTTTTACTTTGGCCAAGGGGGGCAGGAAGAGGAGCTCACCCTGTCCTATGGAGGAATCCACCTGCAATCCAAGGAGATGAAGGGTTTGTTCATTGAGCTTCCAGGGAGTTCATAAAAATCTCATGCGAATACTACCACTGGTCTTCAACATACTATCGGCTTCAGTGACATCCTCTTAGACAGGGTTTGCGGTCATCTGGTGATGGGGCAGATTCTTATTACATCTGCTCCTTCCTCTAATGGAAGTGGCTGTATTATTTTTTGTTTTGTTTTGTTTTTTGAAGAATAAAATCTGGGTCGGAGGAGCCTGCACCAGACATTACCCTTGCTGAGCATGGTGGCATGTGCGTGGGGGCACATTGACCCAACGTCTCATGGGTATAGCTCGAGTTTCTCTTCATTCACGCATAAATCTTTCGCCTTTTACTAAAGATTTCCGTGGAGGGGAACATTTGCGAGTTTCTGGTATTTTTGGACGCTCTGCTCACAGCAGAGCTACCTAGTTTGTTCAAAAGCAGAGGACTTTTTGCGGCTTGCTCAGAAGAACCGCCGCAGGTTGGGCCAGCGTTCGAGCGTGGCAGAAAGTCTTGGCCATTCTGTCCATGTCTGGAGCTGGGTGGTCGTCAAACCGCCGCCACTTTCCCAGTTCACAACTTCAAGTCTTGGGTCAGCTGCGTGATTGTGAGGTTTACCAAGCACAAAAGGGTAGTGATGGGAGAAACAAAGCTTTTCAAAGCTTTGAACCGATTGCTTCGCAAAACGCTTCAATGTTTCGAAGCGTTCGGAACGGCACACGCTTGGTGACCCCTGCTGGTCAGATTGGAAATGCAACAGTGGAAATGCAACAAAAACTCAGGCCAAACATGCATAAAACAACCTTTTGCAAACGCTTCCTTGAAAGTAAAATCTTTCAAATGCAATTAGCTTACCATCATCAGGTGAGTCTTGAACGGCGGGTTGCCTTTGTCAGCAGCTTCCACGGTAAAGCCTGAGCTTCTGCAAGGTGTTTGGCCGTGATAAAGAAGAAGCCTCCCCGTCAGGGAATCGAACCCCGGTCTTCCGCGTGACAGGCGGAGATACTGTCCACTATACTAACGAGGACCGGTCACTACAGGTCACTACCTGAGCGGTACGGCACTGTATGCTCAACCGTGGAGAAGTCACTTAATACTGGATATGCTTTCCATTATGGGAGTTGTTATTATTTAAGCCTTTTACTTTGGCCAAGGGGGGCAGGAAGAGGAGCTCACCCTGTCCTATGGAGGAATCCACCTGCAATCCAAGGAGATGAAGGGTTTGTTCATTGAGCTTCCAGGGAGTTCATAAAAATCTCATGCGAATACTACCACTGGTCTTCAACATACTATCGGCTTCAGTGACATCCTCTTAGACAGGGTTTGCGGTCATCTGGTGATGGGGCAGATTCTTATTACATCTGCTCCTTCCTCTAATGGAAGTGGCTGTATTATTTTTTGTTTTGTTTTGTTTTTTGAAGAATAAAATCTGGGTCGGAGGAGCCTGCACCAGACATTACCCTTGCTGAGCATGGTGGCATGTGCGTGGGGGCACATTGACCCAACGTCTCATGGGTATAGCTCGAGTTTCTCTTCATTCACGCATAAATCTTTCGCCTTTTACTAAAGATTTCCGTGGAGGGGAACATTTGCGAGTTTCTGGTATTTTTGGACGCTCTGCTCACAGCAGAGCTACCTAGTTTGTTCAAAAGCAGAGGACTTTTTGCGGCTTGCTCAGAAGAACCGCCGCAGGTTGGGCCAGCGTTCGAGCGTGGCAGAAAGTCTTGGCCATTCTGTCCATGTCTGGAGCTGGGTGGTCGTCAAACCGCCGCCACTTTCCCAGTTCACAACTTCAAGTCTTGGGTCAGCTGCGTGATTGTGAGGTTTACCAAGCACAAAAGGGTAGTGATGGGAGAAACAAAGCTTTTCAAAGCTTTGAACCGATTGCTTCGCAAAACGCTTCAATGTTTCGAAGCGTTCGGAACGGCACACGCTTGGTGACCCCTGCTGGTCAGATTGGAAATGCAACAGTGGAAATGCAACAAAAACTCAGGCCAAACATGCATAAAACAACCTTTTGCAAACGCTTCCTTGAAAGTAAAATCTTTCAAATGCAATTAGCTTACCATCATCAGGTGAGTCTTGAACGGCGGGTTGCCTTTGTCAGCAGCTTCCACGGTAAAGCCTGAGCTTCTGCAAGGTGTTTGGCCGTGATAAAGAAGAAGCCTCCCCGTCGGGGAATCGAACCCCGGTCTTCCGCGTGACAGGCGGAGATACTGTCCACTATACTAACGAGGACCGGTCACTACAGGTCACTACCTGAGCGGTACGGCACTGTATGCTCAACCGTGGAGAAGTCACTTAATACTGGATATGCTTTCCATTATGGGAGTTGTTATTATTTAAGCCTTTTACTTTGGCCAAGGGGGGCAGGAAGAGGAGCTCACCCTGTCCTATGGAGGAATCCACCTGCAATCCAAGGAGATGAAGGGTTTGTTCATTGAGCTTCCAGGGAGTTCATAAAAATCTCATGCGAATACTACCACTGGTCTTCAACATACTATCGGCTTCAGTGACATCCTCTTAGACAGGGTTTGCGGTCATCTGGTGATGGGGCAGATTCTTATTACATCTGCTCCTTCCTCTAATGGAAGTGGCTGTATTATTTTTTGTTTTGTTTTGTTTTTTGAAGAATAAAATCTGGGTCGGAGGAGCCTGCACCAGACATTACCCTTGCTGAGCATGGTGGCATGTGCGTGGGGGCACATTGACCCAACGTCTCATGGGTATAGCTCGAGTTTCTCTTCATTCACGCATAAATCTTTCGCCTTTTACTAAAGATTTCCGTGGAGGGGAACATTTGCGAGTTTCTGGTATTTTTGGACGCTCTGCTCACAGCAGAGCTACCTAGTTTGTTCAAAAGCAGAGGACTTTTTGCGGCTTGCTCAGAAGAACCGCCGCAGGTTGGGCCAGCGTTCGAGCGTGGCAGAAAGACTTGGCCATTCTGTCCATGTCTGGAGCTGGGTGGTCGTCAAACCGCCGCCACTTTCCCAGTTCACAACTTCAAGTCTTGGGTCAGCTGCGTGATTGTGAGGTTTACCAAGCACAAAAGGGTAGTGATGGGAGAAACAAAGCTTTTCAAAGCTTTGAACCGATTGCTTCGCAAAACGCTTCAATGTTTCGAAGCGTTCGGAACGGCACACGCTTGGTGACCCCTGCTGGTCAGATTGGAAATGCAACAGTGGAAATGCAACAAAAACTCAGGCCAAACATGCATAAAACAACCTTTTGCAAACGCTTCCTTGAAAGTAAAATCTTTCAAATGCAATTAGCTTACCATCATCAGGTGAGTCTTGAACGGCGGGTTGCCTTTGTCAGCAGCTTCCACGGTAAAGCCTGAGCTTCTGCAAGGTGTTTGGCCGTGATAAAGAAGAAGCCTCCCCGTCGGGGAATCGAACCCCGGTCTTCCGCGTGACAGGCGGAGATACTGTCCACTATACTAACGAGGACCGGTCACTACAGGTGTGTCCCTGAGCGGTACGGCACTGTATGCTCAACCGTGGAGAAGTCACTTAATACTGGATATGCTTTCCATTATGGGAGTTGTTATTATTTAAGCCTTTTACTTTGGCCAAGGGGGGCAGGAAGAGGAGCTCACCCTGTCCTATGGAGGAATCCACCTGCAATCCAAGGAGATGAAGGGTTTGTTCATTGAGCTTCCAGGGAGTTCATAAAAATCTCATGCGAATACTACCACTGGTCTTCAACATACTATCGGCTTCAGTGACATCCTCTTAGACAGGGTTTGCGGTCATCTGGTGATGGGGCAGATTCTTATTACATCTGCTCCTTCCTCTAATGGAAGTGGCTGTATTATTTTTTGTTTTGTTTTGTTTTTTGAAGAATAAAATCTGGGTCGGAGGAGCCTGCACCAGACATTACCCTTGCTGAGCATGGTGGCATGTGCGTGGGGGCACATTGACCCAACGTCTCATGGGTATAGCTCGAGTTTCTCTTCATTCACGCATAAATCTTTCGCCTTTTACTAAAGATTTCCGTGGAGGGGAACATTTGCGAGTTTCTGGTATTTTTGGACGCTCTGCTCACAGCAGAGCTACCTAGTTTGTTCAAAAGCAGAGGACTTTTTGCGGCTTGCTCAGAAGAACCGCCGCAGGTTGGGCCAGCGTTCGAGCGTGGCAGAAAGACTTGGCCATTCTGTCCATGTCTGGAGCTGGGTGGTCGTCAAACCGCCGCCACTTTCCCAGTTCACAACTTCAAGTCTTGGGTCAGCTGCGTGATTGTGAGGTTTACCAAGCACAAAAGGGTAGTGATGGGAGAAACAAAGCTTTTCAAAGCTTTGAACCGATTGCTTCGCAAAACGCTTCAATGTTTCGAAGCGTTCGGAACGGCACACGCTTGGTGACCCCTGCTGGTCAGATTGGAAATGCAACAGTGGAAATGCAACAAAAACTCAGGCCAAACATGCATAAAACAACCTTTTGCAAACGCTTCCTTGAAAGTAAAATCTTTCAAATGCAATTAGCTTACCATCATCAGGTGAGTCTTGAACGGCGGGTTGCCTTTGTCAGCAGCTTCCACGGTAAAGCCTGAGCTACTGCAAGGTGTTTGGCCGTGATAAAGAAGAAGCCTCCCCGTCGGGGAATCGAACCCCGGTCTTCCGCGTGACAGGCGGAGATACTGTCCACTATACTAACGAGGACCGGTCACTACAGGTGTGTCCCTGAGCGGTACGGCACTGTATGCTCAACCGTGGAGAAGTCACTTAATACTGGATATGCTTTCCATTATGGGAGTTGTTATTATTTAAGCCTTTTACTTTGGCCAAGGGGGGCAGGAAGAGGAGCTCACCCTGTCCTATGGAGGAATCCACCTGCAATCCAAGGAGATGAAGGGTTTGTTCATTGAGCTTCCAGGGAGTTCATAAAAATCTCATGCGAATACTACCACTGGTCTTCAACATACTATCGGCTTCAGTGACATCCTCTTAGACAGGGTTTGCGGTCATCTGGTGATGGGGCAGATTCTTATTACATCTGCTCCTTCCTCTAATGGAAGTGGCTGTATTATTTTTTGTTTTGTTTTGTTTTTTGAAGAATAACATCTGGGTCGGAGGAGCCTGCACCAGACATTACCCTTGCTGAGCATGGTGGCATGTGCGTGGGGGCACATTGACCCAACGTCTCATGGGTATAGCTCGAGTTTCTCTTCATTCACGCATAAATCTTTCGCCTTTTACTAAAGATTTCCGTGGAGGGGAACATTTGCGAGTTTCTGGTATTTTTGGACGCTCTGCTCACAGCAGAGCTACCTAGTTTGTTCAAAAGCAGAGGACTTTTTGCGGCTTGCTCAGAAGAACCGCCGCAGGTTGGGCCAGCGTTCGAGCGTGGCAGAAAGACTTGGCCATTCTGTCCATGTCTGGAGCTGGGTGGTCGTCAAACCGCCGCCACTTTCCCAGTTCACAACTTCAAGTCTTGGGTCAGCTGCGTGATTGTGAGGTTTACCAAGCACAAAAGGGTAGTGATGGGAGAAACAAAGCTTTTCAAAGCTTTGAACCGATTGCTTCGCAAAACGCTTCAATGTTTCGAAGCGTTCGGAACGGCACACGCTTGGTGACCCCTGCTGGTCAGATTGGAAATGCAACAGTGGAAATGCAACAAAAACTCAGGCCAAACATGCATAAAACAACCTTTTGCAAACGCTTCCTTGAAAGTAAAATCTTTCAAATGCAATTAGCTTACCATCATCAGGTGAGTCTTGAACGGCGGGTTGCCTTTGTCAGCAGCTTCCACGGTAAAGCCTGAGCTTCTGCAAGGTGTTTGGCCGTGATAAAGAAGAAGCCTCCCCGTCGGGGAATCGAACCCCGGTCTTCCGCGTGACAGGCGGAGATACTGTCCACTATACTAACGAGGACCGGTCACTACAGGTGTGTCCCTGAGCGGTACGGCACTGTATGCTCAACCGTGGAGAAGTCACTTAATACTGGATATGCTTTCCATTATGGGAGTTGTTATTATTTAAGCCTTTTACTTTGGCCAAGGGGGGCAGGAAGAGGAGCTCACCCTGTCCTATGGAGGAATCCACCTGCAATCCAAGGAGATGAAGGGTTTGTTCATTGAGCTTCCAGGGAGTTCATAAAAATCTCATGCGAATACTACCACTGGTCTTCAACATACTATCGGCTTCAGTGACATCCTCTTAGACAGGGTTTGCGGTCATCTGGTGATGGGGCAGATTCTTATTACATCTGCTCCTTCCTCTAATGGAAGTGGCTGTATTATTTTTTGTTTTGTTTTGTTTTTGAAGAATAAAATCTGGGTCGGAGGAGCCTGCACCAGACATTACCCTTGCTGAGCATGGTGGCATGTGCGTTGGGGCACATTGACCCAACGTCTCATGGGTATAGCTCGAGTTTCTCTTCATTCACGCATAAATCTTTCGCCTTTTACTAAAGATTTCCGTGGAGGGGAACATTTGCGAGTTTCTGGTATTTTTGGACGCTCTGCTCACAGCAGAGCTACCTAGTTTGTTCAAAAGCAGAGGACTTTTTGCGGCTTGCTCAGAAGAACCGCCGCAGGTTGGGCCAGCGTTCGAGCGTGGCAGAAAGTCTTGGCCATTCTGTCCATGTCTGGAGCTGGGTGGTCGTCAAACCGCCGCCACTTTCCCAGTTCACAACTTCAAGTCTTGGGTCAGCTGCGTGATTGTGAGGTTTACCAAGCACAAAAGGGTAGTGATGGGAGAAACAAAGCTTTTCAAAGCTTTGAACCGATTGCTTCGCAAAACGCTTCAATGTTTCGAAGCGTTCGGAACGGCACACGCTTGGTGACCCCTGCTGGTCAGATTGGAAATGCAACAGTGGAAATGCAACAAAAACTCAGGCCAAACATGCATAAAACAACCTTTTGCAAACGCTTCCTTGAAAGTAAAATCTTTCAAATGCAATTAGCTTACCATCATCAGGTGAGTCTTGAACGGCGGGTTGCCTTTGTCAGCAGCTTCCACGGTAAAGCCTGAGCTTCTGCAAGGTGTTTGGCCGTGATAAAGAAGAAGCCTCCCCGTCGGGGAATCGAACCCCGGTCTTCCGCGTGACAGGCGGAGATACTGTCCACTATACTAACGAGGACCGGTCACTACAGGTCACTACCTGAGCGGTACGGCACTGTATGCTCAACCGTGGAGAAGTCACTTAATACTGGATATGCTTTCCATTATGGGAGTTGTTATTATTTAAGCCTTTTACTTTGGCCAAGGGGGGCAGGAAGAGGAGCTCACCCTGTCCTATGGAGGAATCCACCTGCAATCCAAGGAGATGAAGGGTTTGTTCATTGAGCTTCCAGGGAGTTCATAAAAATCTCATGCGAATACTACCACTGGTCTTCAACATACTATCGGCTTCAGTGACATCCTCTTAGACAGGGTTTGCGGTCATCTGGTGATGGGGCAGATTCTTATTACATCTGCTCCTTCCTCTAATGGAAGTGGCTGTATTATTTTTTGTTTTGTTTTGTTTTTTGAAGAATAAAATCTGGGTCGGAGGAGCCTGCACCAGACATTACCCTTGCTGAGCATGGTGGCATGTGCGTGGGGGCACATTGACCCAACGTCTCATGGGTATAGCTCGAGTTTCTCTTCATTCACGCATAAATCTTTCGCCTTTTACTAAAGATTTCCGTGGAGGGGAACATTTGCGAGTTTCTGGTATTTTTGGACGCTCTGCTCACAGCAGAGCTACCTAGTTTGTTCAAAAGCAGAGGACTTTTTGCGGCTTGCTCAGAAGAACCGCCGCAGGTTGGGCCAGCGTTCGAGCGTGGCAGAAAGTCTTGGCCATTCTGTCCATGTCTGGAGCTGGGTGGTCGTCAAACCGCCGCCACTTTCCCAGTTCACAACTTCAAGTCTTGGGTCAGCTGCGTGATTGTGAGGTTTACCAAGCACAAAAGGGTAGTGATGGGAGAAACAAAGCTTTTCAAAGCTTTGAACCGATTGCTTCGCAAAACGCTTCAATGTTTCGAAGCGTTCGGAACGGCACACGCTTGGTGACCCCTGCTGGTCAGATTGGAAATGCAACAGTGGAAATGCAACAAAAACTCAGGCCAAACATGCATAAAACAACCTTTTGCAAACGCTTCCTTGAAAGTAAAATCTTTCAAATGCAATTAGCTTACCATCATCAGGTGAGTCTTGAACGGCGGGTTGCCTTTGTCAGCAGCTTCCACGGTAAAGCCTGAGCTTCTGCAAGGTGTTTGGCCGTGATAAAGAAGAAGCCTCCCCGTCAGGGAATCGAACCCCGGTCTTCCGCGTGACAGGCGGAGATACTGTCCACTATACTAACGAGGACCGGTCACTACAGGTCACTACCTGAGCGGTACGGCACTGTATGCTCAACCGTGGAGAAGTCACTTAATACTGGATATGCTTTCCATTATGGGAGTTGTTATTATTTAAGCCTTTTACTTTGGCCAAGGGGGGCAGGAAGAGGAGCTCACCCTGTCCTATGGAGGAATCCACCTGCAATCCAAGGAGATGAAGGGTTTGTTCATTGAGCTTCCAGGGAGTTCATAAAAATCTCATGCGAATACTACCACTGGTCTTCAACATACTATCGGCTTCAGTGACATCCTCTTAGACAGGGTTTGCGGTCATCTGGTGATGGGGCAGATTCTTATTACATCTGCTCCTTCCTCTAATGGAAGTGGCTGTATTATTTTTTGTTTTGTTTTGTTTTTTGAAGAATAAAATCTGGGTCGGAGGAGCCTGCACCAGACATTACCCTTGCTGAGCATGGTGGCATGTGCGTGGGGGCACATTGACCCAACGTCTCATGGGTATAGCTCGAGTTTCTCTTCATTCACGCATAAATCTTTCGCCTTTTACTAAAGATTTCCGTGGAGGGGAACATTTGCGAGTTTCTGGTATTTTTGGACGCTCTGCTCACAGCAGAGCTACCTAGTTTGTTCAAAAGCAGAGGACTTTTTGCGGCTTGCTCAGAAGAACCGCCGCAGGTTGGGCCAGCGTTCGAGCGTGGCAGAAAGTCTTGGCCATTCTGTCCATGTCTGGAGCTGGGTGGTCGTCAAACCGCCGCCACTTTCCCAGTTCACAACTTCAAGTCTTGGGTCAGCTGCGTGATTGTGAGGTTTACCAAGCACAAAAGGGTAGTGATGGGAGAAACAAAGCTTTTCAAAGCTTTGAACCGATTGCTTCGCAAAACGCTTCAATGTTTCGAAGCGTTCGGAACGGCACACGCTTGGTGACCCCTGCTGGTCAGATTGGAAATGCAACAGTGGAAATGCAACAAAAACTCAGGCCAAACATGCATAAAACAACCTTTTGCAAACGCTTCCTTGAAAGTAAAATCTTTCAAATGCAATTAGCTTACCATCATCAGGTGAGTCTTGAACGGCGGGTTGCCTTTGTCAGCAGCTTCCACGGTAAAGCCTGAGCTTCTGCAAGGTGTTTGGCCGTGATAAAGAAGAAGCCTCCCCGTCGGGGAATCGAACCCCGGTCTTCCGCGTGACAGGCGGAGATACTGTCCACTATACTAACGAGGACCGGTCACTACAGGTCACTACCTGAGCGGTACGGCACTGTATGCTCAACCGTGGAGAAGTCACTTAATACTGGATATGCTTTCCATTATGGGAGTTGTTATTATTTAAGCCTTTTACTTTGGCCAAGGGGGGCAGGAAGAGGAGCTCACCCTGTCCTATGGAGGAATCCACCTGCAATCCAAGGAGATGAAGGGTTTGTTCATTGAGCTTCCAGGGAGTTCATAAAAATCTCATGCGAATACTACCACTGGTCTTCAACATACTATCGGCTTCAGTGACATCCTCTTAGACAGGGTTTGCGGTCATCTGGTGATGGGGCAGATTCTTATTACATCTGCTCCTTCCTCTAATGGAAGTGGCTGTATTATTTTTTGTTTTGTTTTGTTTTTTGAAGAATAAAATCTGGGTCGGAGGAGCCTGCACCAGACATTACCCTTGCTGAGCATGGTGGCATGTGCGTGGGGGCACATTGACCCAACGTCTCATGGGTATAGCTCGAGTTTCTCTTCATTCACGCATAAATCTTTCGCCTTTTACTAAAGATTTCCGTGGAGGGGAACATTTGCGAGTTTCTGGTATTTTTGGACGCTCTGCTCACAGCAGAGCTACCTAGTTTGTTCAAAAGCAGAGGACTTTTTGCGGCTTGCTCAGAAGAACCGCCGCAGGTTGGGCCAGCGTTCGAGCGTGGCAGAAAGACTTGGCCATTCTGTCCATGTCTGGAGCTGGGTGGTCGTCAAACCGCCGCCACTTTCCCAGTTCACAACTTCAAGTCTTGGGTCAGCTGCGTGATTGTGAGGTTTACCAAGCACAAAAGGGTAGTGATGGGAGAAACAAAGCTTTTCAAAGCTTTGAACCGATTGCTTCGCAAAACGCTTCAATGTTTCGAAGCGTTCGGAACGGCACACGCTTGGTGACCCCTGCTGGTCAGATTGGAAATGCAACAGTGGAAATGCAACAAAAACTCAGGCCAAACATGCATAAAACAACCTTTTGCAAACGCTTCCTTGAAAGTAAAATCTTTCAAATGCAATTAGCTTACCATCATCAGGTGAGTCTTGAACGGCGGGTTGCCTTTGTCAGCAGCTTCCACGGTAAAGCCTGAGCTTCTGCAAGGTGTTTGGCCGTGATAAAGAAGAAGCCTCCCCGTCGGGGAATCGAACCCCGGTCTTCCGCGTGACAGGCGGAGATACTGTCCACTATACTAACGAGGACCGGTCACTACAGGTGTGTCCCTGAGCGGTACGGCACTGTATGCTCAACCGTGGAGAAGTCACTTAATACTGGATATGCTTTCCATTATGGGAGTTGTTATTATTTAAGCCTTTTACTTTGGCCAAGGGGGGCAGGAAGAGGAGCTCACCCTGTCCTATGGAGGAATCCACCTGCAATCCAAGGAGATGAAGGGTTTGTTCATTGAGCTTCCAGGGAGTTCATAAAAATCTCATGCGAATACTACCACTGGTCTTCAACATACTATCGGCTTCAGTGACATCCTCTTAGACAGGGTTTGCGGTCATCTGGTGATGGGGCAGATTCTTATTACATCTGCTCCTTCCTCTAATGGAAGTGGCTGTATTATTTTTTGTTTTGTTTTGTTTTTTGAAGAATAAAATCTGGGTCGGAGGAGCCTGCACCAGACATTACCCTTGCTGAGCATGGTGGCATGTGCGTGGGGGCACATTGACCCAACGTCTCATGGGTATAGCTCGAGTTTCTCTTCATTCACGCATAAATCTTTCGCCTTTTACTAAAGATTTCCGTGGAGGGGAACATTTGCGAGTTTCTGGTATTTTTGGACGCTCTGCTCACAGCAGAGCTACCTAGTTTGTTCAAAAGCAGAGGACTTTTTGCGGCTTGCTCAGAAGAACCGCCGCAGGTTGGGCCAGCGTTCGAGCGTGGCAGAAAGACTTGGCCATTCTGTCCATGTCTGGAGCTGGGTGGTCGTCAAACCGCCGCCACTTTCCCAGTTCACAACTTCAAGTCTTGGGTCAGCTGCGTGATTGTGAGGTTTACCAAGCACAAAAGGGTAGTGATGGGAGAAACAAAGCTTTTCAAAGCTTTGAACCGATTGCTTCGCAAAACGCTTCAATGTTTCGAAGCGTTCGGAACGGCACACGCTTGGTGACCCCTGCTGGTCAGATTGGAAATGCAACAGTGGAAATGCAACAAAAACTCAGGCCAAACATGCATAAAACAACCTTTTGCAAACGCTTCCTTGAAAGTAAAATCTTTCAAATGCAATTAGCTTACCATCATCAGGTGAGTCTTGAACGGCGGGTTGCCTTTGTCAGCAGCTTCCACGGTAAAGCCTGAGCTACTGCAAGGTGTTTGGCCGTGATAAAGAAGAAGCCTCCCCGTCGGGGAATCGAACCCCGGTCTTCCGCGTGACAGGCGGAGATACTGTCCACTATACTAACGAGGACCGGTCACTACAGGTGTGTCCCTGAGCGGTACGGCACTGTATGCTCAACCGTGGAGAAGTCACTTAATACTGGATATGCTTTCCATTATGGGAGTTGTTATTATTTAAGCCTTTTACTTTGGCCAAGGGGGGCAGGAAGAGGAGCTCACCCTGTCCTATGGAGGAATCCACCTGCAATCCAAGGAGATGAAGGGTTTGTTCATTGAGCTTCCAGGGAGTTCATAAAAATCTCATGCGAATACTACCACTGGTCTTCAACATACTATCGGCTTCAGTGACATCCTCTTAGACAGGGTTTGCGGTCATCTGGTGATGGGGCAGATTCTTATTACATCTGCTCCTTCCTCTAATGGAAGTGGCTGTATTATTTTTTGTTTTGTTTTGTTTTTTGAAGAATAACATCTGGGTCGGAGGAGCCTGCACCAGACATTACCCTTGCTGAGCATGGTGGCATGTGCGTGGGGGCACATTGACCCAACGTCTCATGGGTATAGCTCGAGTTTCTCTTCATTCACGCATAAATCTTTCGCCTTTTACTAAAGATTTCCGTGGAGGGGAACATTTGCGAGTTTCTGGTATTTTTGGACGCTCTGCTCACAGCAGAGCTACCTAGTTTGTTCAAAAGCAGAGGACTTTTTGCGGCTTGCTCAGAAGAACTGCCGCAGGTTGGGCCAGCGTTCGAGCGTGGCAGAAAGACTTGGCCATTCTGTCCATGTCTGGAGCTGGGTGGTCGTCAAACCGCCGCCACTTTCCCAGTTCACAACTTCAAGTCTTGGGTCAGCTGCGTGATTGTGAGGTTTACCAAGCACAAAAGGGTAGTGATGGGAGAAACAAAGCTTTTCAAAGCTTTGAACCGATTGCTTCGCAAAACGCTTCAATGTTTCGAAGCGTTCGGAACGGCACACGCTTGGTGACCCCTGCTGGTCAGATTGGAAATGCAACAGTGGAAATGCAACAAAAACTCAGGCCAAACATGCATAAAACAACCTTTTGCAAACGCTTCCTTGAAAGTAAAATCTTTCAAATGCAATTAGCTTACCATCATCAGGTGAGTCTTGAACGGCGGGTTGCCTTTGTCAGCAGCTTCCACGGTAAAGCCTGAGCTACTGCAAGGTGTTTGGCCGTGATAAAGAAGAAGCCTCCCCGTCGGGGAATCGAACCCCGGTCTTCCGCGTGACAGGCGGAGATACTGTCCACTATACTAACGAGGACCGGTCACTACAGGTGTGTCCCTGAGCGGTACGGCACTGTATGCTCAACCGTGGAGAAGTCACTTAATACTGGATATGCTTTCCATTATGGGAGTTGTTATTATTTAAGCCTTTTACTTTGGCCAAGGGGGGCAGGAAGAGGAGCTCACCCTGTCCTATGGAGGAATCCACCTGCAATCCAAGGAGATGAAGGGTTTGTTCATTGAGCTTCCAGGGAGTTCATAAAAATCTCACGCGAATACTACCACTGGTCTTCAACATACTATCGGCTTCAGTGACATCCTCTTAGACAGGGTTTGCGGTCATCTGGTGATGGGGCAGATTCTTATTACATCTGCTCCTTCCTCTAATGGAAGTGGCTGTATTATTTTTTGTTTTGTTTTGTTTTTTGAAGAATAAAATCTGGGTCGGAGGAGCCTGCACCAGACATTACCCTTGCTGAGCATGGTGGCATGTGCGTGGGGGCACATTGACCCAACGTCTCATGGGTATAGCTCGAGTTTCTCTTCATTCACGCATAAATCTTTCGCCTTTTACTAAAGCTTTCCGTGGAGGGGAACATTTGCGAGTTTCTGGTATTTTTGGACGCTCTGCTCACAGCAGAGCTACCTAGTTTGTTCAAAAGCAGAGGACTTTTTGCGGCTTGCTCAGAAGAACCGCCGCAGGTTGGGCCAGCGTTCGAGCGTGGCAGAAAGACTTGGCCATTCTGTCCATGTCTGGAGCTGGGTGGTCGTCAAACCGCCGCCACTTTCCCAGTTCACAACTTCAAGTCTTGGGTCAGCTGCGTGATTGTGAGGTTTACCAAGCACAAAAGGGTAGTGATGGGAGAAACAAAGCTTTTCAAAGCTTTGAACCGATTGCTTCGCAAAGCGCTTCAATGTTTCGAAGCGTTCGGAACGGCACACGCTTGGTGACCCCTGCTGGTCAGATTGGAAATGCAACAGTGGAAATGCAACAAAAACTCAGGCCAAACATGCATAAAACAACCTTTTGCAAACGCTTCCTTGAAAGTAAAATCTTTCAAATGCAATTAGCTTACCATCATCAGGTGAGTCTTGAACGGCGGGTTGCCTTTGTCAGCAGCTTCCACGGTAAAGCCTGAGCTTCTGCAAGGTGTTTGGCCGTGATAAAGAAGAAGCCTCCCCGTCGGGGAATCGTACTCCGGTCTTCCGCGTGACAGGCGGAGATACTGTCCACTATACTAACGAGGACCGGTCACTACAGGTGTGTCCCTGAGCGGTACGGCACTGTATGCTCAACCGTGGAGAAGTCACTTAATACTGGATATGCTTTCCATTATGGGAGTTATTATTATTTAAGCCTTTTACTTTGGCCAAGGGGGGCAGGAAGAGGAGCTCACCCTGTCCTATGGAGGAATCCACCTGCAATCCAAGGAGATGAAGGGTTTGTTCATTGAGCTTCCAGGGAGTTCATAAAAATCTCACGCGAATACTACCACTGGTCTTCAACATACTATCGGCTTCAGTGACATCCTCTTAGACAGGGTTTGCGGTCATCTGGTGATGGGGCAGATTCTTATTACATCTGCTCCTTCCTCTAATGGAAATGGCTGTATTATTTTTTGTTTTGTTTTGTTTTTTGAAGAATAAAATCTGGGTCGGAGGAGCCTGCACCAGACATTACCCTTGCTGAGCATGGTGGCATGTGCGTGGGGGCACATTGACCCAACGTCTCATGGGTATAGCTCGAGTTTCTCTTCATTCACGCATAAATCTTTCGCCTTTTACTAAAGATTTCCGTGGAGGGGAACATTTGCGAGTTTCTGGTATTTTTGGACCCTCTGCTCACAGCAGAGCTACCTAGTTTGTTCAAAAGCAGAGGACTTTTTGCGGCTTGCTCAGAAGAACCGCCGCAGGTTGGGCCAGCGTTCGAGCGTGGCAGAAAGACTTGGCCATTCTGTCCATGTCTGGAGCTGGGTGGTCGTCAAACCGCCGCCACTTTCCCAGTTCACAACTTCAAGTCTTGGGTCAGCTGCGTGATTGTGAGGTTTACCAAGCACAAAAGGGTAGTGATGGGAGAAACAAAGCTTTTCAAAGCTTTGAACCGATTGCTTCGCAAAACGCTTCAATGTTTCGAAGCGTTCGGAACGGCACACGCTTGGTGACCCCTGCTGGTCAGATTGGAAATGCAACAGTGGAAATGCAACAAAAACTCAGGCCAAACATGCATAAAACAACCTTTTGCAAACGCTTCCTTGAAAGTAAAATCTTTCAAATGCAATTAGCTTACCATCATCAGGTGAGTCTTGAACGGCGGGTTGCCTTTGTCAGCAGCTTCCACGGTAAAGCCTGAGCTTCTGCAAGGTGTTTGGCCGTGATAAAGAAGAAGCCTCCCCGTCGGGGAATCGAACCCCGGTCTTCCGCGTGACAGGCGGAGATACTGTCCACTATACTAACGAGGACCGGTCACTACAGGTGTGTCCCTGAGCGGTACGGCACTGTATGCTCAACCGTGGAGAAGTCACTTAATACTGGATATGCTTTCCATTATGGGAGTTGTTATTATTTAAGCCTTTTACTTTGGCCAAGGGGGGCAGGAAGAGGAGCTCACCCTGTCCTATGGAGGAATCCACCTGCAATCCAAGGAGATGAAGGGTTTGTTCATTGAGCTTCCAGGGAGTTCATAAAAATCTCATGCGAATACTACCACTGGTCTTCAACATACTATCGGCTTCAGTGACATCCTCTTAGACAGGGTTTGCGGTCATCTGGTGATGGGGCAGATTCTTATTACATCTGCTCCTTCCTCTAATGGAAGTGGCTGTATTATTTTTTGTTTTGTTTTGTTTTTTGAAGAATAAAATCTGGGTCGGAGGAGCCTGCACCAGACATTACCCTTGCTGAGCATGGTGGCATGTGCGTGGGGGCACATTGACCCAACGTCTCATGGGTATAGCTCGAGTTTCTCTTCATTCACGCATAAATCTTTCGCCTTTTACTAAAGATTTCCGTGGAGGGGAACATTTGCGAGTTTCTGGTATTTTTGGACGCTCTGCTCACAGCAGAGCTACCTAGTTTGTTCAAAAGCAGAGGACTTTTTGCGGCTTGCTCAGAAGAACCGCCGCAGGTTGGGCCAGCGTTCGAGCGTGGCAGAAAGACTTGGCCATTCTGTCCATGTCTGGAGCTGGGTGGTCGTCAAACCGCCGCCACTTTCCCAGTTCACAACTTCAAGTCTTGGGTCAGCTGCGTGATTGTGAGGTTTACCAAGCACAAAAGGGTAGTGATGGGAGAAACAAAGCTTTTCAAAGCTTTGAACCGATTGCTTCGCAAAACGCTTCAATGTTTCGAAGCGTTCGGAACGGCACACGCTTGGTGACCCCTGCTGGTCAGATTGGAAATGCAACAGTGGAAATGCAACAAAAACTCAGGCCAAACATGCATAAAACAACCTTTTGCAAACGCTTCCTTGAAAGTAAAATCTTTCAAATGCAATTAGCTTACCATCATCAGGTGAGTCTTGAACGGCGGGTTGCCTTTGTCAGCAGCTTCCACGGTAAAGCCTGAGCTACTGCAAGGTGTTTGGCCGTGATAAAGAAGAAGCCTCCCCGTCGGGGAATCGAACCCCGGTCTTCCGCGTGACAGGCGGAGATACTGTCCACTATACTAACGAGGACCGGTCACTACAGGTGTGTCCCTGAGCGGTACGGCACTGTATGCTCAACCGTGGAGAAGTCACTTAATACTGGATATGCTTTCCATTATGGGAGTTGTTATTATTTAAGCCTTTTACTTTGGCCAAGGGGGGCAGGAAGAGGAGCTCACCCTGTCCTATGGAGGAATCCACCTGCAATCCAAGGAGATGAAGGGTTTGTTCATTGAGCTTCCAGGGAGTTCATAAAAATCTCACGCGAATACTACCACTGGTCTTCAACATACTATCGGCTTCAGTGACATCCTCTTAGACAGGGTTTGCGGTCATCTGGTGATGGGGCAGATTCTTATTACATCTGCTCCTTCCTCTAATGGAAGTGGCTGTATTATTTTTTGTTTTGTTTTGTTTTTTGAAGAATAAAATCTGGGTCGGAGGAGCCTGCACCAGACATTACCCTTGCTGAGCATGGTGGCATGTGCGTGGGGGCACATTGACCCAACGTCTCATGGGTATAGCTCGAGTTTCTCTTCATTCACGCATAAATCTTTCGCCTTTTACTAAAGCTTTCCGTGGAGGGGAACATTTGCGAGTTTCTGGTATTTTTGGACGCTCTGCTCACAGCAGAGCTACCTAGTTTGTTCAAAAGCAGAGGACTTTTTGCGGCTTGTTCAGAAGAACCGCCGCAGGTTGGGCCAGCGTTCGAGCGTGGCAGAAAGACTTGGCCATTCTGTCCATGTCTGGAGCTGGGTGGTCGTCAAACCGCCGCCACTTTCCCAGTTCACAACTTCAAGTCTTGGGTCAGCTGCGTGATTGTGAGGTTTACCAAGCACAAAAGGGTAGTGATGGGAGAAACAAAGCTTTTCAAAGCTTTGAACCGATTGCTTCGCAAAGCGCTTCAATGTTTCGAAGCGTTCGGAACGGCACACGCTTGGTGACCCCTGCTGGTCAGATTGGAAATGCAACAGTGGAAATGCAACAAAAACTCAGGCCAAACATGCATAAAACAACCTTTTGCAAACGCTTCCTTGAAAGTAAAATCTTTCAAATGCAATTAGCTTACCATCATCAGGTGAGTCTTGAACGGCGGGTTGCCTTTGTCAGCAGCTTCCACGGTAAAGCCTGAGCTTCTGCAAGGTGTTTGGCCGTGATAAAGAAGAAGCCTCCCCGTCGGGGAATCGTACTCCGGTCTTCCGCGTGACAGGCGGAGATACTGTCCACTATACTAACGAGGACCGGTCACTACAGGTGTGTCCCTGAGCGGTACGGCACTGTATGCTCAACCGTGGAGAAGTCACTTAATACTGGATATGCTTTCCATTATGGGAGTTATTATTATTTAAGCCTTTTACTTTGGCCAAGGGGGGCAGGAAGAGGAGCTCACCCTGTCCTATGGAGGAATCCACCTGCAATCCAAGGAGATGAAGGGTTTGTTCATTGAGCTTCCAGGGAGTTCATAAAAATCTCATGCGAATACTACCACTGGTCTTCAACATACTATCGGCTTCAGTGACATCCTCTTAGACAGGGTTTGCGGTCATCTGGTGATGGGGCAGATTCTTATTACATCTGCTCCTTCCTCTAATGGAAATGGCTGTATTATTTTTTGTTTTGTTTTGTTTTTTGAAGAATAAAATCTGGGTCGGAGGAGCCTGCACCAGACATTACCCTTGCTGAGCATGGTGGCATGTG
This sequence comes from Squalius cephalus, assembly GCF_949319135.1. NCBI lineage: Eukaryota > Metazoa > Chordata > Actinopteri > Cypriniformes > Leuciscidae > Squalius > Squalius cephalus. The sequence continues at coordinate 2,301,116 of NC_137133.1, read as the reverse complement.
CGTGGGGGCACATTGACCCAACGTCTCATGGGTATAGCTCGAGTTTCTCTTCATTCACGCATAAATCTTTCGCCTTTTACTAAAGATTTCCGTGGAGGGGAACATTTGCGAGTTTCTGGTATTTTTGGACCCTCTGCTCACAGCAGAGCTACCTAGTTTGTTCAAAAGCAGAGGACTTTTTGCGGCTTGCTCAGAAGAACCGCCGCAGGTTGGGCCAGCGTTCGAGCGTGGCAGAAAGACTTGGCCATTCTGTCCATGTCTGGAGCTGGGTGGTCGTCAAACCGCCGCCACTTTCCCAGTTCACAACTTCAAGTCTTGGGTCAGCTGCGTGATTGTGAGGTTTACCAAGCACAAAAGGGTAGTGATGGGAGAAACAAAGCTTTTCAAAGCTTTGAACCGATTGCTTCGCAAAACGCTTCAATGTTTCGAAGCGTTCGGAACGGCACACGCTTGGTGACCCCTGCTGGTCAGATTGGAAATGCAACAGTGGAAATGCAACAAAAACTCAGGCCAAACATGCATAAAACAACCTTTTGCAAACGCTTCCTTGAAAGTAAAATCTTTCAAATGCAATTAGCTTACCATCATCAGGTGAGTCTTGAACGGCGGGTTGCCTTTGTCAGCAGCTTCCACGGTAAAGCCTGAGCTTCTGCAAGGTGTTTGGCCGTGATAAAGAAGAAGCCTCCCCGTCGGGGAATCGAACCCCGGTCTTCCGCGTGACAGGCGGAGATACTGTCCACTATACTAACGAGGACCGGTCACTACAGGTGTGTCCCTGAGCGGTACGGCACTGTATGCTCAACCGTGGAGAAGTCACTTAATACTGGATATGCTTTCCATTATGGGAGTTGTTATTATTTAAGCCTTTTACTTTGGCCAAGGGGGGCAGGAAGAGGAGCTCACCCTGTCCTATGGAGGAATCCACCTGCAATCCAAGGAGATGAAGGGTTTGTTCATTGAGCTTCCAGGGAGTTCATAAAAATCTCATGCGAATACTACCACTGGTCTTCAACATACTATCGGCTTCAGTGACATCCTCTTAGACAGGGTTTGCGGTCATCTGGTGATGGGGCAGATTCTTATTACATCTGCTCCTTCCTCTAATGGAAGTGGCTGTATTATTTTTTGTTTTGTTTTGTTTTTTGAAGAATAAAATCTGGGTCGGAGGAGCCTGCACCAGACATTACCCTTGCTGAGCATGGTGGCATGTGCGTGGGGGCACATTGACCCAACGTCTCATGGGTATAGCTCGAGTTTCTCTTCATTCACGCATAAATCTTTCGCCTTTTACTAAAGATTTCCGTGGAGGGGAACATTTGCGAGTTTCTGGTATTTTTGGACGCTCTGCTCACAGCAGAGCTACCTAGTTTGTTCAAAAGCAGAGGACTTTTTGCGGCTTGCTCAGAAGAACCGCCGCAGGTTGGGCCAGCGTTCGAGCGTGGCAGAAAGACTTGGCCATTCTGTCCATGTCTGGAGCTGGGTGGTCGTCAAACCGCCGCCACTTTCCCAGTTCACAACTTCAAGTCTTGGGTCAGCTGCGTGATTGTGAGGTTTACCAAGCACAAAAGGGTAGTGATGGGAGAAACAAAGCTTTTCAAAGCTTTGAACCGATTGCTTCGCAAAACGCTTCAATGTTTCGAAGCGTTCGGAACGGCACACGCTTGGTGACCCCTGCTGGTCAGATTGGAAATGCAACAGTGGAAATGCAACAAAAACTCAGGCCAAACATGCATAAAACAACCTTTTGCAAACGCTTCCTTGAAAGTAAAATCTTTCAAATGCAATTAGCTTACCATCATCAGGTGAGTCTTGAACGGCGGGTTGCCTTTGTCAGCAGCTTCCACGGTAAAGCCTGAGCTACTGCAAGGTGTTTGGCCGTGATAAAGAAGAAGCCTCCCCGTCGGGGAATCGAACCCCGGTCTTCCGCGTGACAGGCGGAGATACTGTCCACTATACTAACGAGGACCGGTCACTACAGGTGTGTCCCTGAGCGGTACGGCACTGTATGCTCAACCGTGGAGAAGTCACTTAATACTGGATATGCTTTCCATTATGGGAGTTGTTATTATTTAAGCCTTTTACTTTGGCCAAGGGGGGCAGGAAGAGGAGCTCACCCTGTCCTATGGAGGAATCCACCTGCAATCCAAGGAGATGAAGGGTTTGTTCATTGAGCTTCCAGGGAGTTCATAAAAATCTCATGCGAATACTACCACTGGTCTTCAACATACTATCGGCTTCAGTGACATCCTCTTAGACAGGGTTTGCGGTCATCTGGTGATGGGGCAGATTCTTATTACATCTGCTCCTTCCTCTAATGGAAGTGGCTGTATTATTTTTTGTTTTGTTTTGTTTTTTGAAGAATAAAATCTGGGTCGGAGGAGCCTGCACCAGACATTACCCTTGCTGAGCATGGTGGCATGTGCGTGGGGGCACATTGACCCAACGTCTCATGGGTATAGCTCGAGTTTCTCTTCATTCACGCATAAATCTTTCGCCTTTTACTAAAGATTTCCGTGGAGGGGAACATTTGCGAGTTTCTGGTATTTTTGGACGCTCTGCTCACAGCAGAGCTACCTAGTTTGTTCAAAAGCAGAGGACTTTTTGCGGCTTGCTCAGAAGAACCGCCGCAGGTTGGGCCAGCGTTCGAGCGTGGCAGAAAGACTTGGCCATTCTGTCCATGTCTGGAGCTGGGTGGTCGTCAAACCGCCGCCACTTTCCCAGTTCACAACTTCAAGTCTTGGGTCAGCTGCGTGATTGTGAGGTTTACCAAGCACAAAAGGGTAGTGATGGGAGAAACAAAGCTTTTCAAAGCTTTGAACCGATTGCTTCGCAAAACGCTTCAATGTTTCGAAGCGTTCGGAACGGCACACGCTTGGTGACCCCTGCTGGTCAGATTGGAAATGCAACAGTGGAAATGCAACAAAAACTCAGGCCAAACATGCATAAAACAACCTTTTGCAAACGCTTCCTTGAAAGTAAAATCTTTCAAATGCAATTAGCTTACCATCATCAGGTGAGTCTTGAACGGCGGGTTGCCTTTGTCAGCAGCTTCCACGGTAAAGCCTGAGCTACTGCAAGGTGTTTGGCCGTGATAAAGAAGAAGCCTCCCCGTCGGGGAATCGAACCCCGGTCTTCCGCGTGACAGGCGGAGATACTGTCCACTATACTAACGAGGACCGGTCACTACAGGTGTGTCCCTGAGCGGTACGGCACTGTATGCTCAACCGTGGAGAAGTCACTTAATACTGGATATGCTTTCCATTATGGGAGTTGTTATTATTTAAGCCTTTTACTTTGGCCAAGGGGGGCAGGAAGAGGAGCTCACCCTGTCCTATGGAGGAATCCACCTGCAATCCAAGGAGATGAAGGGTTTGTTCATTGAGCTTCCAGGGAGTTCATAAAAATCTCACGCGAATACTACCACTGGTCTTCAACATACTATCGGCTTCAGTGACATCCTCTTAGACAGGGTTTGCGGTCATCTGGTGATGGGGCAGATTCTTATTACATCTGCTCCTTCCTCTAATGGAAGTGGCTGTATTATTTTTTGTTTTGTTTTGTTTTTTGAAGAATAACATCTGGGTCGGAGGAGCCTGCACCAGACATTACCCTTGCTGAGCATGGTGGCATGTGCGTGGGGGCACATTGACCCAACGTCTCATGGGTATAGCTCGAGTTTCTCTTCATTCACGCATAAATCTTTCGCCTTTTACTAAAGCTTTCCGTGGAGGGGAACATTTGCGAGTTTCTGGTATTTTTGGACGCTCTGCTCACAGCAGAGCTACCTAGTTTGTTCAAAAGCAGAGGACTTTTTGCGGCTTGCTCAGAAGAACCGCCGCAGGTTGGGCCAGCGTTCGAGCGTGGCAGAAAGACTTGGCCATTCTGTCCATGTCTGGAGCTGGGTGGTCGTCAAACCGCCGCCACTTTCCCAGTTCACAACTTCAAGTCTTGGGTCAGCTGCGTGATTGTGAGGTTTACCAAGCACAAAAGGGTAGTGATGGGAGAAACAAAGCTTTTCAAAGCTTTGAACCGATTGCTTCGCAAAGCGCTTCAATGTTTCGAAGCGTTCGGAACGGCACACGCTTGGTGACCCCTGCTGGTCAGATTGGAAATGCAACAGTGGAAATGCAACAAAAACTCAGGCCAAACATGCATAAAACAACCTTTTGCAAACGCTTCCTTGAAAGTAAAATCTTTCAAATGCAATTAGCTTACCATCATCAGGTGAGTCTTGAACGGCGGGTTGCCTTTGTCAGCAGCTTCCACGGTAAAGCCTGAGCTTCTGCAAGGTGTTTGGCCGTGATAAAGAAGAAGCCTCCCCGTCGGGGAATCGTACTCCGGTCTTCCGCGTGACAGGCGGAGATACTGTCCACTATACTAACGAGGACCGGTCACTACAGGTGTGTCCCTGAGCGGTACGGCACTGTATGCTCAACCGTGGAGAAGTCACTTAATACTGGATATGCTTTCCATTATGGGAGTTATTATTATTTAAGCCTTTTACTTTGGCCAAGGGGGGCAGGAAGAGGAGCTCACCCTGTCCTATGGAGGAATCCACCTGCAATCCAAGGAGATGAAGGGTTTGTTCATTGAGCTTCCAGGGAGTTCATAAAAATCTCATGCGAATACTACCACTGGTCTTCAACATACTATCGGCTTCAGTGACATCCTCTTAGACAGGGTTTGCGGTCATCTGGTGATGGGGCAGATTCTTATTACATCTGCTCCTTCCTCTAATGGAAATGGCTGTATTATTTTTTGTTTTGTTTTGTTTTTTGAAGAATAAAATCTGGGTCGGAGGAGCCTGCACCAGACATTACCCTTGCTGAGCATGGTGGCATGTGCGTGGGGGCACATTGACCCAACGTCTCATGGGTATAGCTCGAGTTTCTCTTCATTCACGCATAAATCTTTCGCCTTTTACTAAAGATTTCCGTGGAGGGGAACATTTGCGAGTTTCTGGTATTTTTGGACCCTCTGCTCACAGCAGAGCTACCTAGTTTGTTCAAAAGCAGAGGACTTTTTGCGGCTTGCTCAGAAGAACCGCCGCAGGTTGGGCCAGCGTTCGAGCGTGGCAGAAAGACTTGGCCATTCTGTCCATGTCTGGAGCTGGGTGGTCGTCAAACCGCCGCCACTTTCCCAGTTCACAACTTCAAGTCTTGGGTCAGCTGCGTGATTGTGAGGTTTACCAAGCACAAAAGGGTAGTGATGGGAGAAACAAAGCTTTTCAAAGCTTTGAACCGATTGCTTCGCAAAACGCTTCAATGTTTCGAAGCGTTCGGAACGGCACACGCTTGGTGACCCCTGCTGGTCAGATTGGAAATGCAACAGTGGAAATGCAACAAAAACTCAGGCCAAACATGCATAAAACAACCTTTTGCAAACGCTTCCTTGAAAGTAAAATCTTTCAAATGCAATTAGCTTACCATCATCAGGTGAGTCTTGAACGGCGGGTTGCCTTTGTCAGCAGCTTCCACGGTAAAGCCTGAGCTTCTGCAAGGTGTTTGGCCGTGATAAAGAAGAAGCCTCCCCGTCGGGGAATCGAACCCCGGTCTTCCGCGTGACAGGCGGAGATACTGTCCACTATACTAACGAGGACCGGTCACTACAGGTGTGTCCCTGAGCGGTACGGCACTGTATGCTCAACCGTGGAGAAGTCACTTAATACTGGATATGCTTTCCATTATGGGAGTTGTTATTATTTAAGCCTTTTACTTTGGCCAAGGGGGGCAGGAAGAGGAGCTCACCCTGTCCTATGGAGGAATCCACCTGCAATCCAAGGAGATGAAGGGTTTGTTCATTGAGCTTCCAGGGAGTTCATAAAAATCTCATGCGAATACTACCACTGGTCTTCAACATACTATCGGCTTCAGTGACATCCTCTTAGACAGGGTTTGCGGTCATCTGGTGATGGGGCAGATTCTTATTACATCTGCTCCTTCCTCTAATGGAAGTGGCTGTATTATTTTTTGTTTTGTTTTGTTTTTTGAAGAATAAAATCTGGGTCGGAGGAGCCTGCACCAGACATTACCCTTGCTGAGCATGGTGGCATGTGCGTGGGGGCACATTGACCCAACGTCTCATGGGTATAGCTCGAGTTTCTCTTCATTCACGCATAAATCTTTCGCCTTTTACTAAAGATTTCCGTGGAGGGGAACATTTGCGAGTTTCTGGTATTTTTGGACGCTCTGCTCACAGCAGAGCTACCTAGTTTGTTCAAAAGCAGAGGACTTTTTGCGGCTTGCTCAGAAGAACCGCCGCAGGTTGGGCCAGCGTTCGAGCGTGGCAGAAAGACTTGGCCATTCTGTCCATGTCTGGAGCTGGGTGGTCGTCAAACCGCCGCCACTTTCCCAGTTCACAACTTCAAGTCTTGGGTCAGCTGCGTGATTGTGAGGTTTACCAAGCACAAAAGGGTAGTGATGGGAGAAACAAAGCTTTTCAAAGCTTTGAACCGATTGCTTCGCAAAACGCTTCAATGTTTCGAAGCGTTCGGAACGGCACACGCTTGGTGACCCCTGCTGGTCAGATTGGAAATGCAACAGTGGAAATGCAACAAAAACTCAGGCCAAACATGCATAAAACAACCTTTTGCAAACGCTTCCTTGAAAGTAAAATCTTTCAAATGCAATTAGCTTACCATCATCAGGTGAGTCTTGAACGGCGGGTTGCCTTTGTCAGCAGCTTCCACGGTAAAGCCTGAGCTACTGCAAGGTGTTTGGCCGTGATAAAGAAGAAGCCTCCCCGTCGGGGAATCGAACCCCGGTCTTCCGCGTGACAGGCGGAGATACTGTCCACTATACTAACGAGGACCGGTCACTACAGGTGTGTCCCTGAGCGGTACGGCACTGTATGCTCAACCGTGGAGAAGTCACTTAATACTGGATATGCTTTCCATTATGGGAGTTGTTATTATTTAAGCCTTTTACTTTGGCCAAGGGGGGCAGGAAGAGGAGCTCACCCTGTCCTATGGAGGAATCCACCTGCAATCCAAGGAGATGAAGGGTTTGTTCATTGAGCTTCCAGGGAGTTCATAAAAATCTCACGCGAATACTACCACTGGTCTTCAACATACTATCGGCTTCAGTGACATCCTCTTAGACAGGGTTTGCGGTCATCTGGTGATGGGGCAGATTCTTATTACATCTGCTCCTTCCTCTAATGGAAGTGGCTGTATTATTTTTTGTTTTGTTTTGTTTTTTGAAGAATAACATCTGGGTCGGAGGAGCCTGCACCAGACATTACCCTTGCTGAGCATGGTGGCATGTGCGTGGGGGCACATTGACCCAACGTCTCATGGGTATAGCTCGAGTTTCTCTTCATTCACGCATAAATCTTTCGCCTTTTACTAAAGCTTTCCGTGGAGGGGAACATTTGCGAGTTTCTGGTATTTTTGGACGCTCTGCTCACAGCAGAGCTACCTAGTTTGTTCAAAAGCAGAGGACTTTTTGCGGCTTGCTCAGAAGAACCGCCGCAGGTTGGGCCAGCGTTCGAGCGTGGCAGAAAGACTTGGCCATTCTGTCCATGTCTGGAGCTGGGTGGTCGTCAAACCGCCGCCACTTTCCCAGTTCACAACTTCAAGTCTTGGGTCAGCTGCGTGATTGTGAGGTTTACCAAGCACAAAAGGGTAGTGATGGGAGAAACAAAGCTTTTCAAAGCTTTGAACCGATTGCTTCGCAAAGCGCTTCAATGTTTCGAAGCGTTCGGAACGGCACACGCTTGGTGACCCCTGCTGGTCAGATTGGAAATGCAACAGTGGAAATGCAACAAAAACTCAGGCCAAACATGCATAAAACAACCTTTTGCAAACGCTTCCTTGAAAGTAAAATCTTTCAAATGCAATTAGCTTACCATCATCAGGTGAGTCTTGAACGGCGGGTTGCCTTTGTCAGCAGCTTCCACGGTAAAGCCTGAGCTTCTGCAAGGTGTTTGGCCGTGATAAAGAAGAAGCCTCCCCGTCGGGGAATCGTACTCCGGTCTTCCGCGTGACAGGCGGAGATACTGTCCACTATACTAACGAGGACCGGTCACTACAGGTGTGTCCCTGAGCGGTACGGCACTGTATGCTCAACCGTGGAGAAGTCACTTAATACTGGATATGCTTTCCATTATGGGAGTTATTATTATTTAAGCCTTTTACTTTGGCCAAGGGGGGCAGGAAGAGGAGCTCACCCTGTCCTATGGAGGAATCCACCTGCAATCCAAGGAGATGAAGGGTTTGTTCATTGAGCTTCCAGGGAGTTCATAAAAATCTCATGCGAATACTACCACTGGTCTTCAACATACTATCGGCTTCAGTGACATCCTCTTAGACAGGGTTTGCGGTCATCTGGTGATGGGGCAGATTCTTATTACATCTGCTCCTTCCTCTAATGGAAATGGCTGTATTATTTTTTGTTTTGTTTTGTTTTTTGAAGAATAAAATCTGGGTCGGAGGAGCCTGCACCAGACATTACCCTTGCTGAGCATGGTGGCATGTGCGTGGGGGCACATTGACCCAACGTCTCATGGGTATAGCTCGAGTTTCTCTTCATTCACGCATAAATCTTTCGCCTTTTACTAAAGATTTCCGTGGAGGGGAACATTTGCGAGTTTCTGGTATTTTTGGACCCTCTGCTCACAGCAGAGCTACCTAGTTTGTTCAAAAGCAGAGGACTTTTTGCGGCTTGCTCAGAAGAACCGCCGCAGGTTGGGCCAGCGTTCGAGCGTGGCAGAAAGACTTGGCCATTCTGTCCATGTCTGGAGCTGGGTGGTCGTCAAACCGCCGCCACTTTCCCAGTTCACAACTTCAAGTCTTGGGTCAGCTGCGTGATTGTGAGGTTTACCAAGCACAAAAGGGTAGTGATGGGAGAAACAAAGCTTTTCAAAGCTTTGAACCGATTGCTTCGCAAAACGCTTCAATGTTTCGAAGCGTTCGGAACGGCACACGCTTGGTGACCCCTGCTGGTCAGATTGGAAATGCAACAGTGGAAATGCAACAAAAACTCAGGCCAAACATGCATAAAACAACCTTTTGCAAACGCTTCCTTGAAAGTAAAATCTTTCAAATGCAATTAGCTTACCATCATCAGGTGAGTCTTGAACGGCGGGTTGCCTTTGTCAGCAGCTTCCACGGTAAAGCCTGAGCTTCTGCAAGGTGTTTGGCCGTGATAAAGAAGAAGCCTCCCCGTCGGGGAATCGAACCCCGGTCTTCCGCGTGACAGGCGGAGATACTGTCCACTATACTAACGAGGACCGGTCACTACAGGTGTGTCCCTGAGCGGTACGGCACTGTATGCTCAACCGTGGAGAAGTCACTTAATACTGGATATGCTTTCCATTATGGGAGTTGTTATTATTTAAGCCTTTTACTTTGGCCAAGGGGGGCAGGAAGAGGAGCTCACCCTGTCCTATGGAGGAATCCACCTGCAATCCAAGGAGATGAAGGGTTTGTTCATTGAGCTTCCAGGGAGTTCATAAAAATCTCATGCGAATACTACCACTGGTCTTCAACATACTATCGGCTTCAGTGACATCCTCTTAGACAGGGTTTGCGGTCATCTGGTGATGGGGCAGATTCTTATTACATCTGCTCCTTCCTCTAATGGAAGTGGCTGTATTATTTTTTGTTTTGTTTTGTTTTTTGAAGAATAAAATCTGGGTCGGAGGAGCCTGCACCAGACATTACCCTTGCTGAGCATGGTGGCATGTGCGTGGGGGCACATTGACCCAACGTCTCATGGGTATAGCTCGAGTTTCTCTTCATTCACGCATAAATCTTTCGCCTTTTACTAAAGATTTCCGTGGAGGGGAACATTTGCGAGTTTCTGGTATTTTTGGACGCTCTGCTCACAGCAGAGCTACCTAGTTTGTTCAAAAGCAGAGGACTTTTTGCGGCTTGCTCAGAAGAACCGCCGCAGGTTGGGCCAGCGTTCGAGCGTGGCAGAAAGACTTGGCCATTCTGTCCATGTCTGGAGCTGGGTGGTCGTCAAACCGCCGCCACTTTCCCAGTTCACAACTTCAAGTCTTGGGTCAGCTGCGTGATTGTGAGGTTTACCAAGCACAAAAGGGTAGTGATGGGAGAAACAAAGCTTTTCAAAGCTTTGAACCGATTGCTTCGCAAAACGCTTCAATGTTTCGAAGCGTTCGGAACGGCACACGCTTGGTGACCCCTGCTGGTCAGATTGGAAATGCAACAGTGGAAATGCAACAAAAACTCAGGCCAAACATGCATAAAACAACCTTTTGCAAACGCTTCCTTGAAAGTAAAATCTTTCAAATGCAATTAGCTTACCATCATCAGGTGAGTCTTGAACGGCGGGTTGCCTTTGTCAGCAGCTTCCACGGTAAAGCCTGAGCTACTGCAAGGTGTTTGGCCGTGATAAAGAAGAAGCCTCCCCGTCGGGGAATCGAACCCCGGTCTTCCGCGTGACAGGCGGAGATACTGTCCACTATACTAACGAGGACCGGTCACTACAGGTGTGTCCCTGAGCGGTACGGCACTGTATGCTCAACCGTGGAGAAGTCACTTAATACTGGATATGCTTTCCATTATGGGAGTTGTTATTATTTAAGCCTTTTACTTTGGCCAAGGGGGGCAGGAAGAGGAGCTCACCCTGTCCTATGGAGGAATCCACCTGCAATCCAAGGAGATGAAGGGTTTGTTCATTGAGCTTCCAGGGAGTTCATAAAAATCTCATGCGAATACTACCACTGGTCTTCAACATACTATCGGCTTCAGTGACATCCTCTTAGACAGGGTTTGCGGTCATCTGGTGATGGGGCAGATTCTTATTACATCTGCTCCTTCCTCTAATGGAAGTGGCTGTATTATTTTTTGTTTTGTTTTGTTTTTTGAAGAATAAAATCTGGGTCGGAGGAGCCTGCACCAGACATTACCCTTGCTGAGCATGGTGGCATGTGCGTGGGGGCACATTGACCCAACGTCTCATGGGTATAGCTCGAGTTTCTCTTCATTCACGCATAAATCTTTCGCCTTTTACTAAAGATTTCCGTGCTTCGCAAAACGCTTCAATGTTTCGAAGCGTTCGGAACGGCACACGCTTGGTGACCCCTGCTGGTCAGATTGGAAATGCAACAGTGGAAATGCAACAATAACTCAGGCCAAACATGCATAAAACAACCTTTTGCAAACGCTTCCTTGAAAGTAAAATCTTTCAAATGCAATTAGCTTACCATCATCAGGTGAGTCTTGAACGGCGGGTTGCCTTTATCAGCAGCTTCCACGGTAAAGCCTGAGCTTATGCAAGGCCGTGATAAAGAAGAAGCCTCCCCGTCTGGGAATCGAACCCCTGTCTTCCGCGTGAATTCCACTGTCCACTATACTAATGATGACTGGTCGTTACTTGCCAGAATTGTGTCAGTGGCAAGCAAAATAACTGGCAGACAACAACAGAAGCCATTAGTACAGCTCTATGCTGAAAGGGCAAAGAAGAAGGTGAGGACTATTCTTGCAGATAGTTCTCATCCTCTCTTCAGTCAATTTGAGCCCCTGAAATCAGGTAGATGCTACAGAATCCCTCTAGCAAATAAAAATGTGTTTAAGAGGTCTTTTATTCCAAATGCTGTTAAAATTCTCAACTCGGCAAGTGACTGATAATCTAAATGATTATGGCATGAAATTTGATTATTTATCTATTTATTTTTATGTAATTTGAATCTGTCTGTTCTATGTCTCTGTTTCTCATTACTGCTTGTATACTTATTCTAATGGCTGGTGAGCCAAAGACAATTTTCCACCTCGGTGGACAAACAGCTCTAAGTGAATAAAAACATCCTGCAAAGTTTTAAATCTGAAAGTGCACCGTATATAAAGTTATTGTCTTTCAAAGTAAGATTCGACTCTGAGTACATAGGTGTAGGTGGCCTCAGGACAGCTGACGTTGTTATGGCAATCGGCTTTTTTTTTCGATGCGCGCACTGTACACGGTAAACCAATCACAACAGACTAAGCTGTATGGCCAATCAGAGCAGAGTAGTTTACGGAAAGGAGGGATTTAGAGAGATTTATTCATCTGAGTCGTTTGAGAATCATTGAAAAATGTGATGTGCAAATGTATATTATGAGAAAATGAAACTGTAAAAATGTTTTTACCTTTGATGCATGTAAACCTGTTGTAGTAGGAGACTCAAATAGCACAATAAGGGCACTTTAATGTCTTTTACCTTCAGTTGATTTCATCTAAGGCTGTGTCTGAAGTCAGTTGTGGTTCTTGTGTTTCTCTTTCCTTTAGTGATTTTGCTTGTTTTTATCAGCTGTCTTCAATGATGCTCAATCATCACTCAATTATATTTATGTATATTTGTGGACATCTCAGGTTAAACTTTTACCTTTATTTAAGGGATAAGGCCATGCAGTTTTTCAGTAGTCTGAATGTCTGTATTTTTAAGAAAATTTCTAAGGCTCGTTTTATATAAAAATTGTGAAATCATTGTTAAATGTGACTGCATTTTCTCTGTAAAAACACATATATTTTACTGTGCATTTCTTTTGCTTATTATGTTGTAGCCTAATACATTTATTCTCTGATAGTGGATACTAGAATTGATATTCAGCTAAATTGATATTATTTCTATGTGAACATATGTTGATATTATTACAATGTGAATATTTTCTTTTACCTGCAGCATTTCTGGTATTATACCATAAAAAAAAAAAAAAAAAAAAAAAAAAAAAAAAAAAATGCCAATTGTGATATCATGGTGAGAGCACAATTGCTCTCTCGCAATAAGCGCTTTTCTGGTCTGCATGTAGCTGTGAAGGGTACTAGTCTACCCAATCTGGCAACCCTGGGAAGCACTTTTGTGTGTTTTCCCACATGTGGGAGTCGCATGAAATTGGACACTTTCTTGAGTGCGAAGGACGCTTGACGATGGATTGAGGCAAGAATATATTTGCTCTGTACACAGAATTTACAGAAAAACGTTACGCAGATCTGGTGTCCGTGTAGCGCGACAACAAAAAACAAAATAGTTTTAAGCTGACGGATCTTTGCTCTGCTCAGTCTCCACCAGTGAGAGCATCAGCTTGAACAAGAACCTGCGGCTTTCAGCACCCACTTGACTCCGGTAATGATACAAACAGCTTTTTTCTTCTGGTGATGATGTAGTTCAGAGCTGACAGGTCGAAATGAGACAGTATAAGATTGTAGAATGTTTTCATGTACATTTTGTGTTTATCAGGATAGCTGTCTACTTGTTTTATTCTCGGTATTGTGGAATTGTATTTTCCTGCCTCGTCTGCCTAAAAGTGGTTGCGATCAAAAAAGTTTCTGTATTTTTGTTGTCATACAATCATTTACTGCAAGTCTCATATCTACTATGCTATTCTACAGCAGATTTGTATTTATTGTCTTGTATATTGGAATGTCACCACTTACAGTCAGATTAAGACTAAAACGGTATTTGTGAAGATGTATTGAGGGTGTTGTAAGCAGTGCATGCACCTTGGCAATCTTTGGTTTAACTTAATTCAATTGTGGAGAGTTATTCCATATATATATATATATATATATATATATATATATATATATATATATATATATATATATATATATATATATATATATATATATATTTAAATCTAAAAATACCAAATTATCTCAACCGAATCTTTCAGGTTAACTACTAGCCACAGCACACAATGGAATCATAAATGTATGTAACGTTTTCTACTATCTAAGTAATGTATGGGATGAGCAAGGCATGGCAGTGTACTGGTTTTTGCGCAATAATTGCCCATTAAAGGGACATACATTATGTTAACATCCTCAACCTTAGCACAAGGCATATATTTACCCTATAACATAGCTGAAGTCATTTATCATCATTAATGATAAACCTGTCCTCTTTTTGAAGTTGTTGTGACGATGATGAAAATATTGACAATTGTGTCATGTTAATTTTGCTTTTGGAAACAGAATGCTGCACCAAAAAAAAGGTATGCAACTTCTCATATAAGATGCAGTCTGCAATGTAAAGAGACAATTATTGGAGACAGATGTGGGAACTGAAAAAGTGAAAAGGTTTGCAGAGCAGAGAGGTTTGCTCTCTCTTTTTTTTTTTTTGTCTCCATTATCCAGTAGATTTACAGTAATCTGAGTTGCATAGCAGCCACATGAGCTCACAGTGCTGTCCACGCTTTGTGCCAAACTGTCAGTGTGCACTTGTGTAATCAGAGAGACCAGATAGAGTGCTTTTTAATTACATTTTTAAACTGGGCTCTGTTTGTTTTGTAAGAAGTAAATGGTGGTTACAATGACCATTCAGACAGAAGTAGATTCTTCAAACTTTGACTTTTGTGTGAGCTTTATCCTCATGGAAGCCATGCAGTGATGGAGAATAGTGCAGTTCTCTGGCTTTGGTGGAATTTTTTTCTTGTTACATTAAGTTACAATATTCAATATAGAAGACTCCTGATCATAATTCTTAATCACCTTAACCTTGCAGTTTCCCACATCTGGGAATTAAGATTGTGATAATGTTTAAACAACGTTATCAACATTTCTAGTGATGCACCAAGCATTTTTTTTACTAGCAAATTGGTTGATTCCAGTATCAAAACTATTCTGAAGACAGTCAGTTCCCTTCAGAGATACATAAACCCCCACCCTCAATACAATATTTATATTTTTCTTCCTAGATTTCGAGCACAGCGAACAGTGAGATTGCTGTGCCTTGTGCAGTATTTTCTCTCCTCTTTGTGTCCGTCTTCAGCGTCTCCTGTCTTTGGCCCGTGTTAACGTCCTGTTTACAGACTTTGTAATATTTCCACACAAACCATTTCTAAACATTTCGTTTTTATAAATTACCTGTGAGGGTCAGTGAAGCCATACTCATTTCGATGACCTTAATAAATGCTGAATATAAAACTACAGTTTTTAAATAAAAATACACCTAATTGACTAAACACAATCTTTATTGACTAATGCAAAAAAAAAAATTCATGAGCAATTCCAATGTGTGCTTGTCATGTGAGATACCTATCCACATCTAAAATAAAATATTCCTAAGAAAATAGTAATAAAGTAAAACAAATAATTACACTTATTCTTTTAGCAGGTGCTTTTATTCAAAGTGACTTATACAAATGAGGGCCAAAGATAACAATCTTATTCCTAAATGACAGCGATTCAGCTATGTCTATTAAACCTTTGACAAGTATGATCACAGTGAGCGTTCAGATCTGATCCGGAGAGAGCAGTCGTCATGTATAGATATGAAACAGCTTCACAAACAGTCTTTTCAAACACACAGTATTATTATTTCTGTCATACAATAATTCAGATTATTGCAGAAGTACTGGGATAAAAGTTTATAGTTCAGATATAAACACTGATGTCAACAGTAGCTAGGGCTAAATCACCTTTTGAAAGTAATTTTCTTTTGTTAAAAATGTTACTAGTGGTAATTAGGCATTTTTTCATCAATTTTTTCTATACTGTATAGTATATATAATTTTAATGTGGTATAGATCACATGTAAACCAAAATCAGATGCTTCTTTATGTGTGATTTTGTACCTTTGTTGATGAACTCTATGTAATAATTACCATTTTCATTGTAGGACACTGTTATTTATGAGAAAGTCAAATGGTACAAACAGTTCTTAAAGTGTAAAGATGGCCAAATTGTATTCATTTCATTGATTAGTTTGTTTGGGTATTTAAGCTCTGCGTTTCTTTCAGTTTTTTATCTGTTCTCGGTGGTTGTTCTGTTTCAGTTTTTGTAAGTCTAAGTATCCTGAGTATGTTGTTTTTTAGAGTTTTGTTAATAAAATCAAAATCTTATTTGCCACTGACAACAGCTTGTTCTGTCCTTGAATAATTTATTTTGTACCATTTGTTTGCCATTTTTGCAGTGGGTTGTGAATGGAGAACAAGGCAATGTATCTGACCACCAACAGTGAAGATAGGGATAACAGCTCATTTTATGAGGAGGGCTACGATGGGATGAATCTATCAAAACTCAACCTATGTGAAGAAGGTTTGTATCTTCTTTACTATTTCTTTATTACCTGCACTGCACACCATCAATCACAGAGTTATTTATGAAATAAACATCTTCGACTGTGTCTACCTCTCTTTGTACAGTTTGTCTATCCGAAATCTTTCCATTTTGCTTTTGATCAAGACAGGTCCTTTCTGTCATATTGTCCCTGAAGATCTCAAAATTCGTCACTCAAATTCTTGAGAAACCTCAATCAGTCCCTGCTATATTTGCTAATTACAGACCAAGTTGTATTGTCCTACTTCTCACCAAAGTTTTAGAAAATGTAGTAGCCTCACAGCTGCAGTCTCTCTAACACTGTGTCACAGCCAGATGCGATGCGATGAGATTTCAGCTACAAGCAGTTTGTCTGTCCACAGAAAACGTGATCACGGCCAATCAGAAGAGCGTGTGGGCGGAGTCTCTTTGCAAGCGCACTGCACTCGCAACCAATTGGATAAATATATAATCAAATTATTTTAACATTATTAAAATATGTACTGAGTGACTTAATATTTTTCACTGAATACACTTGACTGTTCACACTGAGTTTGAGTTGATTGTTTGAACCTTTTTGTTTCTTTTAATCCTAAAATCTGTGGTAAATTATCCATTGTCGCTTTCAGTACGGCTATAAATTAGAGCTGTCAACGCTAAAATGTTAATGCATGCGATTAATTCAAAATTCTGAACACATTGAAATAATTTAACGCAAATACATTCCTGAAGCTTGTGAAATTGCGTCATTACCGTAATTTACATCACGCTGTTAGATGAGATTTCAATTCTAACCCTTTAACCCAATTTCGTTTCTCTGTTTGCAATCAGATCATTTTAAGCAGCTAAACTCTGGGTAAGTTTTCAGTCCAATTATCCAGTAAGCGTATTCATTCAGTCAGCCCAAAACAGCACTAATGTAAAGAAAACCAAGCTGATTACAACAGAGATGGCAGACAGAGAGACTCACATTGCGTTTTCAGTGAATTATTAATTCCAGTGTGTTTCGTTTTAAAACATGAGCGTTGTCATATTATGTGATTGTTTCTGAAGAGCACGGGCCCTCATGCATCTCACTGTGTGAAATACAAACTGAACAGAAGGTCAAAACATCCCACCGCTGTATGGCCAGATGATACGAAAACTACATTTCTCAGCTAAAGCAAAAAAATATTTCACTAGTAAAGTTTTGATGGATGAGGATTGCAATCAAGCTTGGAGAAAATACCTTCAGTTTTGTGAGAATCACCCTGATGGTTTCCTTTGCTGGATATAGCAAATGGTGACTAAATGAATATGTTAAACAAGATAAATGATGTATGCATAATTTCATGACAAGTGTGACAAAAGGGTGCGATTAATCTCGATTAAAAATGTTATTAAATAAAATCTATTGACAGCCTTACTATAAATTATATTCAAACTCACATTAGACACTTTTAACATTGAATAAACATTGAATAAAGCACATAATCAGTACCTCAGATTATCACTGTCATACTTTAGATGTTGTTGTTCCAGCTGCAATAGAAATGGAAACCATTTCTAAATTAGAATCGTTGCGTATTGCTGCCGTGCCTGATTAGGAGAAAAAACCTATATATATTATTGTTAGGACGGAGTGTTAGAATAAAGAAAACCCTTTTAGCATTGGCAGCTGGGTTATAAAATAAATGAGGCACACTAAATTGTAGCTTTTTTATTTTTGCTTAACTGCTTTAAAATGTTTTTTGTTGTTGTTGTTGTTGTTGTTGTTGTTGCTTTTAGATAGAAAAAAAAAAAAAGAAAATGACTACACATGCATAAAGACAATGTAAATATAATTTCACGCACCTATCACTTGAAGAAAAAAAATACTGCTGTATATTTAAATGTCTGTGTTAAAAGAGCACAATTTAATGGTGATCAGTCTCTACCCATATATTATTACGTGCTAAATTTTCAGCAGGAGCAGTTATTATTATGTAAATTACGTCTCTATGATGATTGGTTGATATTACAAGGTAGGCTAGCCTATTATGCCAATGTATTTTTCTCAAAACTCTAACCACTAAAAGCGAAACACTCAATGGTGATTGTCTATTTTTTTATTTACATTTTTTTACCAGTGGAGGCAAAAGTCTCCGGCTATGGATTTTGCCTACTCCTCCCCTTCTCTATGCCCTTAGATTCACTTAAAAGCTGCAGTACGTAACTTTTTGGGGTTAAAAATTATCCAAAATAATTTTTTGAAAAAGGACATAACCAGCCACTGTTCAAAACTCACTGCTTGCCTCGATTCAAAACGTTAAGCTTGTAATAATGTTTTTAATTCCAGTGGTACTGGTGGATTTCCGCGGGAAATTCGAACATGTCTTTGCGTCATTACGTCACATCTGTACACATAAAGAAGGTGTCTCGGATATTAGGCTATATTGCGTGTGAGGATGTTGGAGGTGGAGATTTATAGCCTTTTCTCACAGCATTTGATATAATTAAAATGATCAATTTAATGGCGGATCCAGAAAGGTTCAAACAACAATCACCAGTGACAACTGGAGATTTACCCGTTGTAAAATGCAAAATACTTCGGACTTCGGAGTGGCTGCAGAAATAAAGAGACTGCAACCGGCCCATGTGAAAACAAGTATAAATATCGGAAGGGCATAAAATGTAGTCACGCAATGCTGATGTTGTTAACATTAACAATTTGAGTATAATTTGCACGGTTTGACGTGTAATGATAAGCGATGATAAGAGAGGATGTTACTTACTTGTTCAGTTGACATTTTCTGGTGAAAATTCTAATGTTGGTCATACTTCCAAAAAGTAGAATCTGTGATTCCGAATGACAGTATCCACACCGGCGCGGTGACTGACTCCTCCTCAAAAACACATTCTCCTCAAAACATTGGATTCATCCGCGCTGTGCCATGCCAAGGCACAACCCACGTAAAGTTGATAATCCCACGAATAGCTGCAATTTCAGATTTTGAACGAGATGCCGACAAAGAGGAATAACTACAGACTGCAGCTTTAAGCATAGTTTTCAGAACGATTGTAATTACATTGGCAGATTCGGCACATTCGCGGGTAAAAGCAGTGGTGGTTCACACTTCAGTAATATTTTATGGTCTTACAATGATGAAATTGCAAACAACAAATACACATTATGAGACATTAAATTAAATGAATAATTAGACATTTTATTAACTTTAAATCGTTCTCCCGTTTTCCACCTCAAAATCTTGAGTAGGCTGTGGTTTTGTCCAGTTTATAGCACTTTTTGTGACACTCTTTCTCATGAAAGCTCCTTGGCAGTCTTGTCTGTCTTGGTACTATACTTTCCTGGATCATGTTTTAATTCTTGGATTACCATTACTTCATCTCCATTTTATCAACTGAATTGTCAGTTCCCAGTTGTCAGACAGTACTTTCTGTCTCCCTTTTCCTCATACATATTTATTACTTGTGCAACATTACACAGTAAGTCATTTGAGAATGCCAAAAGAGAAAATATGCAGAAAATCTTGTTGAAAATTGTAACAGAAACCTTAACAGAACTAGATGAGACAAGCATTGTGCACCTTCTGTGTCATATACCAGGATTGCCATGCTTAAATGTGTATTTAATTACTTTTTTCTTCAGATTTGTGTCCTCAAAACATTATTGTGTGTAGAACTACTTTCTAATTCTTCTTCCTTATAAACAGCCCAAACATTATTATTTCGAAAGGAAAAATTCAGAAGTTGTAATGGTGGCTTAAGCCATTGCTATGCAGTTCCCTTTTGAGGGAACTCGAACTGCATCGATTACGACACTTTGGGGAATGCCCTCAGCGTAGCGTGTCTGAAGCTTGAATGAAACTATTCCAATCCTGATTGGCGTTGCGTCATGATATAACATGTGACGGCATACACGGAAGCAACAAAGGGACGCAACAGCGTCAGCTTTTTGGTCTTCAGCAAGTGCTCTGTGTACAACTGTCTGCCCTATTTGGTGTTGTTTGTCCTGTGGGAACTTGAATTGTTACCATAAGCACAGCTGAAAGTGTGTGTCTTCCTGCCCACGTTAAACTTCGGGACGTGACACACGCGATCAGAGTGTGATACTGTTTGGGTGCGAGGCATGCTCTTGAGGGGGCTGACTGTGTTCATTGAGAACTATCTCGAAGCGTACAGCGAAAGAAAAAGACGTGCGCTTTCGGGTGTTTCAACCTCGCACCTATTGACTTTCATCTCGAGGGAAGAAAGCCGATATGTACTATGAACAGCTTGTGTCTCGTGTTGTCGAGGCAACGTGTAGATTACGAGACCGGTATACATGTATAAATATCTGGCTTTGAGGAGTTCGATATTTTTATTCAGCCTATCATTCAGACCATTTTTCACTTGTCTGTTTATTATGGCTGCAATTAATTCTTATGAATTAATTTTTTTTTAATAATCATCTGACTAAGCTGGGAGCAGAGCATGCATGGGCAGTTCTGGAGAGGGTCCGTCTGAAACCATGCCCTCTATGAGGCGGTAGAGTCGATATGCGAGAGGTTCGGCCCAGTAGAAGTGGATCTGTTCACGTCTCAAGAGGCAACACACTGTCCACTGTGGTTTTCTCTCACGCATCCAGCCCTGCTAGGGCCGAGGCAGCGCCTGTACACATTTCCCCGATTGCTCTGCTCCTGGGAGTTCTGGAGAGGGTCCGTCACGATGGGGTCTGTCTACTGCTTGTAGCCCCATTGTGGCCGGCCAGAATATGGTTCTCAGACATAATATCACTCCTAGCGGGCCCTCCATAGGATATCTCCATCAGGAGGGCCCTGCTGTTGTAGGCAGAGGGCTCAATATTTCACCCTCGGCCAGAGTTATGGAGACTGTGGGTCTGGCCCCTGAGGGGGCACAGTACCGAGAGGCTGGCCTGTCAGCAGGAGTAGTCGAGACCATATTCAGCTCTAGAGCTCCCTCCACAAGGAAACTGTACGATCTAAAATGGAATGTTTCACCATTTGGTGTAGAGAGCGTGAAGTGGACCCAGTTAACTGCCCGGTGGCTTCAGTGTTAGAGTTCCTCCAGGATCGCTTCTCTGCTGGTCTTACCCCATCCACACTCAAGGTGTATGTGGCTGCCATTACGGTTTTCCACACTCCTCTGGGTGATGGCCCTTTGGGAAGACATCAGCTGGTCGTACGTTTCTTCCGTGGGGCTTGGAGGATGAGACCTGCGACTCGGACCAGAGTTCCCACATGGGACCTGGCATTGGTTCTTGAAGGGCTGGTTGAGGCCCCCTTCGAACCTCCGGAGTCGGCTGAGGCCAAGAACCTTTCTCTCAAGGTAGCTTTTTTTATTAGCCATTACTTCTCTGAAGAGAGTATGAGATCTTCAGACCCTTTCTATATCTTACGTGTGCCTGGAGTTTGCTCCAGGCGATATTAAGGCTATCTTGCATCCCAGGCTGGGCTATGTGCCTAAAGTGCCATCTAATGTGGCACGGCCTACGGCTCGGCAGGCTTTTCATCCCCCACCTCACGTGACGGCGGATGAAGAAAGACTTAATTTGCACTGCCCTGTCAGAGCTCTCAAGATTTATGTACAGAGGTCTTCTTCATGGGAGAAGTCAGACCAGTTGTTGGTGTGCTTTGGGTTGCTCAAGAAGGGGCTTCCCGCAGCCAAACAGACCATCAGTAACTGGATTGTTCAGGCTATCTCTATGGCCTATCAGGTGCGCAGTTTGGCCAAAGGCCTATCAGGGAGGATCTAATTAAATTGAACAAATTTTTAATTATTAACTAATACTGGGCTTCATTTTAATTAGTTTTAATTAGGACTTGTTATTGTACATCACACAAAAGATGAAGCTTTAGTTTTACTCCAGAAAATCACTAGCCTGGTTTACACCAGACCCTTCTCAGTCGTAACTGAGAGTGGGTCTGGGGAAGCTTCATTCACATCCCATTCCCAAAGGTGCATCACCAACGCACGTCGCTCAAATGCCTCTAGGTGCAATTGATAGACCTAAAACCAATCAGAGCGATCATCATCGTGTAAAGCCCGCCTCAATGTTTGTGGTTGGTGCCAAGATTTGGAGCGATTGGAAATGGGCTTGAATGGGCTCTTGGCCAGACTGACTTGCAGAGCAAATCTAAATTTGCCGGAAGTTCGTCTGGGTTTTCCCAGGCTAGAAAATCACTGTAAGAGCTGAATAAACACAGTATTAGAAGTGTGCATTAAAGTCTTATCCATAAACTCTCTCTCTCTCCCTTTCATTATCATGGAACATACACAGTGAAGTACACAAAACACTCGTTACAACTAACAGTAAACAAATATATACACACCTTTTCAGTGGGTGCTTAATAAACTGGTAAACCTTATATCCGTAAAACGACTCGATGAACTGTGATAAAGTGCGCGCTCTCACTTTCATTTCTGCCGTGATCAGTAACATTAGGCCTGTTGCTCCGGAGACTGTAGCTTGATCACGAACAGTTGTACTGATCCATCCTCGAGTAACAACGGGAGTAAATGAAGACTGCTACATCCTCTTACATCCAACAACAAAACAATTCAGTCGTTTTTAAGACATTCTTGTCTACAGCTGCTCCAGCGTCGAAACAATGGCGGACTGTGTCCAGCTCACTCAGGGCGGGTCTACGCTAAAACTGCAGTGTCACTGTGTCGTGGGAGGGGCCTGTGCAAACTGATGTCACATTGCCCCGAATCTGAGAACGGCTTGTTCTGAGACAGTGCTTATGATTTATGGGGATTTAAAAAAAAAGCACTGGGTGGATTTTTATCATTATAGGGTGGTTGTGTACACACACTGCCAACACACATTTATGTTCAAACACCATGTAAAAGTGAATTTTGCATAATAGGTGCCCTTGAACATAAACTACATCTAACATCTTTCTCTTTACTGAAAAACACATAAAATAACACTTAATCCCTAAATTTACTCTCCTAATGCAGTCCCTTGCAAAGCATGCTGGGAACTACAGATCCATTGCCCAGGGCTGCATTTCTCAAAAGCATTATGAGCTAGGCTCTACGATCGTGACAAAGGCTCTACGATTTACTTCTTTGCAAGGGACTGCATTAGGAGGGTACATTTAGGGATTAAGTGTTATTTTATGTTTTTTTCAGCAAAGGGAAATATGTTTTTAGTTTATGTTCATGTTTAATGTTCATGTTTAATAAAATTGTTTCTAGTTCAGTTATCTTTTGAGGCTGCTGAGTCACCTATGGTATCGATTTACTATCGATACAGAGGTATTAAATTCTGTTATCGTACAGAAGCCAAAATTTTGGTATCGAGCCAATGCTATAGTCTTCCTAAACTGGATTTATCTCCCCAGTCCCTGATGTTAAAGTCAGTGTGTTTCCTTTCTAGATTCCCTGTTGATCAGTGTTTATCTTTCACAGTAGGTTCTTCAAAGTACAGGAGAAAGACAGATAATTGCTGTGGTCAATTGGATTCCTTCACTGCAATCAAATATGCCATTGTGTCCCTTTATATTCTGGTACTGCTCACCATATTTGGCCTCTGCATAGCAGGTAGGCATATTTTCTTTTTCTCTCTTTGTCTTTCTCCTTTTTTCTGAACCTTGGACTTGTGGTGGGCCAATTTGTTTCACATGTTTTGCATAATTTTATACTTTTTTTAAATCATTATTTATTGTAATCAGAGAAAAGAAGAAAAGGGTCTTGCTTTAAGTAGGCTAATAAGTAATAAACAACAAAATATTAAAGATATAGAGTTATTTAAGAGTTAAAAACATGCTCAGTGTATTTTAGGCAATAGAAAATAGGTTTAAACGGCTCTTATAATGCTAGTCAAGACCACCATTTTAAAACTGGCACTTAAAACCTACCCCTTCAAAAACTATGTGCAAGTCCATTATGATTAAATTCCATACAGATTCATAAAACAATCCACAATGAAATGTGTAGCGTAAACTTTTAAGGTAGAACTGGCATAATGGATCTTATTAAACATAAGCCTCAGTCGTTTGTAATTAACTTTGGGGTTCTTCAGAACAATATTTGAAGCAGTAGGTGTTTCTCACGTGTGTGTTCTGTTTTTGATTAAGTTTTCATTGTGTTATGTTTCTGTTCACAGGTAGTTTCTTGATTAGTTCATATTCTCATCTGGCCTAGTCCACACACACACTTGTATTTTTTTATAAACTTGTATTTTTTTATAAACAGTGTGTTCTGTTTTTGATTAAGTTTTCATTGTGTTATGTTTCTGTTCACAGGTAGTTTCTTGATTAGTTCATATTCTCATCTGGCCTAGTCCACACACACACTTGTATTTTTTTATAAACAGTGTTTTTCCTCTTTTGTTTAAAAAAAAAATCGTGTCGACATGTAAACGCAAAAACACGCTATAAAGTGCAGTCAAGAGTATGCCAAACCAGCAGGTGGCGATATAACCATAACTGCAAGACCATGTTGGCCAATCAGAAGCCTGAAAAAAAGTAATTACCGGTTACGGTAGGCTAACAATGTGTCATAAGCAGTGACCAGCGTAGTATTGCATTCTGACGCCTCTGTTCTGCAATTTAATGGGAGAACTGTGCATGTATATGTTATAAGCCCTGTTAGCATAGTTATTAGCAGCAATATTTTGGCTACGTCTCATGTAAACAAAGGGGATAGCGGCTCACAATCTGACATCAAACAATGGAGATAACAGCACACACTCCGATGTCACACGCCAAAATCTCTGGTTTCACCGGCTACACGACAACACTGCAACTGTTTTTTGCAAAAGATTCTTCACCCTGGCAGGGATTTTCAAAAAGGTTTGGTTTCAGTGACCTGTCATGTGTTTGCATGTGGACGAACGGCAATAGAAAAAGCTGTGGTTTTGAAAATACCCATGTTCGTGTGGACAGGGCCTCTGTTCCCTGCCTGTTTGTCTCCTAGGTTACAGATTAATTAGTGTCCTCAGTTCAGATTTGTTAATTAGCTCCTTAGTTTTCTGTGTAGATAAGCCCTCTGTTTCAGTTTGTCCTTGGTCTTGCATTGTTTGATGTGGTTGTGTTTCCTCCGAGTTATTCTCCTGTTTTTTGTTTTGATTCTTGGACTAAATCAGTGATCTCAAACTAAATTCCTGGAGAGCCACAGCTCTGCACAGTTTTGCTCCAGCCCTAATCAAACACACCTGATCCAGCTAATCAAGGTCTTCAGGATTACTAGAAACTTCCTTGCAGTTGGAGCCGGTTGGAGCTAAACTGTGCAGAGCTGTGGCCCTCCAGGAATTGAGTTTGAGATCACTGGATTAAAGATTTATTTTGATTATCTCCTTTGTCATGCATTTCATTACAACCACCGAATGTGACAGTGTTAGACATGATCAGCAACAGAACAACATTTTGCAGACATTCTCCACGTGATACTATTCTTTTGTTATGTGAACTGAAATAACAGTTCTGTCAGGACCATTATCATCAAATACGATTGACAATTAGCATATAGATTGGATTGGCGGTATGGTCCTGTTCTGGGCAAGAACTCCCTGTGCATCCATGCAGCCTAGCATGCACTCTCAGAAAAAAGGTAAAAAAGCGGTCACTGTGGCGGTACCTTTACAAAAGGTACACTTTTGTACCTAAAGAGTGCATATAAGTCTCTCAAAGGTACATATTGGTACCAAACGTGTACATATTGGTACCAAACGTGTACATATTAGTACCTAAATGGTACATATTAGAACCCTTTTGAAGGGTACTGTCCCAGTGACAGCTTTTGTACCTTTTTTTCTGAGAGTGTGGATAAGATCAGCAAGAGCAGCGATAACCCTCCTTAGGGTAAACAGAAAAGAACCAACATGAAAGTATTGCAGATATCATTAATGTCAATATTTTAATGTACAACATAATTCGAGAATTTAGTCTGATTCAAGGGGGAATCAGAATGCCAAATCCTGACTGACGAGAGGAGGAGCTGGGGAGGGAGGAGGGTAATTAGCTTCTGAGAAATGCGATAGCTGTTGATAACTGCTGAAGGAGCTTATATATTAATACAGTGATAGGCGTCATATTCCTATTGGTAGACGTGGATCAGCTGAGAGTCAGCTGATGCGAGCTTGACTAATGTGACCTGCCAGAACTAACCCAACGCTTGATTATTTTCTTCTGGCGTTAGGAATAGTAGCCTAATTTTCCTTATTACTTCACTCCAAAGAAAATAGGCTGTCCAAGCAGTATAGAATGGATCCATATGTACACGAAGCAGTGTACATTTAACACACTGCTGTAACATTCTGGCAGAATAGTTTGTCTTCCAAATTCCAATTCAAAGAATTTAGAATTCCCCCTGTGAAATTAAAGTGATTAAAGTTCCCCTGTAGTCAATAATTGTATCACTTAAAACTCATATTTGATTACCAAAATTACGTTTAAACGTTTTTCCTTAAAATAGCTTGAATGTAACTACACCCTCGCTTCACTTAGTATATGCAGAACCATGAATATGCAAATTAGCCCCACCTCCAGTCACTCACAGCAGCTCAGAGATTCACTCGGCCATCTTAATGAGGTAAACGCAGCACAATGGTATCGCTCTTTACAATGTCGGACACATAACAGTAATTCATATAATTGTCCTTTTGACTATGTTATCAAACAGCTAATAATGTGTTGCTAATGTTACAAAAACCATATTCCCGTTACATCTCAGAGTCAGACAGCCAGAACGTCAGTGGATAAAGGCATATTCATCATTACATCGTAATATACATCATACACCCGCTATATTGCTAAATCTACCCGATTTTTCATATCATAACAGAAAAATATACCGGGATAACCTGGCTCTTTTCGAGACTCCCCTGCTTGGTCACTGTTAATGAAAAAGCCTGATAAAGAAATTAAGCACGTTGATCTGATTGGTTACAAGGTAGTTTGTGACGTCAGAAAAACCAGCGATTTCAAAGCGTGTTTTTGAGACTGTCTTTGGTTCACTGCAGTTTTAAGGAGGAAACACTCAGCAATGCTGTCGACTTATGAATTTACACATGCTTTGTCTCCAAGCATATTAAAAACACCCCATAGACATATAAACAACATTAAAAACTTGACTTGAAAACTTGTTTTCACCACAGGGGGACTTAAAGTGATTGATTGTTTAATGGAAGACAAAAACTGACTCTGTGACTTCCTATTTCCCCTTACCCTGAAGTTAGAGCACAGACAAAATTTAATCTAGCCCACAGCAGGACACACAGCGAGGATTCAGTGCTTGTGTGGCTGACCCCTAATGAACTCAAGATACCACACAGCAAAATCCCCAGTGTTAAATTAACACTGCTCAGAGTTTATATGAGTCCACACTCAGAGTGTTATAATTAACACTGAAGCAGTGTTAAAGTTAATGAGATAATTAAGTGATTAATTGATTAATTGAGTGATGATTGAGCATTATTGAAGACATATGATGTTAATAAGCAGAATCACTGAAGGAGAAAATATTTGTTTTAATGGTCACCATTATGGTGATGGGTGTTTAGTTTAGTTGGGCTCTTGACCCTTACTTTATTAACTTTAGATTTTGTTTGGCTGATGTAATTAGATTATAACAGCCAGATCAACAAAGAGAAAAGGTGTTATGATGGTGTTGGTTATGTTTTAATATAATCATTATTTCACAATCATTTAACCTGAATCACTGAACTCATATAGTGCCTAATTTTTGAATTATATATACTTTATTAATTATAGCAGCACTGTCCTTGAAAAGCATAATATTTTTAACTTTTACAATGTAATCCAAATAATTTCCCAAATTTTTTTTTTTTTTTTTTTTTTTTTTTTTTGACACAGACATCAAGAATCAGCCTGTGAATCTCAACAATGGTGACAATAATAAAGCATGTTGCAGTGCATTCTGGGTACCACCAATCAAAACTCATTCATGGCTCCCATCATGCATTGCTGCATGAATAAATAATGAGCTTATGTTCAGAGTTGATCTGTTTGTCACCATTGTTGAGATTCATAGGCTAATTCCTGATGTCTGTGTGTGCCTGAAAAGAACACTTTTTAAGATTTTTTTTTTTTTCGTAATTGATTTGATCATTTGGTTTTCATTGAAAAGGCTAAAAATGGCATGCTCGACAAGGACAGTGCTGCTATAATCCATTAGGGAAACTTAACTCAGAAATTTTACTCTCAATGAGTTCAGTGATTCAGGCCAACTACTGATTATGTTAAAACACAACCAACACCATCAGATCACCTTTTCTCTTTGCTCATCTGGCTGTTATAACTGAATTACAGCAGCCAAACAAAATTTAAAGTTAATAAAGTAAGGGTCAAGAGTCCAACTAAACCAAACACCCATCACCATAATGGTGACCATTTAAAAAATTAATTTTCTCCTTCAGTGATTCTGCTTGTTAACATCAGATGTCTTCAATAATGGTCAATCATCACTCAATTAATCAATTAATCACTTAATTATCTCATTAACTTTAACACTGCTTCAGTGTTAATTATAACACTCTGAGTGTGGACTCATATAAACTCTGAGCAGTGTTAATTTAACACTGGGGATTTTGCTGTGCACAGAGATTTATGTATTTATTCCCTTTGCAAGTGATGGGGCAGTTCTTCGTACGTGTATTACTCAGTTATCTGGATTTCATTGTTGGCGATTTGACATGATCCAGGATTGTTAGCTTCTTCGAAGCTCATCCCGGAGTTGCTGTCATAGCAACAGATCCTTAAACTTAAACCTGCTCAGGAGAAGCTTATTTCATGGAAACAGGATTAAATGCATCTTTTTAAGCAGAGGTGATTTTAAAGTCTGTCCTAGCCACTGCTACTTTCTTACAAGAGTACCCTAGTGAACCAGGGACAATAATAATTTAAAATAATAATAATAATTGAAAAATTGATTTAAATATATTATTCTAAAGGTGTGTAGTCTATCATAATATAGACACAGCTAGTTTTACCCTTTGAGAGATTTATTTATGAGGGGAAAATAACCTAATAATTTTATTGGAGTCTTACACACATGGGGCCAGATGTACTAAACAGGGCAAATTAGCAATTCCAAAAAAGCGCTGATGGGAGTGGAAAGTTCGATTACAACTTTAATGTCGTTTTGGTCACTTCTGTTGCCTTATAAAGGTCCAGAAAAGTTTTCGTCAGGTGTGTGATGTTCTTTTTTAATACAATGTCATTACGTTGCTGTATTACGGTCAGCCAATCGCTGCATTGCTGATCATGGTTTCAAGTATCGATATATCTGCCCTTTCCAATGAACACAGGAATGCGTAGTAATATCAGACAACTTAATCCAGACATTTTAATCAAATCCACAAATTTGTTTGAAGAACCAAATTATCCAGAGAGTTTGTATGATCTGGCATCTGTCAAATCATTTCAGTAAGCGAGGTACAAAGAATGGACCCCAGATTGGTTTAAAATCTTTATTCACTAAAGTTCTACACCACTGAAGTATGGCATGCGTCCATCTTAGCATCCATTTCCATAGTGCATTCAATGCTCTGTCGAGTGTCTTTCTGTGTTCACCATAGGCGTGTTTTTACCTCGATGTTGACTGATCTGACTCCAAACCACATTTCTGGACTGGCAAATTAGCAATGTTTGGTTTAATCAACTCAGAGACATCTAAGTTTGTTAAATTATTACTAGACTATGATGCATCCCTAAGCTGTGTTTTAATTACCTTCACTGCATTTGAGCTATAAACTGATTAAATTCTAGATTCTAGATTTTAGATTCAGTCAGACTTACTGTAAAGAAAGTTTTTGTGTATCTGTCACTGTGAATAAAACTAGATAAATGGATTTTAAAAAAGCCTGCACACTCTATCAATTAAGAAAAGGACAAAAAACTGTGATAAAACCACTGTTTTAATGGCAAACATTTCGATCACATGTAACCTTTCTCAATGCCAAGTTTACAATGCTTAGTCCAGGAGCCAACTAAGCAACTAAGCCAATGGCTTAGCATTGTCAACTTGGCATTGAGAAAGGTTACATGTGACCGAAACGTTTGCCATTAAAACAATTTATCAGTGCTTTTATTGTATTTTCTGCTGAGTTCAGCACTGCCTGCTGAACTCAGCAGAAAATACAATAAAAAGCACTGTAGACCTGTTCATCAACACAATATTGCAATATAGACTTTAAACAAAGCAACATGAAATACATGAGTGAACTACTCACCCATAGTTTGAAAAGATGTCTATCTGGTTTGATTGAAAAATAGCTAAAAACTTACGCACCTTAAAACTGTCTATATGAGGTGCATAGATCAAAAAACTCCATGGGAAATGAAAAAAAAAAAATATATATATATATTTTTTTTAATGGCAAACACTTAGTTACAGCAAAAATTGGCTCAGCGCAGAAACAAATCATGCATGTTGTGAAAGATGTTGATTAAAAAAAAAAAACCTTGCATGTTGCTTATGAAATGAAACTTTTGAACTAATCATTTTCTTTAGGAAATTTGCTGAAACAATGACTCTTAACAAGGTGGATTGTAAAATGGATGACTGCACAGTTCTGATTGGGTTGCAGACAGCAGGGGAAATTGTCAGTGTTTGCTCTCTTCATGTGATCTTATGCTTTAGTGGCATATAAAAGTTAAACAAGTAAACGTACATCAAAACCAAATGTAAAAGACACCAGTGAAAACTTGAAAAAGCAATATATTCAATTCCTTCGACATCCATGTCTATATATAAAAGAGTTTGTCTAACACTCTTTGGTGTTGCCTGCACAAACTGTGTGTCAGGGTTGGTTCAAACAAGGAAAAATAAGATGAGGATTTAGATCAGTAACTGATTGGTGTATGACATCAAAGTACTGCGAGAGCGATTCGAAAGCATACAGAGCTGAACACACCTATGGTATTGGAGGTGAAGCTCAGTTCCCATCATGCCCTGTGGTTCAAACTGATAATGAGGCAAGGCAAGATTATATATAGCACATTTCATACACAACGATAATTCATAGTGCTTTACATCAAATAAAATAAAAATCATTAGATAATTATCAATTATAAAATAATATAACATGCTTAAGAAATAAGATTAACAAAAAAAAATATTGATTTAAAGGTATCATTCACCGTAAAATTAAGTCATCATTTACTCACCCTGTTGTTCTACTGCTGTTTGCCGTTATTATTTTTTCAGACCACATAAAGAGAAATGTAAAAAAAAAAAAATCCCACATGCCCTTGTCCGTATAATGGTAGTAAATGGTGACCGGCAAAAAAAAGCTTTAAAAAGAAAAGTATCACAGACAGATCATATGCAACATGTGCCATATATTCCAGGTGTTCTGGGGGTGTACGATAGGGTTTGGTAAAAAAAAAGTATTTTTTAATGAAAATCCTGCCGTTGGTCTTTTGTGCTCGACTGCGCGTCTGATGACAGTCAGAATGGCAGATGACAGATCAAGATCATGAACAGCATAACTTTTTGTTGGAACGAACACAACAGATATATTCTCCTCAGAGAAGAAGGTACATGAATTGTATTTTATGTCACATTTTTGCTGCACGGCAAGTGTTAGCAAAAAGTTTAAGTGCAAATAGCGTTAAATGTTATTTGAACTTAATGTTAAAGTGTAAATAGCGTTAAATACTAGCGTTTAATGTTTGCGATAAAGTTTTACAGAGTATCATGTTTGGCTCCAGTATATTGCATAAATGCAAAATAGACTAATTGGCCATATGCCTAGCAAAAACTATTTAATTAAGGTGTGTCCACCAAAGCATTTTTAACCAGCTGAAAGCGCTCTTCTGAAAACGGCCTGCTTTGGAGGCACAGTGTTTTTTCCCCGGAAGTAATGTGTTACTAGTATCTAATTTCTCATATAGTTTGTTTTATCAACAATTACTGAATATAAAAATGTAATAATACCAACATTATTAACTTTGTTAACCATATTAACCATTGTTGTTCAATCATTATACAAGAATGTAACGATTTCTACCACCCTTGGATTACTGGGTAAAATGTGACAGTGATGAGTGCTGCGTTTTGACAGTAACAAGCACCAAAAAAAAAAAAAAAAACACACACACACAAAAATCCTTATCTTCCAAGAACTAGTCCCTGTGGTTTATCGGAGCTTGAGCTGAAGCCACTTCCTTGAGCCCCTCCGCTGCGGACTGCAAACCAAGAACGTTTAACCCCAATTGTTTAAGATTACCTATATGGGCTGTTACGATCTTTAAAGGTCTAGGAGATGGAATACAACATTTAGATATCACACTACTGCTGGTAGATTGGGAAAAGCAGAAAGAACCATGAATACCCAGTAAACACTATGATCTCACAGTGATGTCACCATGTGGTCACAACGTCTGCAATCTGAGTTCACAGTGTTCTAAAAGTGTAACCGCACAGCGCTCTCACTGTGTGCTCAAACTATGACCACAATATGAGCTCATCCCAGCTAGAAATGTTATTGTTCTATGAATGTTTTGAGAGCATTATGTTATGTTCTTGTAATATTTTCTGTAGTTAATTTTATTTTTGTAACCAGAATGTTCTCCTAAAAGGTAGGATAACACTCTCTATAAACATTTCAAACATGTTTAGTGATGACATTGATAGAACATTATCCCCCCTAACATTCTTAGACAGTTATAGCGGGAAGTTTCGATGTTTAGAAATTAAGTTTAAGAGGTTTACATGTTGAAGTTTGTTTGAAGAGTTTGGTCACCATTGTAGAGGTCAGTGTTTGCTGTAGTTGGGCTCTTTGGTCTTAGGGCTGGGCGCTTTAAATCGCGATATTGTTATGCGCATCTCGTTAGTAAAGCCGGTTCCTTGATTAGTAGTAAATCACCATCACCTGCTTTCAGATGGAGCGGCATTGACTACAAAGAGCTGTAGTTAACTGCCAAGCTGAGCCATATCGCACTAATATCGCGGACGTATCGCCAGCGATAATTAATGCGATATGGCTCAGCTTGTCAGTTAACTACGGCTCTTTGTACACAGCAAAAACTCCAGTGTTAAATTAACACTCCTGGGAGTGTATGAGTCCACACTCAAGAGTGTTGAAGTTAATGAGATATAATTAAGTGATTAATTTTGTGATGATTGAACATTATTGAAGTCACCTGATGATAACAAGCAGAATCACTGAAGGAGAAAATCTAAAATTGTAAGTTACCGTTATGACGATCAATGGTTGCTTTAGTTGGGCTCTAGGCCCATATATTATTAACTTTAGATTTTGTTTGGCTGTTGTTTCTGAATTATAATCACCAGTTGAACAAAGAATAAAGTGATCTGATGATGTTGATTATGTTATGACAATCATCATTTGAACTTGATCACTGAACTCATTAAAATCCTTCTTTCTGACTTTGATTTATGTTGTTGGTTAGTGAATCTGCATAAATGCCCAGAATTGTTTTATATATTATAAAGGATTTCTTAAAAGTTGTAAAAAAAAAAAAAAAAAAAAAAATCATTCTTTTAGGCACACACAGATGTCAAGATTCAGTCTATGCATCTCAACAATGGTGAGGAGCAGAATATTCAATTAGGAAAAGTAAATTACATAGACAATTCAGATCATAATTTATTCATACCGCAATGCATGATGGGAGCCATTAATGAGTTGTGATTGGTGGCAGCCACTGCAACATGCTTTATTATTGTCACCATTGTTGAGATTCACAGGCTGATTATTGATGTCTGTGTTTTAAATGAATTTATCTGAATGTCTATTGATCAGAAAAATGTTTATTAAATATTTTGAATTATAAGTAAAGTATTGATAATCATAGGGCCCAGCCTAGAGCCCAACTAAAGCAACCATTGATCGTCATAACGGTAACTTACAATTTTAGATTTTCTCCTTCAGTGATTCTGCTTGTTATCATCAGGTGACTTCAATAATGTTCAATCATCACAAAATTAATCACTTAATTATATCTCATTAACTTCAACACTCTTGAGTGTGGACTCATACACTCCCAGGAGTGTTAATCATAGGCTGAAGAATCAGTAAACTGCTGCTAAGTAAAACCAAACTATCTCAATAAGTTTCCTTTTTCAGATCACAGCATGATTATGTCAAAACATAACCAACACTATAACATAACATTTTACTTTGTTCATGTAACTGTTATAAATCAATAACAGCAGACAAACAACAGTAAATATTAAAGTAAACATATAATGGTCTAGAGCCCAACTAAAGCAAGCACCTATCACCTTAATGGTAACTTACAATTTGTGATTTTCTTCTTCAGTGATTCTGCTTGTTAACATCAGGTGTCTTCAATAATGCTCAATCATCACTAAATTAATCACTTAATTATCTCCTCAGCCCTAAATGCCGCTTCATCTGAAAGCAGGTGATGGTGATTTACTACTAATCAAGGAACCGGCTTTACTGACGAGATGCACATAACAATATCGCGATTTAAATCGCCCAGCCCTAGTGTCCATAATATGAGCACACAGTGAGTGCACAGTGCGGTTACACTTTTAGCTCACTGTGAACTCACATTGTGGTCATATGGAGAGATCACTGTGAGATAAACGTGTTGGGTGGGTATGATACAGCCAGTGTTGGAAACTTCATAATTTATTACAAAAAGCCAAAGCCACTAGATACAGTGAGTGAACTATGTACAATGCATATGAAAAAAGAAAAAGAAAAGAAAAGAAAATACAAATAATTATAGGGAAAAGGAACTTCAGTGGCGCCAAATTAAAGAACCAAATACAACAAAATAATTCCCTTAAACTATCTTCCCCACAACCTCTAACCTAATAATAGAACAAACATAACCGGCTTCTTCAGCGTATGCGACGACCTAAAATCCTTCTCTAACTAAGAAAACAAAAATACAAAAGGGGACGCACACTTCTTACCTAGTGTGTCTAACACCTGACATTACTACAGGCACAATGTACATCGCACAATCTACTGACCTGTTCTCTGTTCCCACATAAAGAACAATAAACTCAAAACATCGGCATAAAGCACAAATAACACTAAGGTAATGAATGTTAGACTACACATACACAAATAGGATTCGATTACTAACTGATAAAAAAGTACGCAACTGACACACACACTGCTGCCAAACGAGACGCGCTTGGAAGGCTTTTGAACCGACTTCCCCACATAGCAACATTGTGTCGGCCCAGATCCGGCCCACATCTGGCACACGTGGAAAGATGATCTGGCCCACATGCAGCGTGGAATTACGGCACTTGGGTGGGCCGCTCCTGTTTGCCAGATCTGGGCCACAAGCAGGCCATAGCAATGCCACATGTCAGCCAAGAGCAAAGAAATAAACCACAACTGGACCTTATCTGAGCCACAACATCTGTGTATATTAAATATGAAGTCATCTCAGCCTTAATAAGCCTGTTAACAAGCAGAATCACTGAAGGAAAGAAGAGAACAGAAAAAGAGACGAGCAGAAACACAAGAACTACAACTGACTTCAGACACAGTCTAAGATGAAATCAACTGAAGAGAAAAGAAGACATTAAATCTGTGAAGATCTCAGCAGAGGAGGATTAAACAACTCCACAAACAGCATTACCAGCTTCACTTATTACTAACCAGACTTACTTTATTTCTGTCAGACGTCTACAAAAGTTTTTATTGAGAATTACCAGAGGTTTAACTCTAATGTGTTTCATTTGAAGTCACCATAACCGTGAATAGTGTTGATCATCTTTCCACGTGTGCCAAATGTGGGCCGGATCTGGGCCGACACAATGTTGCTATGTGGGTCTTGTTGCCAACAGTGGTCTGCTTCAGTTTGTGCTTAATTGATACTTTGCAGTCACGTGATATCTGGCGGGCAACAAACGCGGTTAGTGCATCCAATCGCACAACAACTATCTGGCATGTCGTGTACACCTCAAAACACCAACTTTTGTATATTAAAACTGGCAACGTCCTGGCAAGATCCTTGATTAGTTTACTGGTTTTCGTTGCTAGAGAATGACGTTCTTGCCCGCCAGCCAGTACAACTGACGTCACGTGCAAAGTATCAATACCACAACACTCTGCTTTAGATAAGTGCTAACATGGACCAGTCACATGATGACATGCCATCATCCTCGAAAAATGTAAATATATTTTGAAGTTTTTTTTGTTTGTTATGTTTTTGTTTGCCACTTAAATAATCTGAATCATAAAGCAAAACATGCAGAAACCCTGGAAATCTACCCTGCAGTGTTATTCAGTATTTTTGTTTGAAGTGCAGGACAGACACATGCACACACACACACACACATCAGCTGAATGAGTCATTCACTGCACAAGCCATTACATCATTCATCTGTTTGCTTGAAATTTAATATGAGTGAAATGGGAGGGAGGACGATCTACAAGAGAAGGGGAAAAAAAGGGTAGAGAAAAACAGAGAAAAATCGAGTGCTCTTTTGAGCTGGAGTGTTTTAGAACAGATGACTCACACCCTGTTTAAATTACTGAACATGCACCAAGCAGCAGTTCAGGCATCTTGTGTAGGGACTGAACTATGTGGATATTCTGTAAACACATGCCTGGACACTACATGTGTTACTTTAATGAATCAGACATTTCCTCCCCAAAATATGTCTTACAGGGGTCCTATTATGCCCTTTTACAAATTCTTGATTTTGTTTTTGGGGTATCCTAGAATGTTTTCATGCTTGATTGTTCAAAAATTGCATTATTTTTCACATATTTTACATTATTACAGCTCCTCTCTCCCCAGTCTGGTTGAACGCGTAGTTTTTGATGAAGCCCCTCCTTCCGAAATACGAAATGTACTGTGATTGGTTAGCTGGCCCAGAGTGTTGTGATTGGTAGCGCTTAGCATGTGTTTGGGAAATGTTCCACAAGCTCTACTCAGATGTAAATATTAACGATGGCATCAATTTCAAACCATTTCGAGCCAAATTCAGACCCTGACAATGTTAACAAACAAGAGCATTGTGCTGAACGGATTTTAAGGACAGACTTTGCAAACACGGATTTCACTGGACGTTTCAGGGTGGTATGTTTTTTTGTTTTTTTTGTGGTTATTTTCTTGTAGATACGATGTTATCCACCATTTTATCATGTTTTTCGGAAAACTATGGTAATTCAAACAGTAATCGATCACAAAATCACGGATAATTTTCCTAAGGGGCTGTGAACAGTCTTACAAAAGCAAGAGCTTATAAAAGCTAAAGTAAACACTACATCAATACTGTAATGTTAGTTAGCAGGCTAGCGGAGGCAAAGCTTTGCCCTTCATTTACATCATAGCTATCATAGCAACTACATAAAGCTTATGATTGGAACTGTTAATAGAAAACACAACTACAAATAATAAGACATACTTTGACAGTTGTGATTGATGTCCCGACAAAATGGGAATGGCTACGTCTTTCAGGAGAAGCTTTTGCGTATAGCCTGCATTGTACTCTCTTCTGGAAGCTGTCCTCCTTAAAATGTGCAACGCACAGACAAATGTTAAGGCTATAATGTTCAGGAACAAAAAAAAAGTAACCTCTCTGTTCGTCAGCCATTGGACAAACTTTTTCTGGGTTGTAAAAATCAGCGACAACCAACACGGCCTCACCCCCTTTGTTGTGTGTTCCCGAGGGCAGGGTTTATGTCAATTTTAGGGTTTGTGATGTCACCAACCCGGGAAGAAGCTCATTAAAGTCCCTACCTGCCGTTTGTTGTAGTCATCATAATCAAGGACCCCTTTAAGAGTCACATTTAGAAAGAGATGAGTCACAATGCAGTGCCCAGTATTCACACTGTTAAAACAGTATTTGTGTTAATACTGTGTGTCTTTTGCCCAGTGCTGGTTTTACCCATGTGACTGTGGGGTAAAAGACCCCCATCGCCACCTCATACATTTATATGATAAAAAAATAAATAAAAAATAAACATTTATGTGTTATTTTCTCACAACATCTGTTGCTCCATCGATGGTCAATAAACAAACGATATATAAATAACTTTTTGGTAATAACCTTTTGAGAACATTATTAAAGGCCAGATAACTTTGAACGAACATTCTATTAACATTCAACCACTTTTGTACTTTAGATGGCTTATAGCATGAGGAATGACATTTTTTTATTGATATTTTGAGCTAGATGTTGCAATTACTGAACTCAAAACTCATGAAGAGCTCAGCAGTTTCTGGCCTTCTGCAGATCCCTCTGAAGAACCCAAATGTTATAAATGAGACTCAGGTGATATGGTGATGAATAAGGGTGAATTCCCGGTGGCCTGGCAACTGATTTGGCCCGCTACCCTCTTTCTTTCTTTTTGAAAAAATGATATATTGTTGCCTTTTTTTTTTAACATTGTCTTTATTAAAGGGGTGGTATAATGCCCCTTTTTACAAGATGTTAAATAATTCTCAGATGTCCCTAGAGTGTGTATGTGAAGTTTTAGCTCAAAATACCCCACAGATAATTTGTATAGCATGTTAAAAGCAAAAACGCGTCGTTTTGTGTGTCCCTTTAAATGCAAATGAGCTGGTGCTCCCGACAGAGAGGGTGGATGGTTGTTGTGGACGTTTCTGAATGGTTAGTTGATGAATTTATGTAGCTGAGGTGGAGTTAGCTATCCCCCAGGGCAGCTTGGCAGTTTCTTGGAGGAGCTTGAAGTTCCAGAAACTTGCGCTCTGCAAGCGAACAACGTCTTGTGGTGCCATCTCAAAGAGGCACAAAATCTCTTTCTCTGACCTTTACCATGACGTAGCCCAAGAATAGACTAGTCATCAAATTGACAGCAAATGAATTACTACATATAATAGACAACAAAATAAAACTTAAGGATTCTGTTTACTCAAATATAACACACATACATGACAATCCATCCAAAAAAAAAAAAAAAAAGATATATAAAACTTTTATTAAGAACAATATAAAAATTAACAACTTAAGATAACAACAAATGAAAAAATATACAATTATGACACTTATTAATGTGTCCTAATCTTAACCACGTGTAGTGTACAAGAGACCACCTAATAAAATAAAGAGCTACTGCAAACATGTAGATAGACTGCATTGAGCAAGTAAGCAGATCTAGATTTAGGTTCTACAGAGGATAAGGTTGGTGTCAGTGTCAGTAAAAGCTGCAGTGAGACCTGTTCACAGCTAGCATGGAAAAAGACTATTTAAATGTTAACGTTTGTTTGCCTGCCGATTACAAGAAGAGGATCTATCATCTAATGCCAAGAAGTACATGAGGTGATTGGCTGACACATTATAGCTTGCACTAGAGTTTAATGGCTAAACTTCAGTAAGTTGACCCCAGGGGGAAATTAATCCTCTGTTCTCAGTTCTTGAACATAGTCAAAGCAGTTAGCTAAGTTTAGTGCAAGTCATGTACAAGTTTGGTTGCAGCTATCCAAATGGCTACCATGGAGATCACCATCCAGGTGCCCAGATAATTGGAAATTGAGCAGTGTGTGGTTTGTAACCGGTCATTTTAAAATAACAATTTTTCAATGTTCATCCCTTTCCAGTATCAAAATCCCATGCATCTTCACAGAGGGAGGAAGCACTGCTGGAGAATGTGACTCGTCTGGGAGAGCACACTGAGACCTTGCAGAGATCTCTTAGCCAACTCCCCTCCCAAAGCGACCTTCTGGAGAACATCTGGAAGCTTGAGAGCCTCTTCCATAATCATAGCGAACAGCTGCAACAGCTAGGTAACCGCCAAAATGCAAAGCAGAAGAGTCTAGAAAGTTATTTATACCCACTTGGTAGTCAAACACATTTTTAATAACCATATTAATACCCATCAATTTACTTACATATTTTTTGCATTAATTTTGTAGAGGAAGTGACACCATATTCTTATTTTATATTGATATATAGAAATGACAAAGTATGATAATAATTAAGGGCCATATCATATACCCAGCACAATGCACCACCAGGCACGACGTGAGTGTGTTTAGCTAGTTTCAGCCCGACGCAGTTATCATTTTCACGCCCTGTGCCACATTGTTTAAATAGAAAATGCATTGTCGCCCATCTGTTCGCCCATGGGCTGCTGGTCTGAAAACGAGGTGTGTTCAGGTGCATTGTTGGTGCGTTGCTATTTTGAGGAACTGAAATTTACTGCGCCATTGACCAACTGAAACCAGGTCTAAAGTCAATGACGTAATATTTTTTTGTAAAAAAAAAAAAAAAAAAAATTCTTTAAAGAGCGCGATATTAATGTGTGCCTATAGGCGGGTACAACACGCGTGTACACTCTGCTTATTACACACACAGGGACGCGCAGCAGCACACAAACATGCCAAATATTAAAAATAAAAGGATTACAATGTAAAAGATTATTATTGTGTACATAAAAATATGGTGAAATCCGGCTTGTCCCGTAGATGATCTGCACTTTAACCTCATGCACAAGCAGATCCGTTTCCTCTCTGGAGACTCGTTCAGTCTTTCCACTATCAAATTCCGTCATGTACAGTAAATAACGAATACGCCATGGCGCGAGCACAACTGGCTTTAAAAGGGAATGGGAGATGAGACTCTAATTGGTTTATTGCACGTTACGCCCAAAACACACCCATTACTCATTAAGAGAATAGGGACAACCCTTTTAGACCATGTGCCTGGTGCGCCAACCATTTTCCCCGTCGTTAAACTAGCAAAAGTGGATTCGGGCATGCCCTAAGTGAACTTGTGCCTTGCGCTTTAGACTATGCGCTTGGATTGTTAAAATAGGGCCCAATGTACTTAATGTGTACACATTTTTACGTTTTTTTAAATGCCTGGATGTAAATACATATATAATTAATTTCCATAATTACATGTATAATTATCATTTTGACCCTATACCTTACCCACCTTTAAATCTAAGCATACCACCAAACCTGTCCCTAATGTTAATAATCAGTAAATAGTAATTAAAGCATAAAGTGGGACTGTGCATTTACATTTATTTAATTTATTCTCTGTGCCCTTCATTTTAATATCCCTGTGGTCTATTGTTTGAGCTACATGAATACTCATTTGAGTCTAATATCCCTATACTTGTATTTGAGCTGCCAGTGTGAACACACTACATCACATCAACATAAAAATGAATTTACGTGTGCAAGTGTGACTAATACATGCCCTACACTTCTGTTACTAATATGACCAGGGCGACTAGCGCAGGGCTTGGAGCGTGACATCAGAGATCTGCAGACTTTCTCTGAGCACACCACAGACTCTGTGGCTCAACTCTGGGAGCATCTAGCCATGATCAGTCATTCTAGTCAAAGGAACAGCAGCAGTCTGGCAGAGGAGTTAGCCTTTGCTGCTGGCTCTATCCGAACACAGGATGCCGTTTTAAAGACAATGGAGGGAAATGTAGAGACTCTACAGGAGCGTCTGAAGGAGGTGGGATGGACAGTACAGATATTAAACCATTCACTTAGTGGAGATGTGAGTCTGCACCAGGTGAAAATCTGTGAACTACAGGAGAAGATTGGAAATGTGTCCCATGATGCCACAAGCATGAGGATCACACAAATGCACCTTGAGGAACAGATCAGGAATGAGATTGAAATCCTAAACGTCATCACTGCAGATCTGAGGCTAAAGGAATGGGAGCACTCCATGGCACTCAAAAATTTAACTGTATTACAAGGTAGGTAAGAGTTGTTTTGAGCATCCTCATGTAAGATATTGAGAGATTTCATTTATTTTACTTGCAGTTGATATCCAGTGATCAATTCAAATCACTTGTAATTGTTGTGGCATCTGCTCTTTGTTAGATCTATGTTCTCTTTTTGTGCATGTTTCCTTTGTTCTAGTTTGATTCCTGATTGGAGCAACACTCGTTCTTTGATTATCTCCTTTGTTTGTCTTTAGTATTTATATAGTCTGTGTTTTAGTTGTCCTTTGTCTGTTTTGTTATTATTGTTGCTTTGATCCCTGTGTTTTTGTTACTAGTTAACCTGAAGTGTATTTTGGAGTTTATTATAATTAAAGTATTCACTGACTGGAAATAGATCCAGCTCTTTTATTTTCAGTTTGTTTGCGACTCCATTGCTGACACTCTTTCTCCTCGTTTTTTTCTTTTCTTTCTGTCTCTTCAGTGCATGAAATGGAATTCAGCATGAAACTAGTTGAACAAACTCTCTGAGATTCACAATTCCAGATAAAACCAACCTGGTTTAAATCAGGTTCATCGGTCTCACAAAGCTCAATATACATATTCTCTGTCAACAAGATTTAATTCAGAGTCTGCAATTAACTCTGAAAACAGCCAATCACACGGAACATGGAGAGCGTCAGTTTGATTCACTTGAGAGACGTGCAATTCACTTCTCTTCTGAACATTAAGAGACCGTAATGAAAAAAAAATCATGAAATGAAATGCATTTACAAGGCAAGAATAAACACTGCTGCTTCAGCAAATGTTTCAGAAGGAAGCTGAAAGAAAATATCAGACTATATTAATGCAAGTGAATCAAACAAATAGGCCTTATATTTTATAGTTTCACAAAGAGCTCAAAATAATACATGTAGGCTTAATCTGTTCAAAAACTTACATATTAGCTAAAGCTATATATATATATATATATATATATATATATATATATATATATATATATATATAATGTATATAATAAATAATGTATTATTTATATAATAATGTTTCATTTAAAAGCGAAGCTTAATATTAATTGTAAATTAATATAAGAATTATAAGAATATATTATATGAATTATACATAATTACAATTCATATGATATTAACATAGTAAATAATTAGCAGTAAAAGATGGGCAATTTTGTCTCTAAAATTCTTTCAC
This sequence comes from Squalius cephalus, assembly GCF_949319135.1. Classification (NCBI taxonomy): domain Eukaryota; kingdom Metazoa; phylum Chordata; class Actinopteri; order Cypriniformes; family Leuciscidae; genus Squalius; species Squalius cephalus. The sequence goes on along the minus strand of NC_137133.1, from coordinate 2,258,354 downwards.
TCTAAACTGCTTTAATTTGGTGTGAGAGATACAGAGGGAGTGGCTTTAATGCATCAGATACATGTCACTTTACTCAAAATATATATATTTTTTATTTCTGAGTTTTGGTTTGGAACTCTAACCCAGAATAAAACTTGCTCCGGAGCAGGTTAGCCATGTAGCATAAGTTACAATGGCAATGAAACCAGCTAAAAACAATCTATATTATTGAGCCCAGCTTTATTAAAACCAGCGTTTGCTCAAACTAATCTCAAACTTACCTGGGTAGCAAGTTCTAGCAACTGAAACCGGCTTCATGCAACAGGCCACTGAAAACATTAATGGTCAGTCATCACTTGTAGACAGATCCTACTTTAATTAACTCCAGTACTACTTCAGTGTAACTCCCTGGACATATAAAGACTGAACAGTGTTGTTTTAACACTGAGGATTTGGCTGTGACACTTCAGAGTCAGGGCTGCTTGTGATGCTTAAACAAACAGAACAGTGATTTGAAGGCATCACAGAGTCACAATACTAAACTTCTGGGGGAATCAACCTATGAAGAGATTACTTATAATTATAAGAGAGCATTGTAAAAAATAATCATTATAATAATAATTACACACATACATTTTAAAGAACTGAGTTTCACCCAAAGGTCTACAGAAAATATGTCCTATCCTTCATTGTCCACATACACACACAGTCCAAAGAGCAGGGTAAACATGTGTTCTCCATTGTACAAATTGAACTGAACAAAGAAACAGAGCCTGCTAGTCTAGGTCATAAGAAATCTGTTGTTAGGTGACTCTGGAGCCAGTAATGAATCGATTTTTTACACTTCTGTTTTAATTGTTAAATGTTGTTGTTCTGTTTTTAGGACCCCCAGGACCAAAGGGTGAGAAGGGTGATGTGGGGCCCCTGGGACCAGCTGGACTTCCTGGTTTGACGGGAATAAGAGGTGTAGTACCACACTCACACAACACACAGTGAAGCACAGCCAAAACCCATCATCACCAGCAACTGACTGACCAGCTATAGCCTCTAAATCATCCACATGTATGAACACAACCCAATGACAGCTCATGTGTATGGCATTTGTCTTGAGTATATATCCTAAAGAAACTTTTGTTTTTGTTTTTTTGTCAGGCTTGTCAGGAGAAAAGGGCATTCAGGGTCCTCGTGGACTGGCAGGACGAGGTGGGCAGGATGGACACAACGGAGAAAAAGGAGATATTGGGCCTGAGGGACCAAAAGGTTAGACATTTATGTTGACACGCACACACACACACACACGTCTGGTTCACTATCTTTGTGGGGACTCTCCATAGACGTAATGGTTTTTATACTGTACAAACTGTATGTTCTCTCCCCTTACACTAACCCTACCCCTAAACCTGCCCATCACACAAAACTTTCAGCATTTTTACATTTAAAAAAAAACCTAATTCTGTATGATTTATAAACTTGATTCCTCATGGGGACCACAATTTAGGTCCCCAAGGTTACACGAGTCAACATGAGTCTGTGTGCATTCAGGTTGAAGTCCGCACTGAGATAGAAGAACATGTACCCATTAGTTTAAATCGAGCATAGCGTTAGTTCTGGCAGGTTCACGTCAGTCAAGTTGACAAGACTGACATGTCAGTCATCAGCTGACTCTAAGCAGCAAGGAGTTCTTGCCCTGAACAGAACCACACCGCAAATCCAAACGTATGTTAATTGTCAATCATCTTTGAAGATGGTGATCCTGACAGAACTATATTAGTGAGATCAGTTCATAGACTTTTATTGTTTTATAAATAATGAAATGTTTTTATATTAGGTTCAGAAACCTGTAAAGGACACTAGATTTAAATAGAAACATGATTTGACCGATTTATAAGGTTCGGCCGAGGTTCGGCTCACCAGTGGGTGTTTTACTACACTGTTAACCCTTGCTGTAAAAAAAGGTCAAATTCTGACAGTACCATACCATTTTTCATTAAAACAGTAATATATAGTAATGTATAGTAATATAGTAATATACAGTGCCCTCCACAATTATTGGCACCCCTGTTTAAGATGTGGTCGTGGACTTCTAAAAATTCTCCTTTTTTTTTAAACAACATAGAACCCAAATGCAAAAAAAGAGGAAAATCCAACCTTTCATTTAAGTACATTACTTTGGTGGTAAAAAAAAAAAAAATCACACATTTAGAAAAAAAAAACCTTGAAATCATGTGTCCCACAATTATTGCCACCCCTAACAATTCCGCTGAAAAATGTAATAGATTTTTTTTTAAATATATTTTTCTGTAGTTGCTAAAGTTGGTCAGGGTATCTAGGAACTTTTAATTAGTAATTCATGACTTCCTGTTTCCCTGGGGTATAAATATGACGTGACACAGAGGCCTAATTCTCTTACCCATTTGTCAACATGGCATAGACAAGAGAACACACCATTCAAGTAAGGCAGATGTGTGCCGACCTTCATAAGTCAGGCAATGGCTACAAGAAAATAGCCACTCGCCTTAACTTGCCCGTATCTACATTCAGAGGAATCATTAAGAAGTTTAAAACAACTGGAACAGTGACAAACAAGGCTGGAAGAGGTCCCAAGTTTATCTTGCCACAACGCACAGTGAGGAGGATGGTGAGAGAAGTAAAATAAAGTCCTAAGCTCACTGTCACAGAATTGCATCAAAGAGTGGCATCTTGGGGTCACAAAGTCTCCAAAACAACCATCAGACGCTCTCTACATGCCAACAAGCTGTTTGGGAGGCATGCAAGGAAAAAGCCTTTTCTCACTAACACTCACAAACGTAAACGTCTGGAGTTTGCTAAGCGACACTGGGACTTCAACTGGGATCCTGTGCTTTGGTCAGATGAGACTAAGATTGAGCTTTTTGGCAACAAACAGGGTTGAGGTCACTCTAAGTGGGTCTGGCGTAAAACAAAAGATGAGTATGCCGAAAAGCACCTCATGCCCACCGTGAAGTATGGTGGAGGATCTGTGATGCTGTGGGCCTGTTTCTCTTCCAAAGGCCCTGGGAAACTTGTTAGGGTGCATGGCATTATGAACGCTTTGAACTACCAGGACATTTTAAATAAAAACCTGATGGCCTCTGCCAGAAAGCTGAAGATGGGTCGTCATTGGGTCTTTCAGCAGGATAATGATCCAAAACATGTGGAAAAATCTACACAAAAATGGTTCAGCAGTCACAAACTCAAGGTCCTCCCATGGCCATCTCAGTCCCCAGACCTCAACCCAATCAAAAACCTGTGGGGCGAGCTAAAGAGGAGAGTGCATAAGAGAGGACCCAGGACACTGGATGATCTAGAAAGATTGTGCAAAGAAGAATGGTCAAAGATCCCTCTCTCTGTGTTCTCCAATCTTGTGAAATGTTATAGGAGGAGATTAAGTGCTGTCTTGTTGGCAAAAGGGGGTTGTACAAAGTATTAACATCAGGGGTGCCAATAATTGTGGGACACATGATTTCAAGTTTTTTCTAAATGTGTGATTTTTTTTTTTACCACCAAAGTAATGTACTTAAATAAAAGGTTGGATTTTTCTCTTTTTTTGCATTTGGGTTCTATGTTGTTTAAAAAAAAAAGGAGAATTTTTAGAAGTCCACGACCACATCTTAAACAGGGGTGCCAAAAATTGTGGAGGGCACTGTATATATAGTAATGTACAGTATAATGTATTTTGGACCTCACAAGTATAATCAAACCTGTACTCACACACATTAAAGTTTATACACAATTTAAATATTTATAGTTCACTGTATTAAGCTTTGATTAAAACAAGTGTTTTGCTAGATACACAGATTTATATCCTTCATTTTTTTTCTCACCCTTTATCTTTGTTTCAGTTAGCCTAGTGCTACCCTACTCAACATGAAATGTGTTTCCAGACATTTTACTTTTCTAATGTGACATTTCATCCACAATTCTACCAGGAATGTGTAATAAGAAAATAAGATTCTATTTCTGTGGTATTCTTTTTAGGGGGTTCCTAAAAGCGTAAAATTGACTAATATTTAGAGGCTGCATTATGTCACAATTCAGTATAGAAACAAGTGAAGGAGGACTGTGTGTGTTCTTGGAGTTTCAAACATGATGTTATGATGTAATTTTCCTTTAGTTCTGGGATTATAAGTTTCATGACCTTCAGGTTCAGGTGTTTGACCAAAAAACACTTAGCAAACAGATAATAGGTAGATTTTAAATTGCAAACTCCCACTGAGATTAATGAGAATGCTAAGATAGATGGTATAGCTTTCTCTTGGTAATATATAGACATCCTTTGCTCTACATAAAGCATCAAATATGTTCTTATTTACTATGAATGTGTCATGCCACACAACAGTTTTGTGTTCATTGTGAACAGACAATTCACTTGTCACTAGAAACTTGGTTTGGACAGGGTGTGAGGTTCTAGGCTTGTAAAATAGCTAGCTGACTTCAGGCTTTACTTACTTCTTTGTTTCTATTTTCACTCTTTATTTAAATTTCAGTCTGAGCTCCAACTCCAACTCACTGATCTCATTCTCCGAACATGTGCTGCTCCTTAAACACCTTCCAAAACATATAATGATTTCCCCTAATGTTCTCCAGAGCACCATACCATCCTCCAATCGCTCTTCATCTTTCCTCAACTTCCACCAAAACAATCCACCCATTTCTCCTATTTTCATTGCCTCATTCTGATGTTTATTGGACCTCAGAACCTTGTTTTTGTAATAGAATCATCCTCACTTACATCCACTTCGATCTTGGGGCTCACAAGATATGTGACCACACTGGTTGTGGTCTGTTGCAATAGATGCGTCATGTTTTCAAAGCATGTGACAAACAGCTGCGAAAGATCAGTGTGAATTGGCCGATTGCTGCTGACTACTACACACCAGAAGAGTGAGACTGTGGCTGTGTATGACTGACATATATTCTAAATATCATTTTTAAATTGCTAGTTTTTCATGCTTTTAAGAGGCTACTTAAAAGCATGAAACACATTTGCAAAATCTAAAATTAAAACCACACTGCCTAATATTCACGCTACTGGATGCGGGGCTGCCTTTTGAGTACCCCTGATCTATATTGAATCTGCTCCCACAGATGATCTATAAATGATTATAGTTGCAAGAAAAATGGACTGAATCTTAAAATCTGTTAAAAGACATGTATCACTGCAACGTCCCTCCATAAACCCTACCAAAACCCTCTAAGTGGCCATAGAAACCACAGTTAGTACAAATGCAGTTTATTTCTTTATTTCACCACTATGACCAGAATTCACTGAAACAGACACTTGGAATTTGGTGTTCCCTATCTGTCAGTCACCTTGACGTTGGGTCAATGTACTGACACTAAAGGTCGCACTTGGGAGCCCCAAACACCTCTGATACTTTGAGAAAAGGCAAATAAGAATTGGTGAGTAGAATTTGCATGCCACTCCCCTGACAAACGGGTATAAAAGGAGGTGGCTTGCTCCTCTCATTCAGATTTTTTTTCTTCGGAGCTGAGTAGTGTGCAGTCACTCTTTCCATTCACCTCTACACAAGGGAATCTTCTATCGAATCTGCTGTACACAACACATTGCAGCGGTCTCTCTCCATTCTCTAAAGCACAGATAAGCACAAAGAGCTCCTCTGGGCACTTCAGCAATAAAAAAACAGATTTCCCTAAAAGAGCAAACACAGACAGAGAGCGTCTTTATAAAGATGCCATTCTGTCTTGTGTGTTTCTGGGTGCGGCCAGTATTTCTTGTCCTTGGATGGCCACAATCTCTGACTTTTGTGTTTGGTCTGACCCACGCAGAGGCAGTGTTCGTGTATGGTTTTATGTTCCCATCATGAGAACTTGGCCATGGCAATGTAACTTTCACAACTCTCTTTTCTGGCTAGAGAGATAGTCACTTCAGTTGCTACCCGTTCTGGTCCTTCTGCTATTCACAAGGTCACGGCGGCAAGCACTGAGGGCAGCATGAGGACAACATTAGGAGTTTTTCTGCCGGGTAAATCCCCACTGACCTCCCATTCCTCGTGTTGCACGTAGGGCCAAGTGGAGATCCTGGATGAGTTAGGCAGCTTGTCTCATGGCAAGCCAAATTTCTAACTCGGGGCTCCAGATTAGGATGAGCTGTCGATTGTCGAGGGTGGGCTGGATGTTTGCTATCTTGGCTCAAAACACGACTCACAGCAAGGTTCACTTTTTTGATGCCCCAATATCGCAAGGTGGCCTCTTGGGCAACACTGTTGTGGACTTTGCCCAGCAGTTTTTGGCAGTTAAGAAGCAGACATACATCTGCCTTCGGCGTGATTCCACCTACAAAAAACCCTGCTCCGTCTGCTCATTGAAGAAGGCATCTACCTGTGGCAGCCACACCAGTTCCACCATAGTCCGTGCCTATAGCCTGGCCACAGCGTCGAGCTTCTGGGGGAAATGCAACGTAGCTCGCTTATCAGACGAACCTCAAGAAGGCTTTGAAGCATCCCTAAGACGAGCAACCCCATTGGAGGGGCAAGTGGAGAATCCTTTGTTCCCCTTTCTCCTTGTTTTGCCAATAGCCCAAGTGGCAGCTGCATCTAAATTTGCTTCCTAATTTCTTGTGTTACACAGTCTGCAGCCTGGACATATTGGATGCAAGTTTGTTGCCTTCTCATATCTGTCTACGACCCTCGCTAAGCCCTGTACATGTCAGCGTGGTGTTTTTCAAGGATACACAGCTTCCTCACCCATCACTAGCCAGTTCCAGTTGGGGTTTATGGAGCAAGGTCGGTATTCCAGTACACCTACAGCCACAGAATCAGCTTCCCAAAATGCCGCCTTTGCTCCACTTCGCTGGTTGTTCCTCTGGTGCTACTCGTACTGAGTTTGGAGGCCTGTCTAGTGTCTCCCAACCTGTCTCACTGGACCTACATTGGCATATCAATTGAGTTGCTAGTGCTATTGCTATTGGTATTACACAGATGTTGTTCAAAGTCAGGGAGGACGAAGAACAGGTCCTATTGGTAGCACCACATTGACCCACCAGGACTTGGTTCTCGGAACTCATGCTCCTTGCGACTTGCAAATTGTATAATTTTCATCATTCCCCTGATCACAAAAGAATGATTTTTGAATGGAAATCTCTGTTTTACCTGCAGGTATGAGAGGAGAAAGAGGACAGAAAGGAGAGAAGGGAGAGCGTGGAGACAAAGGAGGGAAAACAGGTGAACATTTGATTCATGCAGAAAATAAACATGCTACATTATAACATTGTATTTATATTTTTACTACAAATTATGCTTTGTGAAAGTATTTTGTTAATGTATGTTAAAGTCAAGTCATCATTTTTTTTAATGATTACATCCTTTGAGATTCTCTTATAATAAGTTTTTTGTTCAAAAGTTTTAATACATGACCATTTTCCACCCTGTCTACTTGCCCCCTTGATTACACCCATGAAAAGAACTCCAGATGAAAAAAAAAAATATCTTAATTTGCCTTACATTTGGCATAATTTGATGACAATCAAATGTATATACTGTCTAAAAAGCGGCATGGTTTAAATATGTTGTTGTGTTTCTTCACAGATTACACAGATCCTCTGATTTGGGTAGCACATAAACTGTGAATATTGGCTCAAATTGGCTGAATGTTCAGTGGCTTAGTTTGGTGGGGGAAAAAATAAAATAAATAATTAAATAATAATAATTTCTTATTTTAATAATAAAAAAATAATAATATGATGACACCCAAAGTACTTAATTTCACCTGAAAGGGGGAATAAATATGACAACAGTCACCTGTCCCATACAGAAATTGCATTGTCAGAGTATTTGGGAATATTCACAAATAATTTATACACACAAAAAAATGATCAGAGTTACAAAATCACACATTTTAGATGAGAACAATGCATCACAGTTCTTCAATGAGCATTTAGCTGTGTCATCAGCAAGTCCTTTCCCATCCATCAGCGCAGTTGCTGGAGAGCAACGGCCGCCTCGTCGTTGGCATATATCAGCATGACATCAGAGCATGCATCTCACTGTGATCGCCGGTGATTGGTTCGGCACAGATTTTACTCCACTCAAAAACAGTTTATTGACAGACTCTGCAATGCAGTGAGCAATCACTGAGACAGTTTTAATAAATGAATCACCTACTTTCAAGCAGTTGTCCACTTTCTTTACCATTAACATTATGATTTTAAGGCAGTCTTTCATTCTCTATACTTATTTTCTTAAACTCTCTTAAAAGTCTCTGAGCACACCCTTCTGATGGCCCATTCATATGGCTTCAATCAGCTGTGTGGGTGTGTGTTTGCTGCCAGGAGTCACACAGCTGTTACATATTTACGAGATATTTTCTGACTATACCATCTCATTGATCTACAGTACTCAGTGTGTTCTGCATTAATGTCATGAAAGGTTAAACTTTGAACATTAAAATCTCTCTGCATGAACTTGCTCTTATCATCTGACCCCGACACCAAGGACTAAAACAACTGTGTGAAATCTGCATCAGTCTGACAACAAAATCACCTTCTCTAATCACTGTTGCAGGTTAAGGAAGAGTTTAGGATAATATGTCTCAAACCCTGCATATGGGACCACAGTCGTATGTCTTGAATAGCAGTCAAAAGCAGTGAGATAAAGCCATGGATGATATTGAAACGCTGGAGAGTACAAAACATGGGGCCCTATTTTAATGATCTAACCTCATGGTCTAAAGCGCATGGTGTAAGTGCACTTACGGTGTATTCGAATCCACTTTTGCTAGTTTATCGAGCAAGCAGACCATCTACGGGACAAGCCGGATTCCACCATATCTTTATGTACACAATATTAATCTTTTACATTGTAATCCTTTTATTTTTTATATTTGGCTAGTTTGTTGCGCATCCCTGTGTGTTTAATAAGCTGATTGTACATGCGTTGTGCACCCGCCTATAGGCGCATATTAATAATGCGCCCTTTAAATAACAAAAAAAAAATATTGCTTTTATATTGCTTTTGAATACAGGCTTTTTTTTATTTATTTAAAGGGCGCATTATTAATATGCGCTATAGGGACGTCACGCCACTTGGAGCAGCCATCTTGACGGAATAGAAAATGCTAAACCGCCGGTTATACTACAACTAATTACATGAACGTGTTACCACCGCACCACATTTTTATTTTTTTATTTTAGAGAATAATTGCACAACCTATTCGATATTCTATAGTAATTCTATAATTAAATAAACTAATCGAATATTCAAAAATCGTGACTCATCTCTGCATGTAATCTCTTGTTTTTTCCCCCAAATCTTCACTCACGTCTCGATTTTCGAAGGGGATTATAAACGTTTCTTAGGTTTGCTTAAGAAGCCTATTCATATTCTTTACTGTGGTAAAGTAGAAAAAACGTTGTAGGACAGATAGCCTACATTTTTATTTGCACGTCAGATTCATTTTAACAGTTTGTGCTTGTTATAGGCGCGTCAAGTTTATTTGTAAAGCGTGTTTCACACGCGCGGGTGATTTTTATTTTCGCTTTCTCTGGCAGCGCAATATCAAACATAGCTTAAATGTCTTGCCCTTGTGGAAAACATGAAGATATCAGAAAATAGGTCGATGGTCTCTTTCCTCCTCGTGCCCCACATCCCTCTCAAAGTGCAGAGCGGTAGGCTTCATGTGGAATACGCGAAAGGTCGCTATCTCAGACTGAGTACAGAAGCGAACTGAAATTGAGCGGAAGTACGAAGTCTGACGTAGTCAGGCTACACCCCTAGAGATAAAGACACCGAATATAAAGTGGGATTGATATTTAAATGGGATTTTTTGTATGTCTGTTTCTCTGTAAGATGTAATTTGTAATAGAATCATTCTGCAATGAATGTATATATTTCAGTTGAAGAAACTCTGGTAAGGCTTGTCAACGGCTCCGGGCCTCATGAGGGTCGAGTGGAAGTGCTCCATGAGCTTCGATGGGGGACAGTGTGCGATGACGTTTGGGACATAAAAGATGGAGACGTTGTGTGCAGGATGCTGGGGTACCGTGGTGCCAAAGAAATCCACAAAACAGGCCGGTTTGGACAAGGTCAGAGTCATTACAAGGTTAAGGTAGCAGAAGACATGCTTGCAAATATTCACTGCACTCTACAGTACTGTCATGGGTTTAATTGCTAGGCAGTGTATGAAGTTATTATATGTATTGTAGAACTCAAATATAATTTGGATAAAAGCGTTTGTCAAATGTGTAAAATGCATCTCTTTCTTTCTCTTTTAGGCACTGGGTTAATCTGGATGGATGATGTTGCTTGTGTTGGTACTGAAGACTCTATTCACCAGTGTAAATTCTCAGGATGGGCGAAAACCAACTGTGGTCACGTAGAAGATGCAGGAGTGACCTGTAACATATAGCCTGTTTCAAGTCTGTAGAATGGACAATTAATCTGTAAGTGTGGATGATTTACTGCAAGCTCAGAAGAAGCAGTATTGTGTCATTCTACAAAGCAGAAGACTTATGAACTTGACTGTGGGAGAGTAAAAGGCCTTAGAGATCAGACACAGGGTCAACATACTGTACCAGCAATGATACTATTACCCAAATACTCCAGCCATATCCATCAGACAGGGATACAAATAATATCCCACATCTAATAGAAAAGTGTGTGTGTGTGTGTGTGTGTGTGTGCTCTATGCTGCTGCTTGTGTTTGTGTGTGTATAAAAAATATATTTTTTAATGAAAGCCCATCTGCAGTTTACATTCTGTACAGATAGATGCATTTAACTTTCCAAAGACTTTTATGAACACATTTTTGCTAGCTAGTATTTTTTATGACATTTAACTCTTTTAAAAGGCTTGTGTAGTTGCAAATGTGCCTTTAAACTATAACTTTGACCATAACATGTCATGACATGGTCAGCAATTGTATACCTCAGTTAATGGTGAGTGCCATTTACAGTCTGTATTCATTATTCAGTAGCTTCATTATAATACTAAACCATCGGTATTGGTAATCTTGATTGTACAACAATAAATTATTTACCTATTTTAGTGATGAATTATCCAGTGTGAATAATGAAAATGATACAACAAAATAAAATATATATTATAAATTGCAGTTTCTAAGAGTGATAACATGCTATATAATACACTAAAGTATTTTTTAAATAGTTTAACAAAAATGATTTAGGATATTTTTACTAAGCTTTTCCTTCAGCCATTGTAGATGACTACAGGCTTGATTTGCTTAATTTGGATTTCTGCTGATCAAAGTCAAATTAGTGAACGGAAAGATATTTTGACAAGTTTAGCTTTATCTGATCTTTCATTGTGCAACATGTCGTCTTTACTCTGTTAAAAGTGCTATAAGTAAATTTCAGACGTCAAACCACGTATGCTCTTTCTTATACTCCAAAAACATCTCAGAAATCAGGCTTCACATGCAGAGAGAGTCTAGTTTTCTGACTAGTGCAGGCCACTCCCCTGATGTTTACTCTAGTGCTGTCATGTTGGAGTGATGTTTGTGTCTCCATGGACATCTGTACAGTAGTGCCGGGCAACCCACGTGCACATGTCCTATCGATGGATTGAAAAAGACTGGACTACCAGCCCCAACTTCTGCAGACCATTCTATGGCCAGTGAGCCCGTGGGAGCGCCTTCAGCTGGAAATTTGTGAGGACATAGTGTACATGGCCATGGAGTTCCTCGTCATCCGCACATTTTGGTGGTCATCTATGATCTCCATTCCAAATGGCCCGAGGAAGTTTCGAGCTGGGACAGTCACATCACAGATTATCACACAGATGTTTGGTCCTCCTGCCCCTCTTAACTGATCCATTATAGCCATGGTTAGGTCAGGAACCTCAATGTTCCCCTCTCAGGGAAGCCCCTGCAACAGCCAGGATCTGATCTGCAATCATCTGAGCCTCAGCCTCTCTAGCCACTACCTGATGTTATCCAGGATGGCCAAGATGTGTAGCCAAAGTCCGGCCCGGGGATGAATTTCAAAGGCCTGCAGCTTAAAGGCCACACATAATACATTATTGAATAGTCATACATGAAATGGCCTTTATCGGAGATTGATAGAATATTCCATAGTCGCCTTGGTTAGCTTAGCTAACACAATGTGATCAACAGTCTGAATATGTTTCCTTGGAGGTTGAGGGTTCGTAGACCAAATGGATGGAATTGCACTCGGAGAGACATTTTTAAAACTCTGGCGAGATCCGCGATGAACATATTTACAGCGTGGTATAAAAGCTATATCCTGATTTGGGTACAAAGCAGACTGAGGCTCACCGTAATACAGTAACAGTTCTCTAAAAAGACAAAAGTGTAATTTATCAGCTGAGGTCAGTTCAGTGTAGATTCAGTTTCAAATCCTGTGTAAAGTTCATCAAATATGGAATGTGTTCAATTCAGCTATAAAGCAGCTCTGCAGAAAACAGAAAACAGTTTAGTTCTCATGACTAATCAACTACAGGTTTTTGCTCACACGTAATAATCTAAAGGTAAGATGTTGGCCCCAGCTACTTCATCTTTGAAGCCATTTGTGTACAAATTAAATCTGAATTTTTTTTTTAATAAAAATCCTCAGGAAGGTCATTTATTTTGTAAGCTGCATTGAAAGTTCCATCCTTTTTCATGTTAAAAGTAACTGTTGAATACAGTATTCATTGCAAGCAATACATTGTCTATGGATGAAAGTACCTAGAAAGTCCGCTAGATGGCATTGTTGTGAACCAAATAGAAAAAAAGTTTTCATTACCTGAAATAGAGATAATTTATGAGAGGATGTTTAGGTCTATTTTAAACTTTACCTCTCAAATGCAAATGAAATTCTAATGGTCCTCCGTAGAGCTACTTCATTCCGGTTCAGGAGATTGCTAATTTTGGTTAAACTCACCCTTATTTATGTTATTGAATGGTATGTTGTCAATGATGATGTGTTGTTGAAGTTGTCGTAAACGTATGCCGTCCTCTTCCTCCGATCCAGGGTCGTCTAGCAATTCTGCAAAAACATGGTTAGGATGCAAGGTGTCTTTCAGAATGCAGTGAAAAGTTTCTGTAGTGCTGTAAGTACAGAAGCATGTGTGATAGAAATATTTTATGTAATGGGTATTTTCAACATTAAATGTACAGAGAAACGCAGATGCTCAGGTCAAAGGCCCATACTTCACCAAAAAGTACTTCACACATTAGAACTAACAGACATAGCCTATATGACTAGCTCAGATCATTACAAACCAATCACCAGAACACATCACAGTGAAGAAGACTTGAGTGATTTTTACTCAACTGTATGATATATAAATGTATATGTATCTTTCTATGCTTGGTTGTTGTGGCCAGTGATCTCCCGGCCGTGACTAAAACTTCATTTCTACAAAGAGCATCTTGGGAATCATGTCAGATATATGCAGAGGTGGACAGTAACAAAGTACATTTATTTGAGTACTGTACTTAAGTACACTTTTTGAGTATCTGTACTTTACTTGAGTATTATTTTTTCTGGAAACTTTTTACTTTAACTTCACTACATTTGAAAGACAAATATCATACTTTTTACTCCACAATTCTGTCAAGGTCCTTGAGTAGAAAGTAACATCAGTCAGTGAATGATTTTGGTCGCAGGGATTACATTTTGGTTGGAAATGAAAGTCGGGTTGACGTCAGAACCCTGCATCTGATTGACATCAGAACCCGACGTCATATTGACGTTGGATATTGATTGAAAATAAAAGTCGGGTTGACGTCAGAACCCGACTGATGTTGGTTTCTGACGTCAACCCGATTTTCATTTTCAACCACAATACAACGTCTGTCCTACATTGGAGATCAACGTCAATCTGACATTGGATTCTGACATAAACCTGATTTTCATTTTCAGCGTTGGGTTTGGTTTTCTAAATGCGAATTTTATCACTTTTTTGGAGCACACTAGCTTATAGATAACAGTAAGGCTAACATATTCACACTAAAAGACAAAAAACTTTAAATATGGCAATATTTGAGGGAACAGCCATTTGGGTGTCCGAAACCATTGTGGACGTTATTGAGTGACTTATTCAATCTCACATTCAATCCCACTACTGGAACTGTGTTCTAGAAATAAATTTGATATTGATATGAGGGTATGCAGGCATAGATTCAGAGGCATACGGTACTTTAAGTATTACATACAGCAATGCAACAATAATAAAACAAGTATCAAAAGTAAAAAGTAAATGTCAATGCATTAAGTACTTTTAAAAATGAGTACTTCTGTACTTTTACTTAAGTAAAAATAGGTCTTTACAACTTTTACTTGTAACGGAGTAATATTTGACCAGTAGTATCTATACTTTCACTCAAGTAAGGAAGTTGTGTACTTCGTCCACCTCTGGATATATGCTGCGCAGCTGAGAAACAGATCCTACGCTCAGAAGAAAACAGCAGAACATCAAAGTGTGATTGAGTGAGTGATAGTAGCTTCATCGATGGGACGCCGTCACCTTACTTCAGGGAAGTATTGTATTTTTAACAACTGCAAGTTGGTTGGTTGTGTTCGTATTAGGAATTTCCACAACAAATGTTGTAGAGGGTAGGTTTACTAATCTGTTCTCATTTCGAAATGTCCACATGACACTGGCTACCGTGTAGCGGCTTAAGTTAGACTCGACCCTCTGCCCAGCCTCCCTGAAACTCAAACCACGGTTGACCACATCATCAACCAAAGTGGCCCGGATCCCTCTTCCTTGTCGTACTCCTCGTCCTTGTCCTCTTTCTCGTCCCCCTCTCTTATTGTCCTCCATTTTTGTCCAAACCAAGAAAGCCATCCTAAAGCCTATAAATAGTGCTCAAGCTCTGATTTCTAAGTGAACAAATTAGCTATAAGGGTTTTTCACACATGAGCATTGGGTGTAGGTAATCGGTAAGTGTGCCATTTTGAATGGCAGTGTTTTCTAAATGAAACACAAGAGCTGTTAGTTTTGAGTGATGTGTCTAATGTAGAGAACTGTGTTTAGTTTTGCAAAAAGTGTTTTTCAATTGCAAACTGAGTGTAAAGCGTATAATGTGCCTGTAGTTTCGCAGGCTTGGTGAGATTTGGTGCATGGGTGAATGTTTTCACTGAGTGGGCCTCAAGTCCCACTTTTAGTGTGTAAGCACAAACTGTAATGAGTCTTTACTCCACCAGGGTATGCTACAAGCACGAGCCCCGTCTGATTGATCATGGCGGCGGTGTTGCAATCTGTAGAGATATTCTTAATGTTACTCAGAAAACAGGACTTTACTTGAAGTGTGGACTTTTGGTAAACACTTCTGTTTTCGCTCTGATAAACACCTCTGTTTTCTGACGACTGCATAGTATTTTTTCTGACTCTCTTCTGCAAAAACAAAGGATTTATAAGCGTTCTCTGCCTCACTCCCCATAGCATAAATGAGACCGTTTACTTGAACTTCTCCGTCCTCTATCAAGCTTAGTGGCTGTCCAGAATCACTGCAATCTCTGTCTCCGATCCATCGACTACATCAGCTTATCAAAGGAAAAACTTAAAGTTAAAGTATCAGTAACAGTGTTGAAACGATAAACAATATCGTATCATATAACATAAACATACCCTACATTTTTTATAATTTTCACAAAATTTTCATGGCCCCAAGAATATTTTGTTGAATGAATTTGTGAACATGCAATATGAAAAGAAAGAACAGAGCCTCTGGTTTTAAAAACAAAACAAAAATTCTAGCTTTGTGGATTTTTTTTTTTTTTTTTTTTAAGTAAGTTTCAGAAAAATAAAAAAATAGTTTCATCATTTTGAACAAAATTGCTTTTTTGTCAAAGACTGGATGGGATTCAGAATGATGATCAAAGTTTCACAGTTGTTACCTCTTCATGGGTCGACCTTTCGTTTAGTAACATCAGGTAGTTTTGATTTATATGCCGTTTAATGTTTGATGATCACGTTAGATATGTACTCCTTCAGCACCCCCCACCCCACCATATAACAGTGAAAACATGGATTGACGGAAAATCTTGTCAATGGCGGGGAAAGAGTTAAATAAACGTAAGATAAAAAGAAAAACTCCAGCAAAGCAGACAAAGTTTATTTTTGTTTTAATTTTTTTCCTTTTTTATTTTTTATTTTATTTAATTTTTTTTACAAATAACTTATCTATTACAAAGACAGTTTACCCAGCTAAGATCAAAAACATTGGATATCCAAATCATTTTTCTCCCCCTTTTCTTTTAAAATCCATAAACATGACAGACAGATCTGATTATTTCTTTGGGTTTTTTTCAAAAGTTAGTTAAACTACCACAGAAAGAAATGTTTTTGGAGCCAAAAAATAGTCTCATCTCCGAAACAAAGCGTAGAATGAATAAATTTTCTCCACAGCAAAGTTATTTTTAGCCTGGATACCAGAAACCAGCATTTGGAAATTGTGTATTCATTTGTTTCATAAATAACGACCTCATTCAACTTTTCAATGCACGACTTATGCATTAAGCACTCTTGTAAAGAATGAATGGCAAAGCATTCATTTTCTGAAATAAACTTTAGGTCAATCAACTAATAAAGTTACAAAACATTTCCAAGGACCTGTTTCAATTCTGTAACATCTGCAAGCGAAGGCACTGTGCACATGATCCGTAACCGAGAGAACCATAAAGACTGAAGGCACATAGTGAATTATTGAGCTACACTCAGGGACACGATGGTCTGCGTTTCCTGTGCTTTGGCACTTTATAAAACCTGAGTGGTGAGTACTCTGTGTATTAAAAGCCCTTGTGAATACTCATCCACTGTTAGGAGGGCACCCATACACTATGGGACAAAGTCTTGTCTCTCAACCCCGCATTACTGAACATAATCTGAAAAGCGTTATCAATGCATAGCAACGAAACATTCCTTTCTTTGCACAAAGGTATAAATTCTCCTAATAGTAAACCTACATTCCAGTTGTCACATAGGAAAGCACGTGTTATCTGAGGGCGTTATGGATTTCCTGTGAAGTCCTTTGACCGCTCTGAGGTCAAGTACCTTATTAATAAAATCTAGATCTTTTTCAGTTTTGCTGCATCTGCAGCTCGTACACTGGATAGAGTGCTCGACAAAGAGCATTGTTTTGTCGTTGCACATTTTATCATCCCTTTAAGTTCTCACAAAAGCTCACGATGGGAAACCATTCTCATATGAGAAACAAAAAAACAACAACACCACATAGAAATAAATGAAGTCTATAAAGCTATACTTACAGGAAATACATGTGAATTCTTGAGAAAGAAAATAGGCATCAAAAAGCTCATTCTAAAACTATGTACAGTAAAATCTGTGTGGCGGGGACTCCTCTGTAAACTGTACATCTAAAGCATGCAATTTTTTTTCTTTTTTCTCACATTTTATTTACCAAACAAAAGAATTGCGAGTTTAGCAGATTCCACTCATGATCCTTTGGGAACAGCATTCATAAAGCAGTCAGAAACTGTTCCCATGAAAGAAAAGGCACACTGGCATCCGTAGCCACACATGTAAACCGTGTGGACGTAACAAACGTGTTAATATCACTGGCAGCACTGAGCCTCTTCATGGATCAAGCGGGTGAAGTTTCCCTTGATCTCCCACGCGACACACAAAACTCCCTCTCGACACAGAAGCACACATTTTGTACAGAGACAAAAGAGCTGTAAACATCATCCAGTCTTCAGTGGACATCACAAGACAGACAGACACACAATGACACTGTGGGGGAAAGAGGAAGCTTTATAGAGATCCTCCAACAGGTGTGTCCATGATTCCCTGGAGGAGGCGAAACGGTGGCTGTCGACACGTTTGTGTGTGTGTTGCATGTATTGTGTGTGTGGCTCAGAAATGCCGTGGAAATTCACACTCTTCACAGCGGTTGAGGGCAGGGTGGTTGAGGAAGGTGCAGGCAGTACAGCTCCACTGAACTCCATCATCCTCCTCAGGCTCTGACATGACCCTCACCCTATTGGACTCTGAAAGAAAACGCATCACAATCGTTATCAAAGCCTGTGTTCAAGTTCACTTTATTTATATAGCACATTTACAACAGCCACTGGGCTGACCAAAGTGCTTTACAGAACAACCAGATAAATAATAAGAAAATCATACTTGCATAACAACACATAAAACACAAATAAAAGCAGTAGGGCTGGGTAAAAAAAATATCGATTCTCATTTTTACAGACCGATATCGATTCTTAAATCCCAAGAATCGATTAGTTATCCTGTTTTCAGTTGATGAATGATTGGAACATTGTAGCGCGCATCCCATCCAATAAATCGCAATAATCTTTGTGCTTTGTTACAATTGATATGAAACAAAGTCTCAGATTTCAAATTATTATTATTATAATAATATTATTTTCTTACGAAATTCCAAAACATAAATACCGTTTTGTCGCTGTGGCGTGAGATCGCTCTGGCTCAGCTCTAGAGAAGCACATGATCTTCTCTTCCGCCTTAATAACACCAGTTACAGCGCGAGATAAACATGAATGAGCTTCTGAAAGTGTGTTAAAGGTAGAGTACAACTTATCGAAATCCGTATCATGTGACATGGAATCACTCAATCAGTGTTTCAACCGTGGAAAGACGTTAGTAAAACAGCTTGTAAACAATGTCATGTAACGTCACATTTACCTCAGAAAAACCATATCCAGTGATCATAAACTCGTTAGTCAGCCAGAAAAATGAACTCTAGAGAGGAGCATTTTGCTAAATATATGCACCATATTATATATTCAATATAATTTTTAATGTTCTTCAATTTTTCATGCATGTTTGAATAAATCTGGCAGGTTTTTGTGACAGCCACCATTTAAATGTTTATATTTCATATAACTTTATTATTATAAAAATTAGGGCTGTCAAAAGATTAATTGCGATTAATCGCATCCAAAATAAAAGTTTGTTTTTACATAATATATGTGTGTGTACGGTGTATAATTATTTTCTATATATAAATACACACACATGCATGTATATATTTAAGAAATATTTGCATGTATATACTGTGTATATATATTTATATTATATATAATTTATATTATATATAAATATTTTATATATAAATAACACATTTTCTTAAATATATATATATGCATGTGTGTGTATTTATATATAGAAAATAATTATACTCCATACACAGACATAAATTATGTAAACACAAACTTTTATTTTGGATGCGATTAATCGCGATTAATCGTTTGACAGCCCTAATAAAAATAAATAAAAGTGTAATTTAGGTGTTTGTATACAAATCAGTTAATTTTTACCTTCAATATTATAGAAGGCTAATGAAAGAAAGTAGGCTACCACTGACTCCCATAGTTTACAGCATTAGTTAAGAGATTTGTTAGAAAATGTATTGTACCTGATATCCAAAATAATCAATATTGAATCGAATCGGAATCTAAATCAAATCGAATTGCAAGCTTGTGAATCGAAATCGAATCGAATTGTGAAATTTGTGTCAATACCCAGCCCTAAAAAGCAGCAAAGCTAAGAGCAACCTTAAAAACGGAGTAGCAAAACGGTATCAGACTTGAATATAAAATAGTAAAACAGAAGTAGCAGAGCCGTTTCAGACTCAACTATAGAAAGGAAAAACAGTATCAGACTCAAATATAAAATAGTAAAACCATCTGTGCAGATCCGAGTTGGAAGGAAAGAGAGGGAAATGGCAGAAGTGCGGAGACAGAGAGAGATAGAGACCCACCCATGGATACAGCCATAGAAGGTGGTACAGGAGGTAGAGACGGATCTCGCTTTAACTTGGAGCTGACGTTTATTTTGCGCCCTCTCCTGTCTAGAGAACCTGTGAGATCTACACCTGATCGGCACCACAACACAATGGGCCGATCGGCAACAGAGAAATAAAGACAGAGAAAGAAACTGAGGATGAGAATGGAATGAAGAGGCAGTAAAAACAACTTTAAATAAAATCTTTCAAGGGTTCATTGACAGAAAAATAAGATATACAACATCAAAAAAAAAAGAAGAAGCAAAAGTGTGGCAAGATCGTATTGTAAAGTGTAGAAGAGACGAGATTAAACGTTTTCTAACTACTGACCTGGTTTTGTAGCTTTAAGCGGTTTAGGAGCTACAGGACCCAAGAATCCAAGGTTGTCATAAAAATTGTGAATTGCAATGGGATTAAAGTCTGGTCCTAAAAATCAGAAGAACAAGCCATCAAAAACACATTTGCAGAAAATGGGACCAATAAGGCCTCGTTTACACTGCAGGTCTTGATGCCCAATTCTGATTTGTTGCCTATATCCGATTTTTTTGACTGTCTGTTTACACGTTCTTTAAATTGTGACCCATATCCGATTCATGTGTTTACACTTGCCATAGGCTACTATCTGAAACATATCGCGCATGCTTAAAGGGTTAAATTCTCTTGCACAAATAGACGAACACAAAATATGTTTCATGCTCTGCGATATGCAAAGATGCCAAACACCACTTTTGAATAAGAAACTATGTCTATAAAACTCGTTAAAACTCCACGAATCACAAGCGTGTCGGTGAGAACACTCGTTAAAACAACATACACACCCGGACTTGACTGCACATATTTGACATTATTGATACTGCTTTCATTCGTAATGCAACCGATCTACGGCACATAAATTAAGGGCTGTTCACTGTTATGCAATAAAGAGCCTGCACAGCGACAAGAAATAGAAATTAACACAAAAAAACTGCCTAGAGCCTATACTTACACAACACTGTGGAGATGCGCTCAGGAGTAGAGCAGCTGTGAACAAATTTTTTTTTTATTTTTTTTTGAGCGGCTGCGGACAAATACTTTCTATGCACACACAATATTACATCACAATCTGCGCGTATGTTTTAAAAATATAATTGAACATGTAAATAGTCCTAGGCCTAGCACTTTTTAAATTTAAATAGCCCACGTAAAGCGTTTATTACAAATAAATTACTAATTGCTTGAAATGAATAAATGTAAATGAACAAAAATTTTCGTTAAATTTACAATCATGTGAAAACACTTCCCGTGCCCCTCTCCACAATCCTCTCCTATGATGACAACGTTTCGTCGGGCCATCCGTCCCTTTGCAGATGTGCGTCGGGGTTTCTCTCGTCATTAAACCGCGGAGACGTTGCCTAATGCCTCAGAAAATCCGATCTGCCTGTTTACATGACAGTCGCATTGGCACATATCCGATTTATTTCCACATATGAATGAGGCCTGAAACCGATCTGGAAATATCCGAATGCATGCGTTTTTTTCCTGTTTACACTGTCAAAGAACACATCCGATCTGTGTCACATATGAGCAAAAAATCGGAATTGGGTCACATTTCACTGGCAGTGTAAACAGGGCCTAAGAGAAGCTGAACTAAGCAGCAATACTTTAGGGAGATAATACATTAAAATTAAAATGTCATCCATCTTGATTTTTTTCTCATAATGCACACACGCAATAGGCAAAAAGATCATAAAATACAAAATGAAGCTCCTGAATGTGTTTCTTAATGTCACCCACAATGATTTAAGTTATATCAAACTAGTAAAAAGAAACAACAGACACTGAAGTTTAAGTCATTTTTCAGTTTGGTCCAATTCAAACCATTACTGTGATGTGTACTTTTGTAGAAGTTTGTGAGATTTACATTAGTCTATTTTTGGAACGGTTGTTCATATGAAACGTAATTAAATATACATAAATATCTGAATAAATCAAAAAAAAAAAAAAAAAAAAAAATGTATATATATATATATATATATATATATATATATTTTTTTTTAAACTACATATTATTGGCATTTGGAACTCATTGATAGGCTACTAAAAACATTAATTCATATAACTTAAATGATGATAGATTAAATGATAGTCTGTCATTGGTTCTCTATTTTTTTTTTTTTTTTTAATAAAAGCTTTGAAAGGGTAAAAATAAAGCATGTAAAAAATGTTAACAATTTTTTAAAAGCATAAAACATTCCAAACTGCCCGAATCCAAAAAATAAACATTGCTACTTTAGTGTAGCTTAATAATCCGAATAATATTTTTATTTATAACAACAGCAGTAATGTTAACAATAGGCAAAATAAATGAACAAAATCTGATGTTTTCAAATGGAAAACATAAATAAGACAAGGGAACCTATCAATGATTTAAGTTATATCAAACTAGTAAAAAGAAACAACAGACACTGAAGTTAAAGTCATTTTTTGGTTTGGTCCAATTCAAACCATTACTGTGATGTGTACTTTTGTACAAGTTTGTGAGATTTACATTAGTCTATTTTTGGAACGGTCGTTCATATGAAACGTAATTAAATATACATAAATATCTGAATAAATCAATGTTATTCAATGATAATTAAATAATATATATATATATTTTTTAAACTACATATTATTGGCATTTGGAACTCATTGATAGGCTACTAAAAACATTAATTCATATAACTTAAATGATGATAGATTAAATGATAGTCTGTTCGATTTTTTTTTTTTTTTGAATAAAAGCATGTAAAAAATTTTAACAATTTTTTAAAAGCATAAAACATTCCAAACTACTTTAGTGTATCTTAATAATCCGAATAATCTTTTTATTTATAACAACAGCAGTAATGCTAAAATTAACAAAATCTGATGTTTTCAAATGTAAAACATAAATAAGACAAGGGAACCTATCAACTTCACATTAATATAAGCATTCGTTTCAAACTACAGTTTTAAAGGGTTTGTGTGTTGTTTAATAGGCTAATGAGTGAAGCGAATGGAAATATGCATACACTGTCAGAAAATTAAACAACGAATACATCACCGATGTATTACCGAGTCCATGTGTCATCTGGCATGTTATTAGAATTATTATTAATGTTTTTGTCAGTCTGGATTATTAAACACCTGCTGACAGAGTGCTGTTTTATTTACTGTATGCGTTTACACAGAACTTCTCTCACAGCGATAATTGATTTATACATAACTGACATTATTTAGATGTTTAATACAAAATAAAGATTATATAGTAAATGTTAATATAATTTAAGGAGTTTTAAACGAGCGGATCATGTTAAAAGCTGCATACGGCGGCCATGCTGGAGCATCTGAGCATCAACCCGGGGAGTGAACGAGACTATGAATACGACTACGGGACTAATGATAAGCATAGACAACAGAAAAAGATAATTATCGATTCTCTACCCTACTTACGACACTTTTAAGACGCTATGCATTCAAACTTCTGCGCTTCTGAACAATACTGATATTTGAGTTATTCTGTAATTTATCAACTTAAAAGTAACTGGCCTTCTGAATTTTTTCAAAATTTCTAAAAATTATTTTGCCTGGAGCCCCGTAATGCCACACCAGGACATATCCTGAAAAGCTGAGGAAAACTAGCATGGTACTCACCTCGTGTCTGAAGGAGGTCAATCTCTTTGGTTAAACAATCAATATCGATCTGTAGAAGCCTATTCTTACACCTCAGCTGTTGCATCTCCTCAATCTGAAAATAAAGAAATAAAAAACATAAGTGGAAGTGTTCAAAAGTGCATTGTGTTGATCTATTATAAAATACAAAATTACATACAAAATTAATGGTTTACCACTCGTTTGTTACTTTGCATTAAGTCCGCCATGGCATTAAGCTCATGTTGGATCGACATGATGTAACAATTATTTTTTAGGCCAAACTAATGAGACAGACCCACTTATAATCCATAAAAGCATCTCTATGACTCAAGTGTGCTAAAGACTTCAAGCTCTGATGCAACATACATAGAATATTTACACTTCAGCGTATTTGAAAACAATCATTATCCAATTTAGTAAAGAATCATAATTATAATCAGTGTTGTCACAGCAAATGTTAGCACACCTAATGGAGAGTTAAGCGTGTTAGCGAAGGCTGTTGCGATAACCACAGTATTGTAATACAGCGATACTGACAAGCCAAATGCAGAGGAATGCAAGCAGCCGCCGCAACACCGATGTTCACTTTTGCTCATAAGGCTATGCTCTTCTTGTTTAACACTTCATGCATGTATATTGAATGTCAAATAAGTTGATAATGATAAAAAGAGTAAAGAATGTTTTTTTTTTTCTGCCAAAAGCTCTTTTTTTTACTTAATTAAGACAGTCTACAATTGTGATTTGTACAGAAGTTTAGTGGATTTGCTCTAAACAAGCCTAAACAGACGATTAACTGCGTCAGTCCTTCTTTAGGTCAAGTCATATGTTTGTGAAAAAAATACGCTTGCCATGTGCGAAGAGGAAAGCGAAATCTTTGTCATGGCATCCTGTCATTTAAGGGTATCGTGGCATCCGTAGTCGTAATTGTGATTAAAAATTCGATTGATTGTGCAGCCGTAGTTTCAGTTGTTCTTGTCGGTTCTAGTTTATGCATTGTGTGGTTTGCGTTATTCTCCTGTGTGTTTGGATTATTAATAAAGCCTGTTTTGGAATCTCCCTCGTCTTCATGGCTGCTGACCACATCGTAACATTTATTTGTATGTCAATAAAAAAATAAAAATAAATGAATAAAGAAAATTGAGGGAAAAAAAAGGCAATAATACAGCATATCACGATACTGAGCCACTCAAAATCACTGCAAGAGAAAATCCTTCACCGTGACAGCTAGGGGTGTGAACCGACACTGGTCTCACGGTTCGGTACGATTACGATTATCATGTCATCGATTCAGTTCAATTCCATATCACGATGCACCGCATCCTCAATTTTAAATTTTACTTCAAAAGTGATGTGTGGGCACGTGTGTGTGTGTGTGCTCGCCTGTTCGGGAAGTCGCAGTGACAGAAACAGTGACATTCCAGACAGTTTAAGTTTCAAGCTTGTTTATGCCATTAAGAAAAGGAAAATCTGTCAAATAAATTTTGTTTTAAAGAAATGTTCATTTAAAAGCAGCACTCATTAATCAGTGTATTATGTTACCATTAAAGATGAACGCATCAACCGTCGCCGAATCCGCTGTTGAAGGTGACGATCATCCATTTATAATCACGCGTAACAGAATAATTGTAATTTGACCATCGGGTGCGGATACTTAAATCAGAGAAAGTTATTGGGGCGGGTGGATGATTTGTTTTTGGCTACAGATTCGAGAGACGTTGGAGCTCATCCGCGCATCTCTAAAGCAGTCAGACTCTGCCAGGCATGAACAGCTCGCGGTGAAAACAGCTAACGTGGTTTATCAAGTTTGTGGTATTACCTCCTGCTTATTCTATTTGTGCGTGACATGAGCGCACACAGCGCGTGTCTTCTGCAGGTCGTGCTTAGGTTGTTCATAAAAGCCGAAATGTGCCCAGATGTAGGCTTTTAAAGGGTTAGTTCACCCAAAAATGAAAATTCTGTCAGTAATTACTCACCCTCATGTTGTTCCAACCCCGTAAGACCTTCGTTCATCTTCGGAACACAAATTAAGATATTTTTGATGAAATCTGAGAGCTGATCACTCCTCCATAGGCTTCTAGGTGACCGAAACTTGCTGGCCCAGAAAATGTATTAAAGAGATCGTTAATATAGTCCAAGTGACTCCAGTGGCTCAATCTTAAGTTTATCAAGCGACGAGAATACTTTTTGTGCGCAAAAACAAACAAAAATAACGACTTTATTCCACTATTCATTTCCTTCTCTCTGGGCCTCTAGTTGGTTCACGTAGTGTTTTTGCGTCGCGCGTCTGTGTTACACGTCACCACGTAGGCTCACAATTGGCCGAAGCTGGTCATGTGTGTGATGCGTGTTGACGTGCAACACAGACGCGCTGCGCAAAAACACTACGAGGCCCAGAGAGAAGGAAATGAATAGTGGAATAAAGTCGTTGTTTTTGTTTGTTTTTGCGCACAAAAAGTATTCTCGTCGCTTGATAAACTTAAGATTGAGCCACTGGAGTCACTTGGACTATATTAACGATCTCTTTAATAACTTTTCTGGGCCAGCAAGTTTCGGTCACCTAGAAGCCTATGGAGAAGTGATCAGCTCTCAGATTTCATCAAAAATATCTTAATTTGTGTTCCGAAGATGAACGAAGGTCTTACGGGGTTGGAACAACATGAGGGTAAGTAATTACTGACAAAATTTTCATTTTTGGGTGAACTAACCCTTTAAAGTAGTTGGAGCATTTTTAATTTTCTCGCACTCGCGTCTCACGGTCTCTCCTCCCTCTACCGCGACAAAGCACGTACGCGACAAATGACGTCAGAAAAGCGTCAGTACATTATAATCGGTTATGGTCTATTACTGAACCGATACTGAATTGTCCTCGTCTGCATCGCGATGCATCGTAGAAACGATTAATTTTTACACCCCCTAGTGACAGCCCTAGTTAGAGAGTAAGAGAAATGAAGAGGTACATTAACGTACAGATGGTATCTGACAGACTGAGTTGGAGCGCTGCAGTCGTCTCCTTGTGAGGTCATTTTCCATCTCGTTGACTTCCTCTTTCAGCTTCTCCAGCTTTCTCTTCTTCAGCTCTAATTCATGCCACAATCTCTCCATGCGTGCCCTCTGATGCACTAGCAAAGCTGTAAATACACACAAGTAATCATCAGATACATGCAAAATTTCATGTACAAAACTGATCACAAACATCTGATTAACTATTAAGAGTCTATGAAGTGATAAAAACAGCTTTCAGTTTCTTTCCATACTGTGAAATATTCGAATTTGAGTAAACAAAATATTTGACAAGTTAGGCAGGACTTGAGTTCATCAATCAGAAACTGACTGGACTGTAAAATAAGGTGGTGAATGAGAGTTTGTGGTGGATTGTGGATGGTCACCCTTCTCCTTCACACACTTTTGAGAAAGCTTTTTGACCAGGAGATGGAAACTGAAGTGACATTTTTTACAATTTACTAATATCAATATTGATGTTAAAAGGTAGAAAGAATGGTATTGAATATTCCTTTTAAACATGTAACCACTTTAAACATTTAATGTATGACACTTCATAAAAGCAAATGTATTTTGGTGCAGAAAATATGAATCATGATTGTATTTCAAAATACAACAGAACTATTGACATTAATATGTAATTCTGTACTGGACAATAAAGAATATACACTTCTTCAGAAACACAGGCCAAACTTGGGGTTATTTTTATTGGCAAAATATCTGCTAACACTTTGTTCTGATGATCCCCAACAGACATCAGTAAGTTTTCAACTATATGTCAACTTATTCTACCCACCCTAACCTAACCCTCTACTAATACTCTAATGAAAGTTAGTTGACATGTAGTTGCAAAGTTACTTTTAGTTAGTAGAAAGTCTAAAGTGGACTCAAAATAAAGCATGAGGCACCATTCGCAAAGCATTTAAAAGAACGACACAATTCATTACCAGAACCAATACAAGAGATGAACGTACCTTGTGTGTATGCAGCGTCGTCTGCACCCATGCTGAGTCTGCGAGGCTCTGAGCTTTTGTCCCGGTGAGGTGAAAGTGGGTCAGACTGGTACAGGGGATCCGGCTCCGCGTAATGGTGATCGCCAGGTAGACTGAGCAGGTTAGTTGGTTCAAACGTTGGCGATACCACTCCAGGAGACACAGCTGGTGGTTTATTGGGGGAGACAGTGATTTTAAAGGTGTATTTGGTGTTGGGCTGCGTTACCACCACACGAGGAGACGTGGCAGTGCCTCCAGCTGCCACAGAGGGACGAGATTTGGGTGGGTGGTGGTGTATATATGCAGGTCCCATGCTCACCTGGCTTCCTAAAGCCCGCAGACCAGCCGAACCCTGAAGCGTTGGATTGGCCGAGATATAGACTGTAGGCGGGTTTCTTCCCCCTCCATCATCGGCTGATGTGTTTGCAGAAATATAGAACTTGGGCTGCGAGCGAGGGGTGTTGGGAACTATGGCGCAGTCGTCAGATGGGGTGGTAGCAGCAGTGGGTGGGGACGCAGAGATATACACCGTGGGCTGGCTGCGACTGAGCCCAGATCCTCCAATTGAGATGGGGGCAGAGGGACCCGTGCTGGCAGCCAGAGAAGACGACGAGGGACAGGACGAAGATGTGGAGCTACAGGTGGCTCGTGGGGAAGAGCCCGAGCGCAGGAGCGTCGCGGTGGCCGTGCTCGAACCACCAGCCCCCCTCTGTGGAGACTCCAACTTTATCTCAATCTGATTCTTCCGAGGCCCAGTTGAGATGTTCTGGATGTTATACTGGCTAAAGGAGGCAGCAGACGAGCATGAGGAAGGCGAAGGTGACGAAGAGGAAGCCTGTGAGGCCACGGCCGAGGGGATGGAGGGGGCTTGGGTGTTGGTGGGTGAACTGATAGGCATGTATACGTGTGAGGTTTGATGCTGGCTGCCGCTCCATGAACTCTGGGAAGCTGCAGGATGAGTGATTTGATAGATCTGCTGGGTAGGCTGGGAGGTGGGACTGTACTGCGCTCGTCCTTGTACCTGTCGCGTCGAGCCTGGCTGGGTCACGTATGGGCGAATGTAGATGGAGTTTGGACTGTTCAGACCCGACTGAGGTCCTCCATGTATGTGCAGGGAGGTAGGTGTATTTCGGCCGGTGTTGGGTGCAAGCGTCACCGTGATCGGGTTGAAGCGCGGAGTTGCCGGTGGTCCGTGACCTTTGCCCCCAACCTGGTATAGGCCAAGGTGCTGAGGAGGCTGCGGCTTACGAGTGGACTCCATGCCAGCGAATGCACTGAGGCTTGTGGGCGTGTGTGAAGGCACAGATGGCGTTTCAGGCTGGTAGAACTCAGAGAGGGGAGAAAGCACGTTTAAAGGCCCATCGCTCACACTGGGGGTGAGAGTCCTACTTCCATTCATCCTTACTACATCTCGCTGCACTGCACCATGGGTATTCTGAGAGACGCCGAGGTTGAGTTGGGTCATGTGATTGCGAAGATCTGTCAAACTCTGGCTGCCTTCACTATACAAAAAACCAGGACTCACCTTGGCCAGGTATTTGCAACATGCAGCCAAATCGTTTTTATTCTGAGGAAAGAAGAGTGAGACAAATCTGTCAGCTTCAGATATGTCTGGGGTAGAAGCTACATTTAAAGATATACCCCTGGGGTAAGATGCCCCACCCCTTAGATTTGGTAGCGACAGACCCCAGTGGCATTTTGTTGCTGTTCATTTTATCATTTCATTTAATAATTATTATAATTCCAAGAATTACATTTCAAACATCATTACTCATTGTTCATCATACTCTGAATAACATCAGTCAGAGAGGTTTGAATATATACTGCATTCAAAATGAGAAATGCCTCTGTAGAGCATTTGGAAGAGAAAACACCTGAGACTGCACATTGTAAGCGTAGAAATTTTGAGCACAACCCCAGGTTTCCCTCATTGAATTACCTGTGCAATGAAGTCTGTGATTGTCCTAGTAATTTGTTTAGACCTTTCCGATCTTTAGGACGTTTAGATACTTATAGGAGTATTTTTTTGTGGAATTGGCAGCAAGCAGAGAATATTTCTGTCTGTCATAAGTGCCATCATGCAGCTAAGGTTAAACATTTAAAATTATATACTTGATTCTGAGTTTAATGTTTAAGAATTGATTGAAAATCGTTGAGGGAAAAACAGTGATGCATCAAATAATTTTTTGCCAATCAGATTTATCTTATATATTTTGCAAAAATCTGATAAAAGCTGGAAAGTTTACCCTGGGAGACACCCTGATTTTCAATTTTGTTCTATAATAAATTAATTAGCAAATGTTTCAATTTATTTCCTTTAAAATATATATTGGATGTTGTATCAGTGCAGTTATTCATCTCTAAATATAGTGCAAATATGATAAGTGCTAACTGGTCCTAATGGGTTATCTTCCATAAGTGTGCCGTCTTTAACGTGAGCATGATATGGCTTTTGTAACTCATTTTACTTTCATAATTTGGCCTATTTCTGAATAAAATTTTGTTTTTGTTTTTTTCGATACCGGTGCCAAATCGATACTTTAAAAACGGTATTGGTGCCTAAATGGTGCCTGAACCGATACTTTAAGCCTCAAAACGATGGTGAATGACGAACGGCTTTTTATTGAAGAAAAAAAAAAAACTTAAATTCTTAAAATTTTAGATATTAAAATTTTAAAGTAAATATATAAATATAAGTAGTCTAAATACAAAACCAAAAAAATTACATAAATTCACAATAAAACCTAAGCCACCTAACAAAAAACAACAATTTAGCACTAAATAACACAGTACTTATAAGTAGTCTGAATACAAAACCAAAAAAATTACATAAATTCACAATAAAACCTAAGCCACCTAACCCAAATACAATAATTTAACACTAAATAACACTAAAGTACTAATAACAGCAAAGTAGTCTATTCGGTATGCAAAAAAACAGCTTTAAATTTCAGAAATTCTGTTTACATTTTTTTACTTCTCTGGCAAAACACGACACCTCTCCTGACTTATTGCATGTCCTGCACAAGGTGAGAGTATTTGAGAACGCATCACTTTAAATGAGTTCGTCATGAAACCCCTCGTGGAAGAACACCGTTATGTTTACAACTTTGGCAATGAGCTCAATCAGGATCAACTGAAGGCTGGATTTTCAAAAGTATGTGAAGTTCGCGGCTCCATTGTTGCAGAAAATTTGCACGTTCTTGAATGAATAATTTATGAGATGTACGCTGGTCTGTTATTGTAGGGACATCGACTTTACATTTTCACACTAAACATGACACGGAAAAAAATGCATTGCGTTACATGTCAGTCAGTCAGTCCTTGGCTGATATTTTTATCCTTAAATACATGTAAGTGAATGTTTTTGTCATTTAAGAAACCTTTATAATGATCATGATTCATGTTAGTTGATCTATAACGCACAATGGGCGCCATATTAGTACGCATGCAGTTCAGAGAATTGAATCTGTCCGATTTACGCCTACAACACATCAATTCATCCACTTCTCCCGAAATACATTAAAGTAAGTGGCTGGTGAAGTGTGAGAAGAACAGAGTAAATTTTATAGTTACCTATACAATTTGTATCTAAACACTTCATCAATTTATAATTGAAAGGATTGTTAATGCCGCTTCCATAGACATCGGTGTGTATTTTACAAACTATAAATGTTGTTTTTCTAATACTTGTGTATTTAAATGTCTGAAACCTAAAATGATGATGATGATGATGAAGAAGTGTCCATGTTTTCTCAGCTGTCGGCGTGAAAGTTTTGGAATGTTGAAGCTCTGAACGTCACGGACGTCGCAAATTCGCGTCGCAGCTGATGTGAATGGGTTTGACACGAACTATTCGCACGCGAACCATTCGCTTTTTCGTTACGCATCCAGTGTGAAAGGGCATTAACTCACCTGTAGGACACACTCAGACACCACGTCCTCTGGTACTTCTGGAAACTTTTGCCGCAGGTGGTGCAGAACCTGGTTGTCAATCTGCTTGTTTCCCTGTGCCATTCGTCTACTGCCAAAACAGAACGGACTTGACCTCAGCACGCACGCGTCGCTCACCCACTATCTTAGCATCTTCTGCAATTAAAGAGAGAAGACAGATATGCATATTTGTGAGACTAAACAAATGAAAAGCGCTGGAAAATTGCGACAGATGTAGTCCAATAAATATATATACACTTAAGGATCAACAACAGCCACTAATATCTTACTGTGCTTAGTTACTATGCTGATTTAGCCAGTTTTCCCAACACTTTACACATTTAAAATGTTACAGATAACAAATTTCTTTTTCTGAGCAATCTCTTGGAATGATCAGAATTAGGCATTTATGAGTGCAATGCTGTACAACAATACAACTAATCTTACTGTTATGGTAAAAAGTTCCAACATTTATAACGATCAAAATATTCTAAGGACACCGATTACAAATACAATCATTAAAGGAGTAGTGGTTAAGGAGGCAACTTTAGTCATCTAAATGTACTGGAATTACAAACCTTACCTACACAACACAGTTTGTGGAACAAGAAATGCCAGTTCTGTACCTGTGAAGGTAACATAATTAACACTGGCAACCTTCCCAAAGAGATTTTGCTCAACTGGAGGTTTACAAATCAACCAAACTAGCAGAAACTGCCTGAGAACAGAAGGCAGAAACTATAGAACTGAAAACTACAGAGAGACTACAACTCAAACACAGTTTGTTACAACAAAGCCAGCAAAAGTTTCTGCAATGTTACAAAACTTCAGGAAGAATTTAAGAGAACTAAAGAAGAATTAGCCTATTACCGAATCAATGCAGGACAATGTATTAAAAAAAGGCCAAACTATATTGCAAGGCTAGAAAATGTATGGTTACAGTTACATAAAGTTTGAAACATCAGTGATGGCTGTGGCATAGGCTGGGTTCAAAACACACAAGAGCTGGCAATCTCACTAGCTGACTTGAAACAAGTAGATCTTGGTCATGTCACGTCTCCTGACTGCGTCGAAATATCGCCCTCTCCTGTCAGATGTCTGTCACGCTCACCAAAGCTCCAGTCACACGGGGGTTTGATCCAGAATAGTGCCAGGAAGTGTGTAAAAACAAATCAGAGCATATTTCCATAGGAATGATTACTGCTGAAAACTACTGAAAAAAAAGCCCCTTACGACACTTTACAAAGTAACAGTAGACCTATCACAATATTAAAATATACACATTTAATATATTGCAAGGAAACTAATCTGTTATAAAGCTGTAAAATACTGTTGTCAATGCAAACAATGAGGGACTTCTCTTTTTAGTTGGTCAAATCTCATGTTTGGAAAGTCTTTCATACTGAATTCTCTTTTGTTGACTATACAGTATATTATTATTACTCAATGCAAACATATTTAGAATCAAATAGGGATGCACCATAATTTCAGCAACCAACATATTTGGCCAAATTGAATTGAATTGTTTATTGATCCAACAATCAGCTATCTCATATATATACATATGAGTGCTGTTCTTCCTGTGGTCAAAATCACTATTACATATCAATTTTTACAAAATAAGCATGCATTCATACAACATACAAACATACAACAAACAAAGATGAACTGAAAATATTCCTTGATTTAAGTTGGTTAAAGTTTAGATCAAACTCATGAACTAAGAACCCATGTATACTTATAGGATCAAAAACTTTTACTTATATAGCACCTTTAACAAAAAACAAAAGTAAAAAGTCATATAAGAACTTGTGTAAATAAATACAATTTCAATTTAATTTTAAAGACCATCTTACTAGCTTCATTGACCAAAAAATTGGCCAAAGTCAGTGACCAAAACAGACGTTTAATTAGCGCTTCTCCGATGGCACACTTTGACTGTTCAGCGTTCAGCAGTTAAATATGTGTGGAAAGCTCCGGATTGACAATATTAGTTTCTCCATTTTAATCAGTAATGATATGGTTTCCTAAATCTATTTTATTTTATTTTCTTTAGTCTGTGGTGTTTTCTTTTAATGCACTTTGTTACTTTTAATATGAAGCAAAGTTTCAACTTCACAATTCTGTCGATTTTATTATGAAATTCAAACAATAAACGTCGTTTTGGCACTCTTTAATACGGTGTGATAGATATAGGCTATACAATGTCACTTAACATTATAAGAAAGCTATTCAATGACCATAAACCCATAAGCTAGCTAGAATAAATAACTCTAGAGAACATAATTTTGCTAAATATATGCACTGTATTACATATTCATTATATTTTTACCAAACTAGTGATGTCTTCATTATTTAATGTAGGTATGCTTGAATAAATGTGTCATAAAAACTAATTATTGCAGTTTATATGTTTATTTCACCAACAAACTGGAGTAGAAACAATTCTTAAACTATTTAAAAAAAATTATATAAAACCTGCCTTATGTGCAATTTAAATGTTTGTAGAACTCAGTTATTTGAGT
The DNA here is from genome assembly GCF_949319135.1 of Squalius cephalus. Classification (NCBI taxonomy): domain Eukaryota; kingdom Metazoa; phylum Chordata; class Actinopteri; order Cypriniformes; family Leuciscidae; genus Squalius; species Squalius cephalus. The sequence goes on along the minus strand of NC_137133.1, from coordinate 2,224,549 downwards.
GTTGATTATTAAATAAGTTAATTAATTAATTAATTTTCGGTATCGGTTTTCAGCCAAGTGCACATTACACATTTAAAAAAGTGCAAGTACACATTATTAAAGGCTATTCTATTTGTTAGCACTCTTCCACTTCTTCTGAATCAGTTTCGGGTTCAAACATATATGGCTAAATTAAAACAGTATTTCCACTTGCCATTGTGCAGCGTTTACTACAGTAAAGTTGACCCGCCCGAGTGGATCCGGTGTGAGTGAGTGGAGGCAGGGCTAATTTGCACATTCATGGGTCCACGTATACTAAATGAAGCAAGGGTGTAGAGTTACATTCAAGCTATTTTAGGGCATGAAGAATTTTATTCACAGGAAAAAAAAAAACATTCAAATTAGCACTAAAATCGAGATGGCTTATAGGGCTGTGCCGGTAAACTTGACAACCGCACCACCGCGGTTGTAAAGCGCCACCGCGGTGGCTGAGTAGTACCGGCGGTGGTTCGCCTAAAAAATTTTTTTATGAATGCTGTTTTACATTAATATTATGACACACAAAGCTTTGTTTACAAAATAAATAATAGGTTAGCAATTAAATGTTATATCGCAGCAATGGAAAAGTTTGAATTCATGACGAATGAGAGAGTTGTACGTGAGCCCATAAACTTAAGCTTTGTCGGCTTTGAATTCTGGTTTGCGATCTGGTCACCCGATTATCAGCGAATTTAAAAATATTCCATTAGTTATTCCTTATAGAAAGCTTGAATTGTCTACTTTTAAACAAAACAATTCAAAACGGAAAATAAACCGACTAGCATATGCTTCTATTCCGTATGAAGTGTGCATTTCTCTCTAGGCGCGTTCACTGCGAAGAGTGAGCATCGTCAACTTCATCTTTGCAGCCCGACACTGACACACACACACACACACACACACACACACACACACACACACACACACACAAAAAACCACTTTATTAATAAACAATTCAAATGTCTCCTTGCTATATTTGACACGTTCATAATCATTACTTTTGCCGGTTCTTTGTGACAGCTGTTATGTGCGTTATTGGCAGCGTCACCCTCTGGTTACATGAACTCGTCACCACCGCATCAGCACCAGAACATGGAGATTTTATTTTAGAGAATGATCGCACAACAGACATTAGAACATTAGATATTCTATAATTAAATCAACTAATCGAATATTCAAAAATCGTGACTCATCCCTGCATGGAATCTCTTTTTTCTTTTCCCATATCTTCACTCACGTCTCACCCAAAGACGCGTTATAAACGTTTCTTCCTTTCTTCGCTTTTAGGTCGATTATTTTCGTATTCTTTACTGTGGTAAAGTAGCCTAGAAAAACGCTGTAGGTCAGATAGCCTACATTTTTACTTGTACGTCAAATTCTTTTTAACACAATTTGTGCTTGTTATTAGACATATGATAATTGGTAAGGCGCGTCAAGTTCATTTTGTAAAGCGCGTTTCACACGCGCGGGGGATTTTAGTTTTGCTTTCTCTGGCAGCGCGCAAACAGCCTAAATGCCTTGCCCTTGTAGAAAATTCGCTCTTCATACCTTTTACAAGTAGAAAACATGAAGATATCAGAAAAGAGATCGATGGTCTCTTTCCTGCTCGTGTCCCACATCCCTCTCAAACTGCAGAGCGGTAGGCTATCACGCGCCTTTGTGTGGAAATATTAAACGAATATAAAAAAAAAAAAAATAGATTCAACTTTATTATATTATGTAAGTAACCAGTATTTACTGATATTTATTTCAATGCTTTACAGGCTTTAGTGTGTTGTTTCTTTTTTTTTCACCGCAACACCGCCGGTATTTGGGTCCATTACTACCGCGGTGGTAAAAAACTGCCACCGTCACAGCCCTAATGGCTTATCGTGATTTTGAAATGGCAAAGGCTGCCATTATTTTTTATGTGCAGCTTGTCATTGATGTATGGCTCTGTAATCGCTGCTCCATCTGAGAGCACTGTGAGTTTGAGTCACTTATAACATGCATTTGAAAAAGCAACACACTTCGAACATCTTTCCAAACATGAGAAGCATTTATGATATTGTTTTCCCAGTTTGCTAGTTCAAAGTCCCTTATCTGTTCTTTAGCAAGGTACATTATTATTCTGTTTGCACGGTACTTTAAATTTGGATAAGGTTGTCTAAAAAAACATCCTTAAATGCTATAACGCATAGGCCTGTCACGATAACAAATTTTGCTGGACGATAAATTGTCTAAGAAATTATTGTGATAAACGATAATATTGTCGTTCTGAGACCATTTTCATCTAATATAATGATAATGGCATAATAATGCAGATACACCTTTTCAAAGATCTATAAACTTTTATTTCTAAAGAATATTAAACATTGAAAACATTTTAAATATCCACAAAAAATGAACAAAACAACCAAAAACAATAAAAGCAATGGACTCTCAGTGTCTGTTAACAAAATAAATGTCTGTTAATAAATAAAATGGATGTAAACAAAATTGCACTTCAAAAAATATTAAACATTAGGCATAAATAGTGATACATTCCATAACAGGCAAAACTGCCAGTTAGGACCTTTGTAAACAAATAAAAAAAAAAAGCCTCAACAGGCCATATCACACCATTTTGCACTGTCCTCCTGTTACTTTGTCGACTAAACGCCCGAGTGATTGTGTAATTTACTGTCGGGAAGACGGAGACGCACTTTATTGCGTGTATGCTACACACTGAAAATACTTGGTTAGGATTAGGGGTGAGGAGTGCATGCGTATTACACATAAAGTGCGTATCATATGCACGCAAAAACTATTTTTGGCGTATAAATGGCACGAGAAATAACATTCACGGTATAGATACGCATTTTCATGGGATCGGGCTCGCTGTCGAGTTTGGCTTTGAAACCAATTCCATCTTTTTCTTTTTTTTCCCCCTCCAACTCATAACTAGCGTCTTCTCTCTCTCTCCCGGCAGTCGCCGCAAGCAGTCCCGCCGGCGCTTTCCCACACAAAGACCATGTGACTGACAAGAGAGTTCACTCCTCCTATACGCTAAGGAACCGAGAGTGGTCATCCAGTCTATTTGGTAGAGAGAGAGAGACGAGGAAAACAAACAAGTATGCAAATGGAATTATCGCGGCCGGAAAAATTATCGAGCTCATTTTTTTTTATTGTGCGATTAATTGATTTATTGACTATCGCGACAGGCCTAATAACGCATATTGTCTTGAAGATGGCAGCATAGTTCACACTTTGTTACTAATAATACATCCATTCATTTCAAAATACACCAATTAGTGCTACCTTATTACATACTTTAAAGGGTAACTCACGCCAAAATGCAACCTAGGGTCTTTTTGTTAATCTACCCGAGGCAAACTTTCGTTTAAAAGCATAATTAGGATGGAAACGCCACTTAAGTTTGACCGTATTTTCGTTTTCGGTCACATTGCCTTTTGAATGGGAGTGATTGGGGCACTTCTATGATGATAGCATCAAAAATCGCTATTTTTAAAACACGAAGAAGGCTCGACACAACATGAAACTTTGCTGGAAGTATCACCAGAGGCTCGACACATGAACTCCAGCATTGAGAACATTGTTTGTGTACACAGAGTTTACTAAAAAGAAAGATTTTGAACAACTCACTGTAGCTGTCCACTGGCATTTTGACAGTCAAAAATAGTCGATAGTACTTAAATGCACAATTGAATCTGAAAAGGCAATGATTGACAGTGATGTAACTATAGCAACAGACTGAACAAAACAATCTGATACTGTATGTCAAAATAGATCTGTGCATTGAGTCTTAGAGCTTTTCCACACCTAAAGATCGTTTGTTTTGTTCCGAAACAGGGATTTAATTTGTTACAATGTTGCATTTTCTTCTTGGTTCGGTTTGCTTTCTCAAGGCAACCTTTCAAAGCGTACCAAAATGTGTTCACGCAAGTAACTGAAAGTCACTTTCACGCTCAGATGTGAAAGGACCTTTATACAGTTTCCTGCTGTTTGCGCTTAACCATTCTCCTACATTGGTTCTTTATTTGTATTAAACAGCACACTTAATATTTATCCATTTCTGGTCATAATTTGGAGACTATGAACATATAAACCGATGTGCTGTGCTGTTTGCATCTATCACGCAGTAAAATGTCCAAAACCTGTGGTCGTCTGTGGATGAGAACCTGAAACAAGGACTGGTGGGACGTTGTCCTGCTTCACTTCACAGACGCAGTGAAAGGAGAATTATAGAATAACGGGACACTTACTTACATGACACTATTCATTTCTACAGCTCGTTCAGCACGTCACACGTCATTTACTGCCATGCAAGCCACAAATTAAAGCTTGGCAAGCCGCGCAATGAGTAACACTGCTAGAGAAGAACTGTAGAGAAGCACTGTCAGAGCATTTACATTTTTTCCCCACTTCTCACAAATGTTACTGTTGTTAACGTACATCTGCACCTCAACTCAAACTCAGTGCTTCACTGACATGTGCAGGAGACAAAATAAATAATACTGTTAGTGACAGCACTTAAGTCTCTGTCCACGCCTCTTCCCCGGTGCTGGTGCCACTGCTCTCATATGTTAGTCTGAAAGAAAAACTTCCTGAAACACTTTGTTTATTTATTCTGATTTATTTAGGCTTATTATTGCTTGTAATTTGTTTCTTTGTTATGATTGTATTACTAACTGTTTATTTGTCTTCAATAAGCTTGCTTAGAGAGTGATGCAGAATATTAAAATTGGCACCCAATTGATAACTTCTATTAAAAAAAAACTATGATTAACCTCCTATGCAGTTGTGAAAGTAGGGTTTTCTGTGGAGCTTCCACCATTTCACACTGTTTAAATGCCCAAACTAATTTCAGCTATTAGCCCAGAGGCTATTTCACTGCCTTACTTATTGTATACATCTGTTGTGCAATCTGTTTTGGAAAAAGAAAGAGGGAGGACACAAATTAAAAAACAAGAGAGAGAAAAAAAAAAAAAGTAAAGTAAATTCACTGGTTGCTCAATAGGAAATATTCTGTTTTCTACCCCACGGCTAAAGAGGCCATTTTAGAGTTGCAAAACACAAGCAATGCAATTTTTATATAGTGCTTCTAATGCTTGGTAGTTTGAGATACACAGAGAACATCCATTCATCGCCCTCGGCAAAGCCACAGCTCAACGAAACGAGCCGCTGCCTTAACAAGACTCCAGTGGAGAGCTGCGCCGTCTGCCACACCCACACAACGAACAACACAACAAGACTGAACAAAACAGATAAGCGCATCCCAAAATCTGTGATGTAGCCCAGGTCCAAAAATAGGCTAACGCTTAAAAATAAGCCAAACATGAGCAAGTTTAGAGAAAAAATTGCTTTGGTGAGTAAATAAAACTTGGTTAAAAACTGGTAACTTCATAACGAAAGACATAATACACCGTTTTAAGGAGAACTCCGGTCAATTTTAACATTGAGCTAATTTTTTTGTACATTTGGAGTGCTGTCAATACAGAGAACAACGACAAAAATCGGTGTTGCCTACACCGAGTTATCCTCTTTTTAAAATTTGCACCCTGTTGACTTCAATGGGGCAAGTTTTAAACCTGCTTTTAGCCTCTTAACATCCTTGATGTGTCATTACAAGTGCACAGGTCATGTGAGTGATTCCTTCAGAGTGAACACGAGTGAATCTGACTGCAGTAGATGTGAAAGATATGAATGTTTATTCAGCCAGCGCTCATACCTGTATTTACATCCTGTTTTCGGTCAAAGTCCAGGGTAATCGATTATCGAGTTCACGCGCGTGATCATAGGTACTAAACCAATGCGCGTGAACTCGACAATCGACTACTGTGGACTTCAACCGAAAACAGGATGTAAATACAGGTATGAGCGCTGGCTGAAATAACATCATTTTTATTCATATCTTTCACATCTACTGCAGTCAGATTCACCCGCGTTCACTCTGAAGGAATCACTCACATGACCTGTGCACTTGTAATGACACATCAAGGATGTTAAGAGGCTAAAAGCAGGTTTAAAACTTGTCCCATTGAAGTCAACAGGGTGCAAATTTTAAAAAGAGGATAACACAATGTAGGCAACACCGATTTTTGTCGTTGTTCTCTGTATTGACAGCACTCCAAATGTACAAAAAAATGAGCTCAATGTTAAAATTGACCGGAGTTCTCCTTTAAACCAAAAGGTAAGAATGATTATCTGACATTCACTGAGATATTTAAAATCAAAGACATAAACTAGGCCTAGCCTACCTACTAAAAGTATTCATCTGCCGCAACTTGCAAACATTCAAACCACTTTTACCTTACTGGAAATTTCAGTGGAAAAGTCCACACAATTGTGCAATACTCCTTGAACTTGTCCGCCAACAACAAAAATGTCTGGCTTGCGCTTGTTCATATAATGGCAGTGAATGGTGCCAAATGAATCATGTTATATTTTATTATTTGCATTTAGCATAACATATTTTTCTCTCTCTCTCTCTGCCATCCATGAGCTTATCACAAAAAGGTCTGGTCTGCAAAAACGAATGGAGTTCAAATGCTAAGCATCTTGTTTGAGCAATGTTTGTGTTGACATGTACCTGCACCTCTCATCAGGTATGCATGTCTTCAAGTTACAGGCAGGTTAACCGCCACCACTTATCCCTTCCTTAACTCTAATATCTGCAGGGACAGCATTAAGCAGTACATATGCCACCCTTTCCTGTTTTTGTCACTGTTTGACAATTATCAGGTACATTTGTACATAACCAATAGAGAAATATCAGCTAAAGTCAACCAATCTGAACAGCTGGTTTGAAAAAATGTGAAAAAAAAAAAAAAAAAAAAAAAAAATCTCTTGAAGTGTGAAAAAAACAAATGTAAAACACAATTTAGTGTGAACCATTACGCTGTAATATTTGACTATCAAAGACTATCTTAGTGAAGTCCTTAGATCTGATTCTGTTGTTGTTGGCCGTCAGGCAAATTAATAAAAAAAAGTGACTCCCTTTGAGAAAACTATCACTTTACCAAAAACATGTATCCATGTTTATTAACCAAGCCATGTGTTTGGTTTGGAAAATAATGCTCAACACACACTGAGCCTATTGTTGTCAGTACTTCAAAACAAGTATTCTAATGGCCATGTGTGAGATGAGGAAAACTATCCATTTAGAAACGTACAAAACAAGTTTCTGTTTCATTTTATTAATGTTCTTTATTTCCAATTAGTCCTCAAACCACTTGTTTTTAAATATTTCCAAATATGTTTGTTTCACTTGATCTGATATTGTGATATTAATGAATCAATATACCTTTCAACTTAAGTACAACTTGTGTTTTAATCAACTAAGTTTGAAAGAAGACGTGAAGATGATCCAAGCGGTTTTTGATTTTTGCACTGACTGTATCTGGCACGTATGTTTTGCACACAGTGGTTTAGCTAATGCTTTAGTGACTAGATAATAGGGCTGGGCAGGATGGCAAAAATAAATATAGAAATAAAATAAAAACGTCCTATTGTTCTTTATAATTCTTTTGCACTTTAATCTGTTTGAAACATTTGTTTACTTTAAGCAGTTTTTGTGCTTATTTTTTATTGTATTTAAATGTTCAGAGTTCTTTTATTAAACCTGTTAAAGTCCCCCTGTAGTCAATTATTTTATCCCTTAAAACTCATCTTTGATCACCAAAATTACATATTTAAATTACATCTTTTTTTTCTTCATGCCTTAAACGATCTTCATTTCTTAATGCCTTTCTTCATGCCTTAAAATACAGTAGTCAACATTTGAAATGGATCAAAACCTTTCATCAAATACATGAATTTTGAACAATACCCGTTCTGGTCTTAGGACAACTTTTGATTAACTTTTTTTAAATCGGATCCATTTCAAATGTTGACTACTGTAGCTTTTTATGTAACGCGACACCCTTGCCTCTTATGGACTTAAAACTGTCTCACGATATTTTCTGGTATTTATTGCGATAACGATATCAATGACGATATAAATATGATACCATTCACCACTGTTTTTGGCTACAAGTGATAGCCTCAGAAACACGAACACTGATCTAAAGTAAAACATACCCATCATCAAATAGGCTCCTATAATATACCAATTACATTAAAAAAAATCCAAACACCAGCCCTTGCAGAAATGGAAAAGTTGCAGATATACGTTTCTTCTCTCTAAAAGTGCAGATATTGTTTAAATAGTGCAACTGTACTGGAAAACACCACACAATAATAATTCCAATCAATTACAAGTTTGAAATGTAAACACAGATTCGGTATTTATTCATACTCTCATGTTACAAAAAATATTGCAAACAACAAAAGTAACAATCTTCTCTACCATGTCTTCAGATAGGTTACAAAATTACAAGAGAGTGCAAATAATCAAGCATTATTTAATGACAGAACTTGAGTAATTAGAATTAAAACTTGGTAACCATGTATGAATGAAAACGTATGAATGCATATTTGTCATTTTAACTGAACTTAGGACTGGTCGTGCTGCTTAAGATAATGTTGGTCATTCAGTGTTTCTGTAAAAAAACAAACAATAATACTGATAAGATTATAATACTACTATGAATTCTACTACTAACTAATAACAATATAAACCGCACTAAAGATTGATGAGCTGAGTATGAGTTTGTTGTCTGCGTTCGGACAGAAGGCTGCTTTCGATTGCATGCAGCTGTGAGCGTCCCCGTCTCTGTGTAAGTGGTTAAATGCACTTGCATCTCAAAATGCTTTTATGATGCGAAATGAATGTAAACGCAGTCAGTTATGTCTTAAGGGATTAAACAGACAGGACAAACCACATCTTATATTTCAAAAGAGATCTGTGCATTAGTGTGAATGCAGCTTATTAGATCTCCCACTGTCTATAATGTCATAATCCAACAACAGTAAAGATGAGGAAGAGAAAAATCACTCTCTCTTGAATGGAAAAAGTTCAGATGGCCGAGATGCTGAAAGCAGTCTTTGTTTATTGCTTGTAATATGTTTTTTGTTCCTCTTTTTTTATTTACTAGCTTTTACGTTTTGAAGCTATATTAGTTTATATAGCTAAATAATATAAAATTCTTAACATGCAATTGTTTTAATTAAATGTTTTAATGTGTAATTATTTGAAAAGTACTGTGTAATTAAATAAAAATAAAAGATTTTAAGTTTTATAAATGAGATTAATTACTAAGAAAAGAAAAAAAAAGAAGATCAAGAATCGTTTTTGAATCGGATCGTGACTCCCAGAATCTGAATCAGATCGGATCATGAGGTGCTTAAAGATTTCTAATGATTTATAGCTAATCTTTGCTAAATAATACAGAAAATAAAGAGCTTAAAAAATAATTGCATATTAAATCGCAATATTGGTAAAAATAAAATCGCATTATTTTTATTACATTATTTTCCAAAATTGTTCAGCCCTAATTAAAACTAAAAAACAACTTGCACAACAAAATTACTAAAACTTTAACTGACATTAAAATGAAAACGTAAAATATAAACATAAAAAAACGCATCTCAATGATACAAAAAAACGCATCTCAATGATACAAAAAAAAGCAATGTTACGTCCTTATTTCACAAAGGCCAATGACAGAAAAGCTGAAAGTGAATGAGAGAACTTCTGTCTGTCATTAATGTTTTTGCAGCTTTAATAAGAATCAGCGTATATACTATGCTGTTTTATTTATTTTTTTTACATTTGATTATTCAGTTTCTGTAGCATTTCTTACTTAAATTATTTTGTTATATAGATCTGTACCAGCAAAAAGTAGTAGTTTTGTAAGTTTTATCTTTGATTCATTGCATGAACTTTTTGAAGCGTCAAAGTGGTAGTTGTGTAGACTGTCAAAGGAGGGACAGAAAGCTCTCAGATTTCATCAAAAAGATCTTCATTTGTGTTTTGAAGATGAACAAAAGTCTTGCGGGATTGGAACTACATGAGGGAGAGTAATTAATGACAGAATTTTTGGGTGAACTATCCCTTGAAGTAAAACTACTCATTTCATGACATAATATCACCCACCTCTACAAGACAGCATTAAGTATGATGTATTATAACGTAGCTTTAGCACAAAGAGCTCTGATTGCATTGTGAGGTTGTGTTTACTGCATGAGCAGCTATATCTGACTAACATGGTGGAGGGTGTAAAATAGTGCGGTGTGGTATGAGCCGTACACTTCTAGTCTCTATATTTGGCTGTCATGGTGTAGTCAGTTAAAGTCTGGACCCTCACTGCTGTACAGCCACAGTGAGCACATTTACATGCACAGGTATCAAGCTTCAGCAGGGTTTTGCGTAAGTTGCGTTTTCTACATCACACCTGTCTTTCGGAGCAAGCACACGGCGCTGAGACCAACCGTGGTCAGATAATGTCTGTACTGGACACAGCCAAGCTACAACTGCACTATCCACGTCTGTACTAAGGCGTTTATAAAACCATTGCTTTAGTCCGACTGTATTCCTAAACTCAATAGTACACTATGATTTCACCAACATTACCAACTCTAAACTGGTAAAAATAAACAATCAGGCAAAAGCTTCAGGCTTTGGCACACCGATCAAACACACTGAGGACATTACGCAGAGGACTGTTTATGTAAAACTACAATAAACACATGATGCTAAACTACAATTTGTAAGTACTGTCAGAAACAGTATTGTCTCCAATGTGTTTATAACTACATAATACATATTCTTTGTCTTTGGAGCCTCTTTAATATTATAATTGTGCACAGCAAGATTGGAAATTAACAGGGGCTTGGGACTAAAATTACACCAAATTTAACAAAAATGCCCCCCAAATTCAAGATAAGGGGCAGAAAATGTCCTCATGTCCAGCTGGAGTGATTAACTGTACGTACACACCGCCGCCGACTTGAGCTGCAGAGAAGCTCTGGCCGCACACTTAAGGACGCTTGTCAAAAAGTACGGGCAAGCTTGTTGACGCTTTGGCCGCTCTGACGTAACAGCATTCTATGTTCGATCATGGGAGAAGAGAAGTGTCACACCATGAAATGTAAACACAAAAAACAAGCAATACATTGACACTAGAAACCTTTTATAAAGACAGCATTTTTTTTTTAACCGTTTTGGTCACATTTGGTCAGGAAAAAAAGAATAATTAGCTATTATTATTATTAATAGTGAGTTCTCGCTCGCGGCCGTCTCTCTCTCTCTCTCTCTCTCTCGCCCTGTTAAACTGACAGGACTTAAAAACACATGCAAATGATAAACTTTCACTCTATGATGGTTAAACTGTGCAATTAATCCGATAATGATAGGAAACCCAGCAACGGCGATGATCAGCTTCTCCATTTTCTCGGAACTAATGTTTTGGTAGGAACGAAAGTTTACATCGTATGTTTCTCCGGAATCAGCCAGCGCGAAGGACGTCTATATTCCGATTGGCCGCTGAACCGCGTCATAGCTCATTACCATAAAGTTGAGCTACTTTAAATTTTCTGATTGACGCTCTGGTGGCTCAAAACGCCCCAAATGCGACGCAGATGGATTTGAGAGAAGCCAGCTTCCATTGAAAATAAATGACTTCCGGTAACTTTGGAAGCTCAAGTCGGCGGCGGTGTGTACGTACAGTAAGTCACAAAAGTTTATCATTTGCATGTGTTTCAAAGTTTTGCATGTTAAACGTTCAAGTAAATTTAAATGGTTCAAGCGCAATACGATGTGAAAGAGAACTGAATTCGGATCGGATACACATTGTTAGACTTAGGTCAGATGTCCATATATCGTATATTCAGGGTTTGAAATGAACGTTTTCGCTCAACAGCCAATTTGGTTACTAAATTTTTAAGTTACCGGCCATTTCAGAACTTCTACTAGCCAAAAAATAAATAAACTACATCACAGCTTTATATATATATATTAGTATATATATATATAGTATAATTATTTTCTATATATAAATACACACACATGCATATATATTTAAGAAAAATTTGTTATTTATATGTAAAATATTTATATATAATATAAATTACATATAATATAAATATATATACACAGTATATACATGCAAATATTTCTTAAATATATACATGCATGTGTGTGTATTTATATATAGAAAATAATTATACACCGTACACACGCATATATTATGTAAAAACAAACTTTTATTTTGGATGCGATTAATCGCGATTAATCGTTTGACAGCCCTAATATATATATACTAGAGGTGGGCATAGATTAATTTTTTTAATCTAGATTAATCTAGATTAATTTTGAAATTAATCTAGATTAATCTAGATTAAAATGGCTCATTTGAATTCTGCCGAAGGCATTCAGAATATGTGTGCTACCCAAATAATGACTATAAAAGCAAGTCTTTGAGAACGGGTTTCTCAAGCCAGGTGGCGCATTAGACCAGGTGCTCATCTCCTGTTTCCAAAATGCATCACAAACTGCTTGAGAAAGCTGTTCTACTCATAGCCTGTAAAGGTTACTACTGTACTGTTACCGTCCGTAGGCAACATTAGGTAGGCCTATGTTATTATCAACAACTATAGGCTATTAATTAGGGATGGGCGATATGGCCTAAAATCCATATTGTGATATACATTGCAGCCTCTTGCGATAACGATATTATAATAAAACCATTTCAGAACAGGTTACACAGACCCTGCTAAACAACTGCTAAATGTTTTTTTTTTTTTTTTTTTTTTTTTTTGAAAGGGTGTATGTAGTTTTGAGAACATATATTGTGCAAAACTGTAAGTATACAACATAATTTTGCAGATAAATAACATTTAAGTACACTAGCTGCAGAGACTTTTAGGTATAATGTTTATTATGGCTTGGAGCTTATGAAACCCCAAATTTAAAATGAGAATATTGTCTAACTGATGTCTTTTCAGTTAAAAAGAAACACAACAAGGTTTCTTAAAATCGGGCGCTTTTAATAAAAAGAGATTATGTGCTACACCACTCACTAAGATATATTGGGAATAATACGCGCGCGCTGGTATTCAGTGATATGTTTCGTTTTGAATTTGAGGTGGTAGAACGGATTAGTCGTGTGTTTACTTACCAAACTGTTACACCACACAGTCTACGTCGGACGGCTTAAATCCGAACTAATTGTCCAAATAATGGATGTTGCACTGATCTTTTACACCAGCTTTCACTTTCAGCCGTGTTTACTTAAGATGACGACGAATATGATGCGTTGCAGCCGGGTGTTCCTCGCGGCCGCGGGAAGATTGCGTCATCATAGCTTGTGTAGCTTGAGCCAGCTCCCAACCCAATTTGGAGAATAGATTAACGGCGATATTTTTTTTATCGCGCGATAAGAGTCTCGCGTTAACGCAGCGCGTTAACGCCGATAACGGCCCACCACTAATATATACACACACACACATACACACACATATATATATATATACATATAAATAAATATATATACACACACATATATATATATATAAAATTTGGATTTCATACATTCATTTCTTATTCAAACAAAATCCTGTCAACCAGTCATCTCCTCATTTCCTTTCATCCTCATCACCAAAAATGTGTTTTAGGTGGACAGATCAATACAGGTACAAAGAACATAAAAAAATGTACCTAAAAAAAAATTTGTAGGATGTTGGAAAATAACAATGTCTGAATCCGAAATCTCGCCCTAAACCCTCAATCACTATTCCCTACGTTAGTCCACTAGTACAGTTCACAGTGATACACTACTCAGTTTGAGAGACATTATGAGATGTTGCAACTGTAATTCCTCACCATCAGCATTAACAATTTGTCGTCAAACTGATTATTTTACTTATACTTATTTATTTACTGAGTATTTTTCTAATTTATTGCGGTGAACATGTGGAAACTGTATCAATAACAGTGCACACATTAGCCAAGCTCTAGTGTGAATGACTGATGTAACATAGATGTTGGTGAAACAAATCTTGCTCCAAGCTTAATCCTTCCTCAAAGTAGTGAGAACGACAGACGATCTGCATTAATAGACACAGTTTTAGGTAATAGTGGCCCACAACTGATCAGCAGAAGTATTTCAGTAAGACAGTAATAACGCGAGTTAGCCAGAAGCAGGAGACCTACACAATATAAAATCAAAACTAAGTGTTTTGAACACCATCTTTCAAGCGTTTTGTGAATCCTGCCAGAGCCCGTCTACGGAGAGCCTTGGCACTTCCTATTAGCCCCATTGTATCGATCTTGGTTGCAGTTCCATTAGAATTCCACTGGAGGTGATCGCGGGCGAGTGCAGACTGAATGGGAGTCTATGGGGCTAGACGGCTAAATGTGTCTCTTTCACCCGATTGCCGTTGAGAAATCTCAGATTTTATTGTAGGTTTTGCAAGTTCAACATGGGTTATAGGTCGAAAGTTGAATGAACGAGTACTTATTTCTTTTCGATTTCTTACAGGTTGAGTTGTTGTTGCCCATAACACGCTAGCATTCTGCTAATGACGTCAGCATTCTGACGTCATTGACATTTTAAAAGACTTTTTAAAGCAAATAAGTGACTCTAAAAAATCTAACACCCTGCAGTGTGTAATTTCTTTGCATCTCCTTTCGAATACAACATTCAAATTACTAGACAAAAAATTATATCCTGAGAAAAGTGGATTTTGAGGGGTATAGCTCCATAGACCTCCATTCAATCTGCACTCGCCTGCGAGCGCCCCCGCATGGACAGAGACGTGTTACTGCAGCCAGTCCAGAAACCGGAAGTAAGCAGAGAGTGCCAATTCTCTTCCTATTAGACATTCTCTGATCCTGCATTGAACTCCGAGATTTGAGAAGCAGTCGTCAGTGAAATAAAGGGAACACAGCAAAAGTTTAGGATTATACTGCTGTGATACCGTGGTAAAGATGAATTTTAATCACTGATTCTTCACATGCTCGTCCTTGGGCAGTGAAAAGAAACTGGCTTTACCTTCACATTGTAGAGCACAGCGTTTTCTGGACATGAAGCTATTCAGTGTCCACTGGAATCATCTAAAGTGTTTGAGGTTCAAGTTTTCCCTGGTGTCTCTGTGAGCGCAATAAGTGGGCGGGCAATATGCTAATGTTTCGTTTTGACGTCACAACGAAACGGCTTATGACTCGTTTGAAAAACAATTAATTTCACTGACTCAGAGTCGACTCCTACCTTTGAAAGACAATGCACTTTCAGATTTAAAACTTTGCTGGATGTTTTCATTCACTTAGGGCTGGGCGATATGACCAAAAAAAAAAATCACGATAATTTTTTTTATATCAGTCGATATCGATAATTATCACGATAAAAGTCAAATCATTATTTCTTTCAAGTTTAAAGGCAGATTTTTGCTCCTAAGTGAAAGTTGTAGAAACCAGAGCGTTAACTGTGGTTTTAAACTACTCTTTATTGTCAGAACATATCATGACAAACTCTTGCCAAACAGGAGAACATTTCACAAATCTAAGGAAGAATATTCAAACATTTGTCATTTTTCCTTAACAAAATAAATATATTTATTGGACAATTTCTTAGTTTCTGCATGTGCTAATTTTTTTTTTTTGTTGGTAAAATGTAATATTCTGACTGTTTGAGTTTTATTAAAGTTAACCATTGGTCACCCAGTATCATGCATTTAGATCATGACATGATGACATCATATGAAAAACAGTAGCCTATACATTATTAAATACTATAATTATATTCCATTAGTCCTTTAATACATTGTCTACATTAATAATATAATACAATTCAATATGTATATCCCACATTTCATGGTGCAGTTGATATTACTAGGCTAACATACAGTAAATCCATGGTAAATGATGGGGATTTGTAGACGTAAAAGCCTTCTGACTGTATCGTTGCGCTCAGTGTTTCTCCTGTTAGTCAGCGCTGTTTCATCTGCCTTTAAACTGGTTTAAATCACTGAGACATTTGTGTTCTTCGCTGAATTCAAGCGCTTCTCACTGGATTTCGTGACCGAGACCGATCAGAGTAAACGCGTCGGCCCTAGTGAGCTCGCGCTGCCGTTTGGACTTTGAGTCGAGCGGATAAATGGTCTGTGTGGCGCGCGGTTCAAATGAGTTTCGTTCCGCTTTTGGAGCATAAACGTTATCGTTTTATCGCCCAGCCCTAACTTAGAGCTGTTACACACTACATGAAAGGTCATTTTCAAAAATCCATAATAGGGGCACTTTAATGTGTTTATATTTTGTATGCTGCATGGTTTCTTTTTATGCTTTCTTTCTAAATGCTCAATGTTTTATTGTCAAGTCAAGTATATTTGTATAGCCCTTTTCACAATACAGATTGTATCAAAGCAGCTTCACAGTATTAAATTAAAATAATACAACAAGGTTTGTTTCTAGTGGAATTTATTGATTGATAAAATAAAATTAAATATCCCCAAAATATCCCCAACTGAGCAAGCCAAAGGCAACAGTGGCAAGGAACCGAAAAAACTCCATCAGGTGACCTAATGGAGAAAAAAAAAAACCTTGGGAGAACCCAGGCTCAGTCGGGGGCCAGTTCTCCTCTGGCATTTATGAACTATAGGCCGGATTGTAGTTTGAACTGTAAGATTAAAAGTATTATATGAATGCCTGGCTGAAGAGATGCGTCTTTAATCTAGTTTTAAACTGGGAGAGCGAGTCTGAGCAACGAACAGTATCAGGAAGGCTATTCCAGAGTTTTGGAGCTAAATGTGAAAATGCTCTCCCTCCTTTGGTTGATCTGGATATCCTAGGTATGACCAAAAGCCTCAAATTTAGTGATCTTAAAGAGCGCGATGGATTATAGGGCGATAGAAGATCCATTAAATAGACTGGAGCTAAGCCGTTGTACAGCACTTTGGTGCAACTCTGTTGCTTTTAAATGTGCTATAGAAATAATACATTTTGACTTGACTTTTGATGGAGTGAATGAATGGACAACACTAGGAGTGTGACGAGATTTCATGCCACGAGATCTCTCAAGATTAAAATGTGACGAGATTTCTCGTCAGGTGAAAAGCTGTCTCACGATATCCCAACGACGGAGCGTGAGGGTGAAATTAGCATAGAATATGCCACTGCTACGTTTACATTCGCCTCCACTGTCTTTATGGAAATAGAAACCATTTAATTCAGTTGGATAACGGTTGCTTCAATTGTAAAAGTCTGCTCTACTCATCAACTCAGGAATCACAGTTCACTGATCACGTGACGATGGCGGATGATTCGTTGCGCAACAGAGCCTAAGCGTCTGATAAATGTCTTTGTGGCGAGTGGGGCGTGGTTAAGCGAGGTCTGCAGCGGGAGAGAGAGAGGCAGGAGATGAGCGGTAAGTAAGTGGGTCAAGTACCAAATGACATACACCTGTGTCTCGTTGCAGTAATTGGTGTGAAGGGAGCAGATAAAAGCCACCTGGAAATGGGAATCAAAGAGAGAGAGAAGCTGTGGACTCGTGTGTATGCTGAATGCTCTGGAGAGCTGCCTGTGAACTAAGTTGGACTGAGTTTGAGTTTGAGAGAGCGCTGTGAGCGCGACTATTGTTTGGAAATTTGAATTATCAAAATAAAACAGAGTCTCAGCAAGCCAACCCTGTCTTCTTCCTTCCATACTTTGAATATTGTTACAGTCTTATCTTGTAGAACGCGCACTTAGCACCACCGTTCTCTACACAGAGTACATGCCATAGCAAATTAGAGGGTTTTTTTTTCTTTCTTCTTCATAGTGGATGCATAAGAGGCTTACATTTCATATTAAAGACATGGACTCGTTTTTGTTTCATACCTCCTGACAAAAATTAAGAAGACTTTTACAATAATAATATCATATTTTATAATAAATCCTTAGACCTTTCTAATGATTTATAGTCATAGGCTGCCTGCAGTTTTTTGTAAAATAAGTTCTGTAAAATATAAATATTATTATTTCCTTATTATATTGTTATATTTATTTTTAATGACTCTATTTGTTCTTTATTTTTAATAATAAAAATGTTATTGCAATAGTAATATTTTTTATTTTGTTAAATATTTTTACTTAGCAATAATAATAATCATAATAATTATTATTATTAGTCATTTTAATATAGAAGCACAAAATGTTGGGTATTTTATACATTTCATTTGTAAAAAAAAACAAACAAAAAAAAACAACCTATTTTAAAATCCCAAATCGCAATTTTAACCAGAAAAAAACGCAATTAGATTTTTCCCTAAACCATGCAACTCTAATTAAGGCTAATCTATTCATCAAGCCAGTGCTTCTCAAACCTGTCCTGGCTGGGAACCCCCCACCATTGCACATTTTATATCTCTCCCACATCAGTCAAACCCAATTCAAGGCCGTGTTTGAAATCGCACGCTATACCCTCATTCACTATTCCCTACATCACTCCACTAATATAGTCCACTTGAAGAAGTGAATGAAAACGAGTGAGTGAATTCGGACGAGTGCGTCGGAAGGGCTGCCGCTTTTGCAGAGTTTGTGCTTGCTGTTTAATAATCATTTGAAACTTAGCAAACTGGCAGCTCCAGCAGTAAGATGAAAAGCAATACTAACACTTAGTAATACTAACACTTTCTCTTCTATTTATAAAAAAATAAAAAATACCCTGTTTTGAGTTACTGTTAACTGTACTGTATTAGATTAAACTGAGAAGGGTCATAGCACTTGCATATTGTTGTCCTGTTAGTTTCACTGCTTCTATTGTTCTCATTTGTAAGTCGCTTTGGATAAAAGCGTCTGCTAAATGAATAAATGTAAAAGATTATCAGTTAGAAAAGATTCTGAGATATCTTCTCAGTTCTCGCGATTGCGTCGTGGCTCTCGTGAACTCACGTCAGAGGCCCACGCGGAAGATAGGGCTGCAACAAACGATTATTTTGATAATCGATTAATCTAACAATTATTAGAATGATTAATCGACTATTCGTCGATTATTTCGCCGACTGATCAGTAAGTTTGGATCGATTATTCAGCTTTTCCAATTAGTTAAAACACTGAGTTATACATATTCTAACTATAATATAAAAAAGAAAATCACTTCAGCTTTTGAAATGGTTGTTTTAATGAACTTTGAGCAACTAAACCGGTCATTCTCTTTAAGTTTTCAGATTTCTGTCCAACTCAAATCACACACAAATGCTCTCTAAGCATTGGTCAAATATTCTGTTCTCTTTCAATAGAAAAAAATAAGCAAAAAAAAAAATTATCAGCCGCATTACAGACAAACTTAAACTGCAAACAATTATTATAAGAATAATTTTGTTTTTTTTAAATTGATATGACAATTGAGCTGAGCTGACAGAGACATTCTCATTCACCTTTTAATTTACAGTATAAAAAATCAACAGACATGATATTCTTCATAACATCTCCTTTTGTAAGTCTTCATGAATATGGAACAAAATACAGGCAAGGGATAATACTGTAATAACGTTACCTAATAGAGCTACAATAATAAAAACAGCCCTGACTCCTAAGCTCGATCAAGCTTTATTCTATGCAAAAATAAATGATCACATTACTGTAATTATATTATTATTGTTAATATTATTGCTATTATTAGTAGTATTGCATTCTCTAAAAAGAGATTTACTGCTAGTTATTTAGCTCCAGCTGGAGAATAACGTTATTCACCTCTCACCGGCTCGTCTTGTGCCGGGGTGTTTCTTCTGTAAGTGCTGTAACATGCATGTTGTGCTCCCGTGAAAAGCAAGTTCCGCCTTGCATGTATTGCACACGACAGTATTCTTGGTTTGAAGTTTTGTGAAACTTTCACACACCTTGCTAGTTCGGATTCGTTTGCATTGAATTATTTGCGTCATAATTCGCGCTGTGTTTTCTTCTACAGCGATAGCATTTGTAACGGCTGCATTACACTCTAGCGCTACAGCGCCGTAGCGGTCAAATCGCGATATTGCAGGCTCTTACATTAGGTCACGTGGGATCAAACGACTACTCGACAACAAAGATATTTGTCGACAATTTTTTATTGTCAACGTTGTCGACAATGTCGACTAATCGTTTCAGCCCTAGCGGAAGATAATAAATAGTTGAATAAAGTCGTTATTTTTTTCCGCACAGAATTAAAAAAGGTATTCTCGTCGCTTGATAAACGACGAGCCACTGTAGTCGCTTGGACTATTTTAACAATGTTTTTACTAACTTTTTTGAACCAGCAGAATAAAATTGCCTAGAAGCCTATGAAGGAGTGATCCAGCTCTCAGATTTCATCAAAAATATCTTAATTTGTGTTGAAGATGAACGAAGGTCTTACGGGGTTGGAACAACATGAGGGAGAGTAAGTACTGACAGAATTTTCATTTTTGGGTGAACTAACCCCGCACAATAATCCACAAATGAGAATCGAATTGGCGATCACATGCTGTCTGAATTGTCAAATGCACAATAACTGGCGTTTAACACTGTGGACAGATATACACTAGGACTTGTGCGCTCGACATTTCTTCCCTTTGTGACATGAGCTTTTCAATGCGCACTTTGACTTCATGTTGCTTTAAGGCAGCACATCATTCTGCACCGTGGATGCACACAAGCGCTTTCTGCCGCTCTGTTTTGAAGCGTTTCATATTCTCATGGTTTTGCGCACTGAAATATTATTAAAAGCCTATCTTGTTCTGTTGTATGTATCATATCTTGTTGCCCCATTAAAAATCATCTTGTAATTTTATACAATGAATACATTGTATATGAATAATTAAATGGCTTTAATATTTAAAGGTGTTAACTGTAATCTTACGCTGCAAAATTATAAACTTACAAAGGATTAAACTCATCTAATTATTTAATGAAGGAAGCACACAAAAATTATCATCAGCCAAATTTCATAATCTTGACAGCCCTAATAAGGCAATACCTTTCTAGTAACGGCATATCATGCAACACTACAAGAATAACAATTTAATAGGCCATGGTAAACACAAAACTGCACAATTTCAACCCTCTACATATGCAGGGCCTGAATTTCATTTTGGAAAATGGGGGGGAAATCCCCCCTTAGGTGATTCTTATGGGGGGGAATTGTAATTTGAGGGGGACTTTTTTTATTTTTTTATTACATTTATCTCGCCTTGAAATGTATGCTCACTCATTGCATTTTTACAATGGGGTAATTTTGTTCTTAAGAATTTACACAACACAAGGAAGCTTGATTTCAATCTTTGAATTAAATTGAAAAAAGTAGCACAAATAAATACAATAGAATAAAGATATCAATAAAGAGAAGTTTTTGCTTAGGACTAACACTAGTATTCATAAATACTACAGAGACTGAATAAAGTAATCAAATTTAAAATAACACTGGGTAGTATTTTAGTCCTGACTAAATTAAATACATAGGCTATTAATCCTGATTCCTTAAAATGAAAGCTATGTTTTGTTGTTTTGACAACCAAATTAATGACAGACACATATGGCTGCTGTCCCTTTAAGAGCTAGTGCACGGATCCGGTTTTCATTATACGGTCACGTGCGATTTATGCTTATTTAAGACATAACCGACCGACTGTGTTTAGAGGATAGGCTAATCACCAAGACCGAAAATTGACATAATTTTCTCATATTTTTGACTGTTAAAAGCGATATAATCTACGAAAAATAACTTTTGTTACCCGTGAGCTGTTTGTGAGGCGCTTTACTCTGTGTGTGTGTGCAGAGAAAAAAAACATCTCTCAGACAGCGCGCAAGTACCGAATAGTTTAAAATCGCGTGAATGTTTAAACTGGTAAAACTTAAAAAGACGTGCAAATGGTAAACTTTAGTTACTCATGATGCAATGCTGGCCCGATTATGCAAGTGACAATTCCGTCTATCCCGACTCCAGAAAGCGAGAGTGTATTATCGCCGCCTGCAGCGCGCTTAACGATTGCCTTGTGCAACACATTTAGAGAGACGAGAGATAGAAGACGCAGTTAATTTACCAATACAACCTACATGCTTAAGTGAATAAATGTTTGCGGGAATTTCCCGCATTATAAGTGGGAGACCTGCGGGAATGATTAAAATTATGCGCAATACCCGCAATCCCGCGCCGAAATTCAAGCCCTGATATGCGACTAATTCTTTACTCTGGGCGACTAAATGTATATCATTAGCCATAGCTGATTCGGTGGAATCATATATATATTTATGTAAGGGATAATGTAGAGTGAGGCGGTTGTTATAGCGAATACAACCCCGACAGGCTGATCAGGACCCCGACGCGAAGCGGAGCCTGAAGGGGTTGTATTCGCTATAACAACCGCCTCGCTATACATTATCACGCTTATGACATGGCTACCTACCAATAAATCAATAATTTGACACAAAATATTGATTTAAAAAGGAGTTTATTGATTTAAAAATGATTGTATTGCTTCCGCTAAAGAAAATAGTCCGTTCCGTTTCTACGGTTAGAATCCTGCGTCCATAGCAACGCTCTGTTTTTCATGGCAACGGTGTGTTATACTTAGCAGCGTTCTGTTATCAAGAAATAACACACCGCATTCTACATTAGAATTCAACCAAGCCATGTAATAAATATATATATTGTATATCAGTCTGCCGTGTAAATTAAAAAATGTACTTTACTGGTAAAATGTTTACAAATGGGTACTAAATGTTTTACTGTTTTTTGGAAATAAGGGAAAACATGAATGTACAAAACTAGTTATCGAGGATGTAAATATTGAATGTGTTTCAGAAATCAAATTTTTGGGGGTTATCCTAGACAGCAAACTTAGCTGGAAGCCTCATATCGATCATATCAAAGGTAAAGTTAGTAAAAATAGCCTATTGGTATTCTTTATAACGTTAAACACACATTGGATGAAGCTTCATTACAGCTTCTGTACTTAACCTTAATTGTTCCATATTTAACATACTGTACCGAAGTGTGGGGTAATGCATGCACCAGTTATACAGAAAGGCTGTTCTTACTTCAGAAGAAAGCGATAAGAATTGTGATTCACAAAGGTTTACGAGACCACACAAACAAACTGTTTATAAAATTGCAGACCTTGAAATTTAAAGAGCTGGTCAAATTTAAAATACTACAAAATTATGTGGAGAGTGAAAAATAATTTGGTGCCAATACATATCCAAAACAAATTCATGCTAATCACAGACAGTAATAACAGAAGAAAAGGCCATTTTTGTGTACCATATTCACGCACCTCACAAAAACAAAAAGGGTTTTTTGTAATTGGGATCAGTTACTCTTTGGACATTGTTCAAAAATCATGTAACACGATTGTTCAATTCAATAAAATGTATAAAAAAAATGTACTTGGAAAATACGAAGGCAGTGAAGCATAACCAATGTTTGACAATTTTGAAACTGTCAATTATTTAGATGTGAAGTAATATTGTACCACGACATAGAAAAAAAAAAAAAAAAAACCCTCAGATTTTTGAAAATAGGGGCATGAAATTATAAGACTATGTCTTCCTCATGCTCCTATTCAGCATTGAATGTTATCATTTTGTTGTTGATGTGATTATTATTGTGTCTGTAATAACATCATGGCTGAATAAAAATAACTTGAATTGAATTGAATTGAATACTAGCCAATGGCGATTTTAAGTCACAATGGTGCCTCTTCCTATTTATTAAGCTGATAAGCACTGAGTTGAGACAAAATATTGATAGAGAGATATATCGTCCTTCTCCGTGCGATACGATAATCGATACGCTGGCGCCAGATATCAATATTTTAATAAATACAATAAGGCGCTCTAAATAGATTTCCCTGCTCCCAGCATCGCTACTTCATGGCTCCTCGAGGCGGCATTCAACACATGAATGAGGGAAACGTGAACATACATAGGTTAACCAGCCTAAGAAAAAGAGGTTTTTAATAGGGATGTGCAAGACAAGACTAGTCGACTAAACGGTACAGCTGCTACGAGTCGACGCTGAAAACAATAGTCGATTACAGAGAAGAAAAAAAAACTCACAAGATTTTTTCGTTCAAATTACTGTCGTTTTAACGTTACTGTGATGAAAACGGAGTGAGGCCGGTGGCGCGAGCGTTAATGAACGAGCGTTAATGAACGAGCTGCACCAGTCTGGAGTCCCAGGAGCTCTGAAGGATAAGAGGAGGAGTGACAGTGGAAGACGAGAGAAGACCAGGGGCCTCATTTATAAAGCTTGCGTTCGCACAAAACGGGGCTGAAAACATGCGTACGCCAGTTCCTGCGCAAAAGGTGGGATTTATAAAGAAAAACTTGACGGGAAAATTTGCGCACCTGCACGCAAACTCTGACCCATGCGTACGAACGTTTTGGAGATGGAGCACTTTGGCGACACCGATGGTGAGCTGGAGTTAAATGTATTTTTGGTCACTTTTATACAGAAAATCTAAAGAAAATTAAACATATACAGAAAGATTATACAAATACAATTTCAATCACCAAGTCTGTCACTTGAAGCAAATATCCATTCCTTCTTAAATGTCCGCGGCAGCGAGCGTGTTGAGCCGTTTAGTGAAACTGACGCAAATAACAGTTTAAATAAATAAAATACTTCTGATATAAACATTTATATTAAATATGCCATTCAAATTAATGGAGTTAAACACTTAAACATGAAATCATTACTGAAGTTACAACATTTTTTTAAATTCAGTCATTAGAAATATTAGTTAACACTTTTCCTGTGGCGTGCTTTAATGTTTTAACCACAGAGAGAATTGCTTATCATGATAATACCAGATTGTCTGAGAAAATAGTTTCGTGCAAATAATGCCCAAGGCCTATCTGTTTCCATTAAAAATATAAATCAATTAAAAATACAATTCGGCAAGTGGAAAAGATTGAGAAAAACTTTCTCTGAAATGTATTTTACACTATTTGATTTATGTAGGCCATTCAAAAACAAGGCAAGGATAGACAACTACTTGATTTGTATTAATGTAATGTTTCTTGTACCGTTTATATCATTTGCATATGATTATTCATCCACGTGATAACGTTTAAGTTATCACGTGGATGAATAATCATATGCAAATGATATGTAGATGAGGATCTGCATAGTAAAACTAGGCGTTGTAAGCTCCATATATGGTTATTTCGGGTGGAGACGCATGTGCGCACAATCTTCCGCTGACTGGGATTTATAAAGTGAATTCTGCGCAGGTTCTGGCGTATGCACGGTTTTATAAATGAGGCCCCAGGCCTGGGACATTTAAGTTGTGTTTTGTCTATGTATGGGCGGCAGTTGACTATGAAGCACTTTTCACGCAATCCAATACATTTTTTAAATATCACGGTTATCATCAATACCGGTATGTTGCAACATCCCGACTTCACTGGCATCTCTTGCTACTTAACTGATATAACCTACAAGCAAGTTCTTGTAAGCACAAAGCAAGAAACCTCTTCTAAAATTACATGCTAACAAAGATTTAAACATAAGAGAATGACTCAAAATGTTACAGCATGGGACCAAGGCACACTTCCTTTTGTTTTAAGCCACTTTCAAGTTCCTTCTACAGCATGTGTTGGGAATCGCTCTGTTTGAAGATGAAAAGCCTCAGTGTCCTTGCTGATTACAGTATGTTTTCAAAGACTTTCCCTCTCTATCTCTTACTTAGCTTAAAATAATCATGATCACAATTATGGCTTGAAGTTGATTATGCCATGATTAAAGGGATAGTTCACCTGAAAATGAAAATTCATCATTTACTAATGCTATATGACTATATGAAAAAAGGATTATTGTGTTTGCCTTTTCTGAACTTTTTTTGGCCGATGCCAGTAATTAAAATACACCACTGTTTTCAACAAAAAGAAACATCTCCATGGCTCTCCCTGTGGTTTTCCGCCAAAATAAAAGCTCAATGGTTTAACGTTTGAAAGCAAGACATCCATACATGTTAGTATTGTAATTTTACTGTAAAGTAAAATAATAATAATAATAATGATAATAATTATTATAATAATAATAATAATAATGATTATAATTTATCACAAGCAATCCGCATGTTAATTTAACATTATTATGGATTATAAATATTCAGGGTTATTTTACAGTACAACAGCGTTATTGCAATATTATCGCAATAATAAGGTAAGTCTATTAATTGAATATAAAATTAAGAATAATAATTGTGGGGGTTTGGGGTTAGTTAGATTATGTTAGATTTGTTTGTTTTTAAAGAAAGTAATTCAATTATTTATGTTCTAATTATTGTTGAACTGCAGGTTTAGGCTCATTTAATTAAGAAGAATAAGTATTTATTTTATTTATTTAATCATTTAAAAAGAACACATTAAAAAAAACGAACACATCTTAGAGCTGTAATCGGAATACAGTGAAACTGGGTCAGAGGTCACTCTTCCGCCAGAACTACACTTGCGTACAGCCGTAACCAGAAGCCTGTGATTAATAGTTTATAAAGTTATAAATTTGGATATTTTTCTTACAAAAATGCATGGCTTCGCTTCAGAAGGCCTTTATTAACCCCATGGAGTCATACGGATTACTTTTATGATGGATGGATGCGCTTTTAGAGCTTCAAAATCTCTATTCGCTCTCATTATAAAGCTTGGAAGAGCCAGGATATTTTTTTATTTAACTCCAATTGTGTTGTGTGTAGTATTGGGGTAACGCATCACAAGTAACTCAAGTTACGTAATCTGATTATTTTTTTCAAGTAACTAGAAAAGTAACGCATAACTTTTTAATTTACAACAAAGTTATTTTTTCAAATAAGTAACAGAAGTTATTTTTGTTTTCTCATTTATTGACTGACAGTTCTGTAACCATTTTGAGAGAAAGCGCGAGTCAGTGTAGAGTCATGCGGTGCGCTGTGTGTGAACATGATGCTTATTGTAGTTCTAGACTCAATGTGAGCAGGCATTTGCTCCTCACTTACACAAAAAAGATTCAGTATTCATCAATGAATAAAATCAGAGAAATGTAAAATCAATACTACGCAAACCTCCAATAATTAAATATGTTAAATAAAACAAATATTTGCATACATTTAATCTCACTTTATTGACCAATGTACTTGCTGCTGTCCTTATATGATTCAGTTAAACCATAAGCAAATATGACTTTAGAATTTTTGTTTTTATTAGTGAAGTAAGTGTTAAACTTTCTTCTCCCGCGTCCTATTCTTCAGTAATCCAGAATAACACCTATAATCGTTTGAGGGTGAGATAATTAAGCGATAATTTTAATTTGTGGGTGAACTAACCCTTTAAGACCTTCTTAAGACCTGCAGAAACCCTTAATCAAGTCAAGTTACAATTATAGCACTTAATATAATAGAAGTTGTATTAAAGCAGCTTCACAATAACAAAAAGTAAAGTAACAGAATTGATGATGCAAACTTAATTATGAAACAAGTTAAATCAGCTATAAGCATCTCTACTGAAGACAACAGTGTTGTTATTCAGTTCACCATTGATTCAGTACATGTCAATAACTGGATCATTCTGAAATCATTAATAAACGCAATTTAGGTGTGTAAAATAATGGGGCACATGCATTTTGATATGTGTGTTTTAGTTTTTAGTAAAGTCTCTTGATTTGTTTTGTTTTCATTTGCCATTACCAGTATCAATCAGGTCAAAAACATCTGATTCATGAATTAAGAAAAAGATGTAGGCTACCAGTATATATGTAATGAGTTATAACACTTTTTGGATCAGTGAAAGTGCCTTCAGCTACTTGCATCCCGAATGAAATATGGTTCATTAAGTTCAACTTTATGGCCAAGAAACTTGGTAAAAAAAGAAAACTGACCCTGGGATTTACTTTCAAACATTCTTCTTCAGCTATTCATGATAGATTAAGCAGAGCATTCATTTGTTTTGAAGGCCTGATGGTCACCATAGTTTTGTTTCCTTTATAAGCCAACTGTTAAATAAAATAAATCAACTCCCACGTTTGACCTGACCATCGATTAATCACTTAAGCATTAATCTATGTATTGCTGAAATGGGAAAACGACTATTTCAGCCTTATGTTAATGCAGCCAACATTTCAGAGGTCTTCTAACCTGGAAGGTTCACTCTAAACTACACAGAAAGCTCTGAAACTTCAGAAAATGTTAAACGTCAACAAACTGGGGTAAAATCAAAATAGAGCGAACGAGTGAATCAACCCGAACAGAGCGACCGGATGCAGGAACGCGACAGGCTGAAGCTTTACAACTTTTCCATCGCGTTTTGAGCCTTTAAGGCGACGGAGGGGGTACGTTTGCAGTCAGAACGACATCATGAAAGAGGGGAGGCACAAAAAACGACTTTCAGTTGAGTTGTTTGGCGTTTCCCTCGACTCCATAAACACTGAAAGGCCTGTTCTCAAAAGTTTTTCTCACCGTGTCAGCCGCCGCTCCCCGGGCCGAGACGCCGCCGCGGAACTGCACTGGGCCGGGCTGATGAACCCAGGCCCAACTCCGCTAAAGACAGCGATGAGGGGAGAAAAACCACCACCGCCTCCGCCGCCCGCTGTTTCACAGACTCGAGATTCTTTTGACAGCTCTTCTGCTTTTCCCCCTCTGCTCCCCCTGTTTTCTCTCTTCCTTTCGCACTTCCAACAGATAAGAATCAAAATAGTGTCACACAATATGGCGGCCGTACGAGTATGCGCCTATCGCGAGACTTCTTTTTTCCTTCAAGGAAAAGCGAATTTACGAACCGTACTATGGAGAAGTTTTTGCTCATGAATATTAATTATGCTCAAGTTGCTACCTGACCTTCCTAAAGCAGAGTTCAACCAAACCTTAATATTAATGAGCAAATTCTTTAATGAGGAAGGAGTTGGCTAAAGGAGTTATGCCTTACGTAAACGGAATTAGAGAGAGAAATTTGTTACAGATATAGGCCTAACGTTACCCCTGTTTTCACATTCAAGGTTTAAGGGAATAGGCCTATTTCACTTCAAAATGAAAATGCTGTCATCATTTAATCACCCTCAGGTTGTTTCAAACCTGTATGAATTTCTTTCTTCTGCTGAACACAAAATAAGATATTTTAAAGAATGTCTGTAACCAAACAGTTGATAGACCCAATTGACTTCCATAGTAGGAAAAACAATACTATGGAAGTCAATGGGGTACATCAAATGTCTGGTTACGGACATTCTTCAAAATATCTTATTTTGTGTTCAGCAGAAGAAATAAATTCATACAGGTTTGAAACAACTTGAGGGTGATTAAATGATGACAGTATTTTCATTTTGAAGTGAAATATTCCTTTAAGCCTATAGCTAGTCCTAGACTAAAATGCATGAGCTGTTTAGCTGAAAGCAACTTGCTTTACGTCAAGTAATCTTAAAATACGTCAGTGCCATTTTTTTATTTTATTTTTTTATTTATTTATTTATTTTGTCTCAAGATGCACATCAAAAATGTTTTTTTTTCTAAGGCACTTTTATAATCCGACTTCATTTTGAATAGAAATCACTGAACGATTCCTATTGTTTACTTTAAATGGATTTATATGAACCACTGGAAGTTACTAAATGAGAAGAAAAAAGTTTTTATGGTAGTTCATGGCAATATCCACAGTCAATTTCTTATTAGTAATGGTTAATTGTCTGTCTTATACAGTGCTATGCATAAGTTTAGACACCCATACTAAAGTTGACTAAAAAGAGGAATAAAAAATCATCTTTTGGAAACTGAACTTAATGCCTTAATTTAAAAAATTAGGAAAAATCCAACCTTTAAGGACACCAATTTTCTTTGTGAATGAATAATGTATCGTAAATAAATAAATGTTCTTCCTTAAAATACAGGGTGCATAAGTTTGGACACCCCTATGTTAAATTCCCATAGAGGCAGGCAGATTTTTATTTTTAAGTTTTTTTTTTTTTTTTTTTTTGTAGGATACTATGCATCCTGATAAAGTTCCCTTGGCCTTTGGAATTAAAATAGCCCCACATCATCACATAGCCTTCACCATACCTAGAGATTGGCATGGTTTTATTTCAGTTAGCCTAATAGCTAGTTTGATTTGCATTGAGAGATGATCTTATGGAAAGTACCCCATGCCAATCTCTAGGTATGGTGAAGGCTATGTGATGATGTGGGGCTATTTTAATTCCAAAGGCCAAGGGAACTTTATCAGGATGCATAGTATCCTAAAAATAAAATAAAAAAAAATACTTAAAAATAAAAATCTGCCTGCCTCTATGGGAATTTAACATAGGGGTGTCCAAACTTATGCACCTTGTATTTTAAGGAAGAACATTTATTTATTTACGATACATTATTCATTCACAAAGAAAATTGGTGTCCTTAAAGGTTGGATTTTTCCTAATTTTTTAAATTAAGGCATTAAGTTCAATTTCCAAAAGATGATTTTTTATTCCTCTTTTTAGTCAACTTTAGCATGGGTGTCTAAACTTATGCATAGCACTGTATATAATTTTTTTTTTTTTTTCCAAAATAAAAAAGTGTACCTGGCTGCATCAGTAACACTTTATGTATACAACAAAGCTCTAATACATCATTTGCCAATTATAAGTTTATTGTTAATTAATAGTTTAGAAACGGTAGTTAATACATTAATAATAGTGAGTTCTTCATTCATTGTCACAGAAAATTTATTGTTTAATTAGCTCATATGTAAAGAGTTAGATAATGCTTTGTTAACAAGTTATTAACCATAAATAGACCTCACAAAAAATGTCATTAATTAAGTGCTTAAAACCAGCCTTTATTGGATATTACTTACATTAGTTTTAAATGTTCCTTAAAATGTGTTTTGAAATGAATCATTAATTGGCCTGAATTACTAAATTCATTTGAAACCTTAACTCTAATTTTGATTTACTTAATTGATTAACAGCACTGTCTTTAGACACACAGACATCAAGAATCAGCCTGTGAATCTCAACAACAGTGACTTACTCATAACATGCTTATAAAGCATGTTGCAGTGCATTCTGCATTGCGGTATGAATTAATTAGGATCTGAATTGTCTTAGTAATTTCCTTTATTCTTAATATTTTCTTTTATGTCTGCTGTTTTATATGACTCTTTAGTCACTTGTTTTCTAATATTCAGAGTTGATCTGTTCATCTAAATATGCTGTTTGTCGCCATTGCTGAGACTCATAAACTGATTCTTGATGTCTGTGTCTCAGAACAATTATAAAAAACACATTTTTGAAAAAGCTTCAATTAATGAATCTGATTATATCTCAGCACAACCTTATCACTTTATCTCTTTGTTCGTTTAAGGGTCATGAGCCCAACTAAAGCAAATACTGATCACCATGATGGTCACTTAAAATTGTGCTTTTCTCCTTTGGCGATTCTACTTGTTAACATCAGGTGTCTTCAATAATGGTCAATCATCACTCAATTATCTCATTAACTTTAACACTGCTTCAGTGTTCATTTAACACTCAAATTTAAACACTTTAACACTCTTGAGTGTGGAGCCAAATAAACTCCCAGGAGAGTTTATTTAACACTGGAGTTTTTGCTACACACTTTATTTCTGTCATAATCAGACTTATTGAGAAATAACAGAGGTTTAGATGTTGATGATTTATTTAAAATATTTCATTTGAAGTTACCATGATCGTGATCAGTGTTTACTTTAGTTGTGCTCTTGACTCGTTTTAACATTGGATTTTCTCTGACTGCTATAGCCATGTCTTTATAAAGCAAATTTGTTATGGCAATATGAGCAAAGGAAAGGTATAATCAGGTGTTGATGAACATCTAGCACCTGCTCATGACTAGAGTCTATTCTCTGATTATGATGGTAAGGATGCTATGGATTTCATTTTATTAATTGTAATAGTCCTGTGTTTTTACAACATAATGTGCAGTGGTAATATTGAGGTTTTAAATGTATATTCACACGGTGACAAACAAAATATTCAGATCAACTGAACTGAACTGAACTTCACAAATCAAGCTACTAAAAAGTCACATCAAAAACAACAACAAAAATAAAAGCACATGGTAAGAATAAAAGAAAATAAGACAATTCAGCTGCATAATTTATGCATTACGCAATGCATGCTGGGAGTTCAGTACTATGGTGGTACCCAGCATGCATTGCGACATGAAGCTTTTCATTTGAGTTTCACCATTGTTGAGATTCATATGAAGATTGTTGATGTTGTGTGTGAGCAAATAACAATGTTTTAAAATTGTTTCAGTTATAAAATATATATAATAATACAGGACTTTTATAATCAATCATATGGAAAGTTTTCTAAGCTCTATTGATGCCATCATTGTTACGCAGCCATAGTCATCAGGTTAGTGTTCTCTTGGCTTTTTTGCTATAATTATTGGGTCTTATAAACACACAGATAAAGCAACCAGAGAAAAACTAATGTTCGACTGTCAAGGGCAAGAGCCCAACTAAAGCCAACACTGATCACCATCATGATGACTACAAATTAATCAATAAATCATCAACATCTAAACCTCTGTTAATTCTCAAAAAGAACTTCTAATTATGACAGAAATAAAGTCAGTCAGGTTAGTAATAAGTGAAGCTGGTAATGCTGTTTGTGGAGTTGTTTAATCCTCCTCTGCTGAGATCTTGAGAGATTTAATGTCTTCTTTTATCTTCAGTTGATTTCATATTTAGCACCAAAACTTTGGAACAGTCTTTCTATCATTGTCCAGGAAGCAGACACAATCTGTCAGTTCATATTTAGACTAAAAACACATCTCTTTGGCCTAGCACATGACACATTATAAACTTCTATAATTCAACGTTAGGCTGCATAGTTTAGGTCAGCCGGAACCAGGAACACTTCCCATAAATCCTGATGTACTCGTTACATCATAAGAAGAATGGCGTCTACGCTAATATTAGTCTCTTTGTTTATCCCGAGGTTTACCGCAGTCTGCCGGATCCAGGCCGTATCCAGATCTGATGAAGGACCTGCGCCTGGACACGACGACAACGCAGTCCTGGAGTGTCAACTAGTCTCTCCCCTGTGAAGGCCCCCTTCTCCTTCCCTTTACCTCTGTACAGATAAAACCTTGTCAAAATAGTTCCGGTTCACATGGCTACTCGGAAGTGATAAATAATTCTGCGAATGAGCGGACCGGAGCGCATTAATGGTTTTCTGTTAGAATGGTGTCGTGTAAGCGGCCCCTAGCACAAAATATATGGCTTTGTAAAAGGATTTTTTATGCATGGTTGGCCTGAGTTTTTGTTGCATCTCCACTGTTCTGACCAGCAGGGGTCAACAGTGGAATTTCGAACGCCTTGAAACAGTGAATCATTTTGTGAAGCAAAGAGTGTTTCATACTCGGTGAACAATGGGAGCTTATTTAATGTATAAACTAAGGTATATGTCAAAAACAATTCGTACTGTGTCGTTTTACAAGAAATATTTCTTGTAAATAAAGATTTAAATGCAAAAAAAAAAAAAAAGGTATGAGAGAGCTGTTTTTGTCAATTATATGTTTTAATTTTAAATGTTTGTGATGGTAACATAAGGCCTACATGTTTAAATGTTTTGCCACTTGCTTGGTAAAGCCTGAGCTCATGCAAGGTGTTTGGCCGTGATAAAGAAGAAGCCTCCCCGTCGGGGAATGGAACCCCTGTCTTTCGGCACTGTATGCTCAACCGTTGAGAAGTCACTTAATACTGGATATGCTTTCCATTATGGGAGTTATTATTATTTAAGTCTTTTTATTTTGGCCAAGGGGGGCAGGAAGAGGAGCTCATCATGTCCTATGGAGGAATCCACTTGCAATCCAAGGAGATGAAGGGTTTGTTCATTGAGCAACTGAAACAATAGACTGCCCAGTGTTCTTAAAATGGCAAAAAGCTGCTCTTTTTGGTGGCAGACCAAACATTTTTTATTACTCTACAGCAGGGATGGGCAACTTCGGTCCTGGAGGGCCACTGTCCTACAGAGTTTAGCTTCAACCCTAATCAAACACACCTGAACAAGCTAATCAAGGTCCTCAGGATTACTAGAAAATTACAGGCAGGTGATTTTTTCAGGGTTGGAGCTAAACTCTGTAGGACAGTGGCCCTCCAGGACTCAAGTTGCCCATCCCTGCTCTACAGGAAACCTCAATGGTAATTTGTTTTAATTGTGTCCTTTTCTAAAGAGTTTACACCGCAAATCACTGCAAGTGTACTGACCTGCTCAACAGAAAACCACATAAGATATTTTTGCAAACACCACCCACAGTTTCCACCCAGTGTCGAACTAGGGACCTTTCGCGTGTTAGGCGAACGTGATGACCACTACACTACAGAAACCTAATGTTCCATTGCGTGTGCTTTTTCGAAGATGGCTCCGTCCCATAACCTGCCCTGCAAGCAGTGTGACAGTCTGTGCATTCCACCAACAACAGAACAACCTCATTCGGCATGGCAGTCTGCCTACAGCTCCTTGGTATGATGGCCTTCACCGGTCTCAAAAGTAAGGACTCTGTAGCGAATTTCAGCATGTATATTAAAAACACCTCCACTTGTTTCCGCCCAGTTTCAAACTGGGGACCTTTCGCGTGTGAGGCGAACGTGATAACCACTACACTACGGAAACCTGTCGTCAGGTTGCAGACAGAAATCTTCTGGTGCACGCTTGTTAAAAAGCGTATAAAGGAAAAGAGAGCTGAACCCTCCTAGCATGGCCAAAAGTTTAAAGTTTCTGTCAAAACACAGCCACTGTTTCTGCTCGGTTTCGAACCGAGGACCTTTCGCGTGTTAGGCGAACGTGATGACCACTACACTACAGAAACCTCATGGTCCTTTGCATATTTAAAAAAAAAGAAACGAAAAAGAGCTGGGTGGGAGGAGGAGCCTGCACCAGACATTACCCTTGCTGAGCATGGTGGCATGTGCGTGGGAGCACATTGACCCAGCGTCTCATGGGTATAGCTCGAGTTTCTCTTCATTCACGCATAAATCTTTCGCCTTTTACTAAAGATTTCCGTGGAGGGGCACATTTGCGAGTTTCTGGTATTTTTGGACGCTCTGCTCACAGCAGAGCTACCTAGTTTGTTCAAAAACAGAGGACTTTTTGCGGCTTGCTCAGAAGAACCGCCGCAGGTTGGGCCAGCGTTCGAGCGTGGCAGAAAGAGTTGGCCATTCTGTCCATGTCTGGAGCTGGGTGGTCGTCAAACCATCGCCACTTTCCCAGTTCACAACTTCAAGTCTTGGGTCAGCTGCGTGATTGTGAGGTTTACCAAGCACAAAAGGGTAGTGATGGGAGAAACAAAGCTTTTCAAAGCTTTGAACCGATTGCTTCGCAAAACGATTCAATGTTTCGAAGCGTTCGGAACGCCACACGCTGGTGACCCCTGCTGGTCAGATTGGAAATGCAACAGTGGAAATGCAACAAAAACTCAGGCCAAACATGCATAAAACAACCTTTTGCAAAGCCATTGCAAACGCGTCCTTGAAAGTAAAATCTTTCAAATGCAACTAGCTTACCATCATCAGGTGAGTCTTGAACGGCGGGTTGCCTTTATCAGCAGCTTCCACGGTAAAGCCTGAGCTTATGCAAGGTGTTTGGCCGTGATAAAGAAGAAGCCTCCCCGTCGGGGAATCGAACCCCGGTCTTCCGCGTGACAGGCGGAGATACTGTCCACTATACTAACGAGGACCGGTCGTTACAGGTGTGTCCCTGAGCGGTACGGCACTGTATGCTCAACCGTTGAGAAGTCACTTAATACTGGATATGCTTTCCATTATGGGAGTTACTATTATTTAAGCCTTTTACTTTGGCCAAGGGGGGCAGGAAGAGGAGCTCACCCTGTCCTATGGAGGAATCCACCTGCAATCCAAGGAGATGAAGGGTTTGTTCATTGAGCTTCCGGGGAGTTCTTAAAAATCTCATGCGAATACTACCACTGGTCTTCAACATACTATCGGCTTCAGTGACATCCTCTTAGACAGGGTTTGCGGTCATCTGGTGATGGGGCAGATTCTTATTACATCTGCTCCTTCCTCTAGTGGAAATGGCTGTATTATTTTTTGTTTTGTTTTGTTTTTTGAAGAATAAAATCTGGGTCGGAGGAGCCTGCACCAGACATTACCCTTGCTGAGCATGGTGGC
This sequence comes from Squalius cephalus, assembly GCF_949319135.1. Taxonomy (NCBI): domain Eukaryota; kingdom Metazoa; phylum Chordata; class Actinopteri; order Cypriniformes; family Leuciscidae; genus Squalius; species Squalius cephalus. Next base: position 2,188,560 of record NC_137133.1, on the reverse strand, counting down.
ATGTGCGTGGGAGCACATTGACCCAGCGTCTCATGGGTATAGCTCGAGTTTCTCTTCATTCACGCATAAATCTTTCGCCTTTTACTAAAGATTTCCGTGGAGGGGAACATTTGCGAGTTTCTGGTATTTTTGGACGCTCTGCTCACAGCAGAGCTACCTAGTTTGTTCAAAAACAGAGGACTTAGGGGCGCGCTTCCGGCACCGAATGGAGTGAACGCGTTTTTTTATAGCTCTCCACAATTCTGTAATATTGTCTGTTAAAATATCTTGTAGCCGCTTAAATTTCACAATTTATTAATTTTGAACATCCTGAGCAATGCCGACAAAGCAGAAGAAATCTGAAAAATCAAATGTTGAGGAGCCAGGAGGTAACGTTACAGATAAAGTTCAGGAGTCGTCGCCGGCTAATGCTAATCAAGCTAGCGTTGAATCAACAGTGCCGACGAACACTGACATTATGGAAGCAATAGCGAAATTGAGCAGCACCTTTGACAGAAAGTTCGATGTCCTTTCGTCTACTTTATCCGAGGTGAACGTATCACTTGCAAATATTTCCACCAGAGTAGCAGTGACTGAAGAGGCAGCAAAAGTTCACGAAACCCGCATCGAATCACTGGAGAAACTGTGTGCACACCTGGAGACCGAATGTGAAAAGCTTAAGGAAAAAACTTGTGACTTAGAGTCAAGATCTCGACGACAAAACATCCGAATTGTCGGCATAAAGGAAGGCGCTGAAAATGGCAAACCTACGGAGTTTGTGACAAATCTGCTGGCTCAGGTGCTGGGCGAGGAGAACTTTGATCGACCAATTCAGATTGACAGGGCACACCGCTCGCCACAACCCATAAGAGAAGGCCGCTCTCGGGCATTCGTTGTACGACTTCATCATTATCAAGTGAAAGAACGCATTCTGCGCCTGGCAAGATCCAAACCTCTGCAATATGATGGAAAAGCAATGCATATCTTTCCAGATCTCGCAGCTGACATTTTGAAACAGAGGCAGAAGTTTGACAGCATACGAAAGAAATGCAGGGAGCATGAAGTGAGATGCGGTTTTCGTTTTCCTTCCAAGTTCATCGTGACCGTGAGGGATAAAGAAACCAAAACTTTTGATTCATCCGAGTCGGCCGAAACATATCTACGGGGCGCGGTGGAAAACTGGTGAAATTACGGCGTTGGACAGCGGAGTCAGAAAATACTTGTTTATATAATTCCAGTTTACATGTTTGAAAGTCTACAAGGTATTGTTTTTGTTGTATTTTGTAAGATGAGTGGAGGGCTATATTAACGGAAGAATGCCAAGTGGCATCGAGGGTGAGTTGACAGATGCAAATGTTAATTTCTCTGGGATGGGCATCCATAATGTTTGCGTGGGATGCAGTAGTGGGTGGGGGGTGGGTTGGGAGGGAGGTTTTGTTCTAATTTACAAGGTTCGTAATGTTCTATTTCATGGGAAGGTTACATTTTTTGAATTTAAGCTGGAAGGTTTCATGCACTTTTTTATTTATTTAAGCGGGCCAGGCAAAACATGTTTTGTTTCATTTAATGAGTAATGGGGTGAACACTTGCGGTGGCGGGACACTGAAATTATTAAGTTGGAATGTGCGAGGAATTAATAGTCCAGTTAAGAGAGGAAAGGTTTATGCGCATCTTAAGAAATTGGGTGCAGAGATAGTTTTTCTACAAGAAACGCATATTAAAAGTACAGCGAAGTTTAGCGTTAAGGCTCCATGGATGTCTCAGGTCTACCAGTCAAATTTTTCTACTAAAACTAGAGGAGTAACAATTATCATTAAGAAATATGTCCCCTTTATACATAAACAAACAATTAAGGATGTGAATGGCAGGTACTTGGTTGTGTGTGGGGAAATAAATTCATTACCCATCACTTTAGTGAATGTTTATGGTCTTAACTTCGACGACCCTTCATTTTTTGAAAAAGTCTTTAAGATTATACCAGACTTTATGCATTCACGAGTCATCATAGCAGGTGATTACAATTGCGTGTTAAATGCTAGGTTAGACACGCATCCCCGTCGAACCATAACAAGTAAATCGGCTGGTGTATTAAGCAATTACATGCAAAAGTTAAACTTAATAGATAGCTGGAGAGCTTTGCATCCCACGGATCATGACTTTTCATTTTACTCTTCAGTCCATAAAACATACTCAAGAATTGACTTTTTCCTAATAGATTCAAGTTTGTTGCAAAGTGTAGTTTCAACACAATATCATACTAGATTATTATCAGACCATGCCCCTGTTTCTCTTAATTTAAAAATACAATTTAGTAAAGGAAATTATGCCTGGAAATTTGATAATATGTTATTAAATGATGTCAAATTTTGTGAATATATTTCGAACAAGTTTACATTATTTTTAGAAAACAACGATAAAGGAGATGTATCTGATTCTGTCCTATGGGAGGCAATGAAGGCAGTTATTAGAGGTGATATTATAGCATATCAATCTGCAAAGAATAGAGAGAATAGGGCCAAATTGAATGATATTGACACACAAATAACACATTTAGAGATGGAATATAGATCAACCAGTTGCGAGACTATTCTTAAGAAAATAGTTGCACTGCGAAGTGAATATAACTCTTTTCTTTCTAAGAATATTTCAAGACAACTCATGTATATCAGACAAAGGCAGTTTGAAATAGGTGATAAACCCCAAAAACTACTTGCACGACAATTAAAGCATTCTCAGGCAACTCGTGCAATACATAAAATAAAATCTGATAATGGGAAGATAATTGTTGATCCTTTGGAAATTAATCGTTGCTTCGCTGATTTCTATAGAGAAGTTTATGAATCAAAATGTGATACGAGCCTGGAAGCAATAGAAGAATTTTTTTCTGATTTGGACCTTCCCATTCTTAGCACTGAAGCAAAACAATTTTTAGACAAAGAGATCACGCTGGAAGAAATAAATGAAGTAATATCTCAGTTACCTAATAATAAATCTGCAGGACCAGATGGCTTTAGTGCTGAATTCTTTAAAAAATTCAGGAATAATCTTGTACCTTTAATCCAAAGATTGATAAAAAATGCAACAACAGATTGTAAATTTCCACCAACAATGTACAGAGCGAGCATAGTATTAATTCCAAAACCAGGACGGGATAAATTGCAGATGTCTTCCTATCGACCGATTTCCCTTATTCCCATTGAATCTAAGATTATAAGCAAAATTCTTGCGAATAGGTTGAAGAAGTACATTTGTTCGATAATTCATCAAGACCAGACTGGTTTTATGCCCAATAGGCATATATATTTCAATTTGAGACGGCTGTTTAGCATAATTTATAACAAGAAAAACTTAAAGACATGTGTAATTTCACTAGACGCTCAACGAGCATTTGACCAATTAGAGTGGAAATATATGATTGCTGTTTTAAAGAAATTTGGATTCGGTTCAGAATTTGTTAAATGGATTGAAACTATTTATGCGCATCCAGTAGCTTCTGTTATTACTAACCAAGACATTTCAAACTCATTTCAGTTATCTCGTGGCACACGACAGGGATGCCCCCTATCTCCTTTTTTGTTTGCCATATCGATGGAACCTTTGGCAGCAAGGATCAGGCAACATCTTAACATAGCGCCTATAATGATTGAGGGCAGACCCCAACATCTTTCACTGTATGCGGACGATGTTCTACTGTACATTTCTAAACCTGAAACGTCTATTCCACCATTACTTGAGCTTATTGAAAAATTTGGCCGTTTCTCTGGATTCACGATAAATTGGGAAAAAAGCGAATTAATGCCAGTCTCTGACGATCTAGATACAAATTTTTTAGCCAGCACCAAATTTAAAATTGCAAACAACTCCTTTAAATATTTGGGTCTGATGATCACTAAAAATCCTGAAATGTTATTGAAATTGAATTGGAAAAAGAAAATTGATCAGCTTAAAGATAATTTAATTTTTTGGAAGACTCTCCCCATGTCCATGGTAGGCAGGATAAATGCTATAAAAATGGTTGTACTTCCAAGATTTTTGTATGTATTTCAATGTATTCCTTTCTTTATCCCCCTTTATCATTTTAAACAGCTAGAATCTATTATAACCAGCTTCATTTGGGCCAATAAGACAGCCAGGATCAACAAGAAACATCTAAACAAACTTAAGGATCAAGGAGGGTTTGGGCTTCCCAATTTTAAATATTATAATTGGGCAGCTAATTTAAATACTTTAGCATGGTGGAGGAAATCTGGGTTGGCGGAGTTAGGTGACAAGCCAGAATGGTTAGCAATTGAGGAAGCCTGTTGTAATAAGACTTCATTACCGGCTCTGCTTAATAGTCCCATTAAAATCGATGTCAAGAGTATCAACGGAAACATAGTTATTTCTAATCTAATCAAGGTGTGGAAACAAATTAAAGTATATTTGAAAATTCCAGATATATATCTGGACACTCCTATTTGCAATAATCATGCTTTTCCTCCGGGATTACACGATAAGCTGTTTTTTCAATGGAAACGCATGGGTATAGTAACAATTCAAGATCTTTATAGGGAAGGCACATTCAGCTCTTTTGAACAGCTAAAACAAAACTATGCTATTGTTTCTGCACATTTTTTCCGTTACTTGCAAGTTAGAGATTTTGTTAGAAAGCACATTCCAAACTTTGAAATTGTGAATTTGAATCCCACTTTAGAGAGAATTGTTAATGTTAACCCTGGTATGAGTGGTAGTGTGTCAAACTTTTACAAATTACTGCTAGAAAATGTGGACAATAACACAGAGAAAATAAAACAAGACTGGGAGGAGGAAATTGGTCTAAACATTCATGAAAACATGTGGGATGAGTGCTTAAGAAACATACATGCATGTTCTTTGAATGCTAGACACAATCTGATTCAGTTCAAGATAATTCATAGGCTTCATTATTCTAAGTCAAAACTTCATAAAATTTATCCCATGATTTCTCCACTCTGTAATAAGTGTAAAATGTCAGAAGGCACACTGTTTCATTCTTTATGGTCATGTAGTATAATTCAGCCATTTTGGAAATGTATATTTAAATTTCTTTCTGAAGCAAATTCTATTGATTTGGAGCCTGAGCCTTGCACTGGACTTTTAGGAGCAGAGAATGCTTCTTGCAATAAATATCAGACACAGGCCATTTCGCTGTGTATGATGCTTGCAAAAAGACTTATTTTGCAGTTGTGGAAAGCAGATTCTGTACCCACTTTTGAGATGTGGGCTAGGGAGTTGGGAAATATGTTGCACTTGGAAGAACTGAGATTTATATTAAAAGACAAACTATCCATTTTCATTAAGATTTGGAAACCAATAAGAAAATTCTTAAAGGCGGACTGAACAAGCTTTATGTGTATTATTATTATTTTGTTTTTATTATTTTTGTTTTACAATACTTCAATTTAAAAAGGCTGTCTGATTATACCTTATTTTAATTTCTGTTGTTGTCGCTCACTAAGATAAAAGATTGTATATGTTCACTCTTTGCTCATGTACAAAAGGTTTTTGTTTGTAGAGCATTTGAAGAAACCTTCTACAATCATTGCAATATGGGGAGGGGGGCGTTCTAATTCAAGCACTTGCTCATTGTAGCATGTACAAGGTACTGCTTAGAAAGTATATTTAGATATCTACATGTATAGTTACTATTTGGGTGTCATTGTACATGTTTGTTGTCTTTAAGAAAATGAAAATAAAGGGATTAAAAAAAAAAAACAAAAAAAAAACAGAGGACTTTTTGCGGCTTGCTCCGAAGAACCGCAGCAGGTTGGGCCAGCAGGTAAGGACTTTGTACAGTTGCACACTTGTTCAAAAGCAACTGAAACGATAGACTGCCCAGTGTTCTTAAAATGGCAAAAAGCTGCTCTTTTTGGTGGCAGACCAAACATTTTCTATTACTCTACAGGAAACCTCAATGGTCATTTGTTTTAATTGTGTCCTTTTCTAAAGAGTTTACACCGCAAATCACTGCAAGTGTACTGACCTGCTCAACAGAAAACCACATAAGATATTTTTTCAAACACCACCCACAGTTTCCACCCAGTTTCGAACTGGGGAACTTGCGCGTGTGAGGCGAACGTGATAACCACTACACTATGGAAAACTGTCTTCAGGGTGCAGACAGAAATCTTCTGGTGCACGCTTGTTAAAAAGCGTATAAAGGAAAAGAGAGCTGAACCCTCCTAGCATGGCCAAAAGTTCTGTCGAAACACAGCCACTGTTTCTGCTCGGTTTCGAACCGAGGACCTTTCGCGTGTTAGGCGAACGTGATGACCACTACACTACAGAAACCTAATGTTCCATTGCGTGTGCTTTTTCGAAGATGGCTCCGTCCCATAACCTGCCCTGCAAGCAGTGTGACAGTCTGTGCATTCCACCAACAACAGAACAACCTCATTCGGCATGGCAGTCTGCCTACAGCTCCTTGGTACGATGGCCTTCACCGGTCTCAAAAGTAAGGACTCTGTAGCGAATTTCAGCATGTATATTAAAAACACCTCCACTTGTTTCCGCCCAGTTTCGAACTGGGGACCTTTCACGTGTGAGGCGAACGTGATAACCACTACACTACGGAAACCTGTCGTCAGGTTGCAGACAGAAATCTTCTGGTGCACGCTTGTTAAAAAGCGTATAAAGGAAAAGAGAGCTGAACCCTCCTAGCATGGCCAAAAGTTTAAAGTTTCTGTCAAAACACAGCCACTGTTTCTGCTCGGTTTCGAACCGAGGACCTTTCGCGTGTTAGGCGAACGTGATGACCACTACACTACAGAAACCTCATGGTCCTTTGCATATTTTAAAAAAAAGAAACGAAAAAGAGCTGGGTGGGAGGAGGAGCCTGCACCAGACATTACCCTTGCTGAGCATGGTGGCATGTGCGTGGGAGCACATTGACCCAGCGTCTCAGGGGAATAGCTCGAGTTTCTCTTCATTCACGCATAAATCTTTCACCTTTTACTAAAGATTTCCGTGGAGGGGCACATTTGCGAGTTTCTGGTATTTTTGGATGCTCTGCTCACAGCAGAGCTACCTAGTTTGTTCAAAAACAGAGAACTTTTTGCAGCTTGCTCAGAAGAACCGCCGCAGGTTGGGCCAGCGTTCGAGTGTGGCAGAAAGAGTTGGCCATTCTGTCCATGTCTGGAGCTGGGTGGTCGTCAAACCATCGCCACTTTCCCAGTTCACAACTTCAAGTCTTGGGTCAGCTGCGTGATTGTGAGGTTTACCAAGCACAAAAGGGTAGTGATGGGAGAAACAAAGCTTTTCAAAGCTTTGAACCGATTGCTTCGCAAAACGATTCAATGTTTCGAAGCGTTCGGAACGCCACACGCTGGTGACCCCTGCTGGTCAGATTGGAAATGCAACAGTGGAAATGCAACAAAAACTCAGGCCAAACATGCATAAAACAACCTTTTGCAAAGCCATTGCAAACGCGTCCTTGAAAGTAAAATCTTTCAAATGCAACTAGCTTACCATCATCAGGTGAGTCTTGAACGGCGGGTTGCCTTTATCAGCAGCTTCCACGGTAAAGCCTGAGCAAGGTGTTTGGCCGTGATAAAGAAGAAGCCTCCCCGTCGGGGAATCGAACCCCGGTCTTCCGCGTGACAGGCGGAGATACTGTCCACTATACTAACGAGGACCGGTCGTTACAGGTGTGTCCCTGAGCGGTACGGCACTGTATGCTCAACCGTTGAGAAGTCACTTAATACTGGATATGCTTTCCATTATGGGAGTTACTATTATTTAAGCCTTTTACTTTGGCCAAGGGGGGCAGGAAGAGGAGCTCACCCTGTCCTATGGAGGAATCCACCTGCAATCCAAGGAGATGAAGGGTTTGTTCATTGAGCTTCCAGGGAGTTCTTAAAAATCTCATGCGAATACTACCACTGGTCTTCAACATACTATCGGCTTCAGTGACATCCTCTTAGACAGGGTTTGCGGTCATCTGGTGATGGGGCAGATTCTTATTACATCTGCTCCTTCCTCTAGTGGAAATGGCTGTATTATTTTTTGTTTTGTTTTGTTTTTTGAAGAATAAAATCTGGGTCGGAGGAGCCTGCACCAGACATTACCCTTGCTGAGCATGGTGGCATGTGCGTGGGAGCACATTGACCCAGCGTCTCATGGGTATAGCTCGAGTTTCTCTTCATTCACGCATAAATCTTTCGCCTTTTACTAAAGATTTCCGTGGAGGGGAACATTTGCGAGTTTCTGGTATTTTTGGACGCTCTGCTCACAGCAGAGCTACCTAGTTTGTTCAAAAACAGAGGACTTTTTGCGGCTTGCTCCGAAGAACCGCAGCAGGTTGGGCCAGCAGGTAAGGACTTTGTACAGTTGCACACTTGTTCAAAAGCAACTGAAACGATAGACTGCCCAGTGTTCTTAAAATGGCAAAAAGCTGCTCTTTTTGGTGGCAGACCAAACATTTTCTATTACTCTACAGGAAACCTCAATGGTCATTTGTTTTAATTGTGTCCTTTTCTAAAGAGTTTACACCGCAAATCACTGCAAGTGTACTGACCTGCTCAACAGAAAACCACATAAGATATTTTTTCAAACACCACCCACAGTTTCCACCCAGTTTCGAACTGGGGAACTTGCGCGTGTGAGGCGAACGTGATAACCACTACACTATGGAAAACTGTCTTCAGGTTGCAGACAGAAATCTTCTGGTGCACGCTTGTTAAAAAGCGTATAAAGGAAAAGAGAGCTGAACCCTCCTAGCATGGCCAAAAGTTCTGTCGAAACACAGCCACTGTTTCTGCTCGGTTTCGAACCGAGGACCTTTCGCGTGTTAGGCGAACGTGATGACCACTACACTACAGAAACCTAATGTTCCATTGCGTGTGCTTTTTCGAAGATGGCTCCGTCCCATAACCTGCCCTGCAAGCAGTGTGACAGTCTGTGCATTCCACCAACAACAGAACAACCTCATTCGGCATGGCAGTCTGCCTACAGCTCCTTGGTACGATGGCCTTCACCGGTCTCAAAAGTAAGGACTCTGTAGCGAATTTCAGCATGTATATTAAAAACACCTCCACTTGTTTCCGCCCAGTTTCGAACTGGGGACCTTTCGCGTGTGAGGCGAACGTGATAACCACTACACTACGGAAACCTGTCGTCAGGTTGCAGACAGAAATCTTCTGGTGCACGCTTGTTAAAAAGCGTATAAAGGAAAAGAGAGCTGAACCCTCCTAGCATGGCCAAAAGTTTAAAGTTTCTGTCAAAACACAGCCACTGTTTCTGCTCGGTTTCGAACCGAGGACCTTTCGCGTGTTAGGCGAACGTGATGACCACTACACTACAGAAACCTCATGGTCCTTTGCATATTTTAAAAAAAAGAAACGAAAAAGAGCTGGGTGGGAGGAGGAGCCTGCACCAGACATTACCCTTGCTGAGCATGGTGGCATGTGCGTGGGAGCACATTGACCCAGCGAGACGCTGGGAATGTGCGTCTCTGAGACAGGGGTATAGCTCGAGTTTCTCTTCATTCACGCATAAATCTTTCGCCTTTTACTAAAGATTTCCGTGGAGGGGCACATTTGCGAGTTTCTGGTATTTTTGGACGCTCTGCTCACAGCAGAGCTACCTAGTTTGTTCAAAAACAGAGGACTTTTTGCGGCTTGCTCAGAAGAACCGCCGCAGGTTGGGCCAGCGTTCGAGCGTGGCAGAAAGAGTTGGCCATTCTGTCCATGTCTGGAGCTGGGTGGTCGTCAAACCATCGCCACTTTCCCAGTTCACAACTTCAAGTCTTGGGTCAGCTGCGTGATTGTGAGGTTTACCAAGCACAAAAGGGTAGTGATGGGAGAAACAAAGCTTTTCAAAGCTTTGAACCGATTGCTTCGCAAAATGATTCAATGTTTCGAAGCGTTCGGAACGCCACACGCTGGTGACCCCTGCTGGTCAGATTGGAAATGCAACAGTGGAAATGCAACAAAAACTCAGGCCAAACATGCATAAAACAACCTTTTGCAAAGCCATTGCAAACGCGTCCTTGAAAGTAAAATCTTTCAAATGCAACTAGCTTACCATCATCAGGTGAGTCTTGAACGGCGGGTTGCCTTTATCAGCAGCTTCCACGGTAAAGCCTGAGCTTATGCAAGGTGTTTGGCCGTGATAAAGAAGAAGCCTCCCCGTCGGGGAATCGAACCCCGGTCTTCCGCGTGACAGGCGGAGATACTGTCCACTATACTAACGAGGACCGGTCGTTACAGGTGTGTCCCTGAGCGGTACGGCACTGTATGCTCAACCGTTGAGAAGTCACTTAATACTGGATATGCTTTCCATTATGGGAGTTACTATTATTTAAGCCTTTTACTTTGGCCAAGGGGGGCAGGAAGAGGAGCTCACCCTGTCCTATGGAGGAATCCACCTGCAATCCAAGGAGATGAAGGGTTTGTTCATTGAGCTTCCAGGGAGTTCTTAAAAATCTCATGCGAATACTACCACTGGTCTTCAACATACTATCGGCTTCAGTGACATCCTCTTAGACAGGGTTTGCGGTCATCTGGTGATGGGGCAGATTCTTATTACATCTGCTCCTTCCTCTAGTGGAAATGGCTGTATTATTTTTTGTTTTGTTTTGTTTTTTGAAGAATAAAATCTGGGTCGGAGGAGCCTGCACCAGACATTACCCTTGCTGAGCATGGTGGCATGTGCGTGGGAGCACATTGACCCAGCGTCTCATGGGTATAGCTCGAGTTTCTCTTCATTCACGCATAAATCTTTCGCCTTTTACTAAAGATTTCCGTGGAGGGGAACATTTGCGAGTTTCTGGTATTTTTGGACGCTCTGCTCACAGCAGAGCTACCTAGTTTGTTCAAAAACAGAGGACTTTTTGCGGCTTGCTCCGAAGAACCGCAGCAGGTTGGGCCAGCAGGTAAGGACTTTGTACAGTTGCACACTTGTTCAAAAGCAACTGAAACGATAGACTGCCCAGTGTTCTTAAAATGGCAAAAAGCTGCTCTTTTTGGTGGCAGACCAAACATTTTCTATTACTCTACAGGAAACCTCAATGGTCATTTGTTTTAATTGTGTCCTTTTCTAAAGAGTTTACACCGCAAATCACTGCAAGTGTACTGACCTGCTCAACAGAAAACCACATAAGATATTTTCTCAAACACCACCCACAGTTTCCACCCAGTTTCGAACTGGGGAACTTGCGCGTGTGAGGCGAACGTGATAACCACTACACTATGGAAAACTGTCTTCAGGGTGCAGACAGAAATCTTCTGGTGCACGCTTGTTAAAAAGCGTATAAAGGAAAAGAGAGCTGAACCCTCCTAGCATGGCCAAAAGTTCTGTCGAAACACAGCCACTGTTTCTGCTCGGTTTCGAACCGAGGACCTTTCGCGTGTTAGGCGAACGTGATGACCACTACACTACAGAAACCTAATGTTCCATTGCGTGTGCTTTTTCGAAGATGGCTCCGTCCCATAACCTGCCCTGCAAGCAGTGTGACAGTCTGTGCATTCCACCAACAACAGAACAACCTCATTCGGCATGGCAGTCTGCCTACAGCTCCTTGGTACGATGGCCTTCACCGGTCTCAAAAGTAAGGACTCTGTAGCGAATTTCAGCATGTATATTAAAAACACCTCCACTTGTTTCCGCCCAGTTTCGAACTGGGGACCTTTCGCGTGTGAGGCGAACGTGATAACCACTACACTACGGAAACCTGTCATCAGGTTGCAGACAGAAATCTTCTGGTGCACGCTTGTTAAAAAGCGTATAAAGGAAAAGAGAGCTGAACCCTCCTAGCATGGCCAAAAGTTTAAAGTTTCTGTCAAAACACAGCCACTGTTTCTGCTCGGTTTCGAACCGAGGACCTTTCGCGTGTTAGGCGAACGTGATGACCACTACACTACAGAAACCTCATGGTCCTTTGCATATTTTAAAAAAAAGAAACGAAAAAGAGCTGGGTGGGAGGAGGAGCCTGCACCAGACATTACCCTTGCTGAGCATGGTGGCATGTGCGTGGGAGCACATTGACCCAGCGTCTCAGGGGTATAGCTCGAGTTTCTCTTCATTCACGCATAAATCTTTCGCCTTTTACTAAAGATTTCCGTGGAGGGGCACATTTGCGAGTTTCTGGTATTTTTGGATGCTCTGCTCACAGCAGAGCTACCTAGTTTGTTCAAAAACAGAGGACTTTTTGCGGCTTGCTCAGAAGAACCGCCGCAGGTTGGGCCAGCGTTCGAGCGTGGCAGAAAGAGTTGGCCATTCTGTCCATGTCTGGAGCTGGGTGGTCGTCAAACCATCGCCACTTTCCCAGTTCACAACTTCAAGTCTTGGGTCAGCTGCGTGATTGTGAGGTTTACCAAGCACAAAAGGGTAGTGATGGGAGAAACAAAGCTTTTCAAAGCTTTGAACCGATTGCTTCGCAAAACGATTCAATGTTTCGAAGCGTTCGGAACGCCACACGCTGGTGACCCCTGCTGGTCAGATTGGAAATGCAACAGTGGAAATGCAACAAAAACTCAGGCCAAACATGCATAAAACAACCTTTTGCAAAGCCATTGCAAACGCGTCCTTGAAAGTAAAATCTTTCAAATGCAACTAGCTTACCATCATCAGGTGAGTCTTGAACGGCGGGTTGCCTTTATCAGCAGCTTCCACGGTAAAGCCTGAGCTTATGCAAGGTGTTTGGCCGTGATAAAGAAGAAGCCTCCCCGTCGGGGAATCGAACCCCGGTCTTCCGCGTGACAGGCGGAGATACTGTCCACTATACTAACGAGGACCGGTCGTTACAGGTGTGTCCCTGAGCGGTACGGCACTGTATGCTCAACCGTTGAGAAGTCACTTAATACTGGATATGCTTTCCATTATGGGAGTTACTATTATTTAAGCCTTTTACTTTGGCCAAGGGGGGCAGGAAGAGGAGCTCACCCTGTCCTATGGAGGAATCCACCTGCAATCCAAGGAGATGAAGGGTTTGTTCATTGAGCTTCCAGGGAGTTCTTAAAAATCTCATGCGAATACTACCACTGGTCTTCAACATACTATCGGCTTCAGTGACATCCTCTTAGACAGGGTTTGCGGTCATCTGGTGATGGGGCAGATTCTTATTACATCTGCTCCTTCCTCTAGTGGAAATGGCTGTATTATTTTTTGTTTTGTTTTGTTTTTTGAAGAATAAAATCTGGGTCGGAGGAGCCTGCACCAGACATTACCCTTGCTGAGCATGGTGGTATGTGCGTGGGAGCACATTGACCCAGCGTCTCAGGGGTATAGCTCGAGTTTCTCTTCATTCACGCATAAATCTTTCGCCTTTTACTAAAGATTTCCGTGGAGGGAAACATTTGCGAGTTTCTGGTATTTTTGGACGCTCTGCTCACAGCAGAGCTACTTAGTTTGTTCAAAAACAGAGGACTTTTTGCGGCTTGCTCAGAAGAACCGCCGCAGGTTGGGCCAGCGTTCGAGCGTGGCAGAAAGAGTTGGCCATTCTGTCCATGTCTGGAGCTGGGTGGTCGTCAAACCATCGCCACTTTCCCAGTTCACAACTTCAAGTCTTGGGTCAGCTGCGTGATTGTGAGGTTTACCAAGCACAAAAGGGTAGTGATGGGAGGGTAGATTCTTATTACATCTGCTCCTTCTTCTAGTGGAAATGGCTGTATTATTTTTTGTTTTGTTTTGTTTTTTGAAGAATAAAATCTGGGTCGGAGGAGCCTGCACCAGACATTACCCTTGCTGAGCATGGTGGCATGTGCGTGGGAGCACATTGACCCAGCGTCTCATGGGTATAGCTCGAGTTTCTCTTCATTCACGCATAAATCTTTCGCCTTTTACTAAAGATTTCCGTGGAGGGGAACATTTGCGAGTTTCTGGTATTTTTGGACGCTCTGCTCACAGCAGAGCTACCTAGTTTGTTCAAAAACAGAGGACTTTTTGCGGCTTGCTCCGAAGAACCGCAGCAGGTTGGGCCAGCAGGTAAGGACTTTGTACAGTTGCACACTTGTTCAAAAGCAACTGAAACGATAGACTGCCCAGTGTTCTTAAAATGGCAAAAAGCTGCTCTTTTTGGTGGCAGACCAAACATTTTCTATTACTCTACAGGAAACCTCAATGGTCATTTGTTTTAATTGTGTCCTTTTCTAAAGAGTTTACACCGCAAATCACTGCAAGTGTACTGACCTGCTCAACAGAAAACCACATAAGATATTTTTTCAAACACCACCCACAGTTTCCACCCAGTTTCGAACTGGGGAACTTGCACGTGTGAGGTGAACGTGATAACCACTACACTATGGAAAACTGTCTTCAGGTTGCAGACAGAAATCTTCTGGTGCACGCTTGTTAAAAAGCGTATAAAGGAAAAGAGAGCTGAACCCTCCTAGCATGGCCAAAAGTTCTGTCGAAACACAGCCACTGTTTCTGCTCGGTTTCGAACCGAGGACCTTTCGCGTGTTAGGCGAACGTGATGACCACTACACTACAGAAACCTAATGTTCCATTGCGTGTGCTTTTTCGAAGATGGCTCCGTCCCATAACCTGCCCTGCAAGCAGTGTGACAGTCTGTGCATTCCACCAACAACAGAACAACCTCATTCGGCATGGCAGTCTGCCTACAGCTCCTTGGTACGATGGCCTTCACCGGTCTCAAAAGTAAGGACTCTGTAGCGAATTTCAGCATGTATATTAAAAACACCTCCACTTGTTTCCGCCCAGTTTCGAACTGGGGACCTTTCGCGTGTGAGGCGAACGTGATAACCACTACACTACGGAAACCTGTCGTCAGGTTGCAGACAGAAATCTTCTGGTGCACGCTTGTTAAAAAGCGTATAAAGGAAAAGAGAGCTGAACCCTCCTAGCATGGCCAAAAGTTTAAAGTTTCTGTCAAAACACAGCCACTGTTTCTGCTCGGTTTCGAACCGAGGACCTTTCGCGTGTTAGGCGAACGTGATGACCACTACACTACAGAAACCTCATGGTCCTTTGCATATTTTAAAAAAAAGAAACGAAAAAGAGCTGGGTGGGAGGAGGAGCCTGCACCAGACATTACCCTTGCTGAGCATGGTGGCATGTGCGTGGGAGCACATTGACCCAGCGTCTCAGGGGAATAGCTCGAGTTTCTCTTCATTCACGCATAAATCTTTCGCCTTTTACTAAAGATTTCCGTGGAGGGGCACATTTGCGAGTTTCTGGTATTTTTGGATGCTCTGCTCACAGCAGAGCTACCTAGTTTGTTCAAAAACAGAGAACTTTTTGCGGCTTGCTCAGAAGAACCGCCGCAGGTTGGGCCAGCGTTCGAGCGTGGCAGAAAGAGTTGGCCATTCTGTCCATGTCTGGAGCTGGGTGGTCGTCAAACCATCGCCACTTTCCCAGTTCACAACTTCAAGTCTTGGGTCAGCTGCGTGATTGTGAGGTTTACCAAGCACAAAAGGGTAGTGATGGGAGAAACAAAGCTTTTCAAAGCTTTGAACCGATTGCTTCGCAAAACGATTCAATGTTTCGAAGCGTTCGGAACGCCACACGCTGGTGACCCCTGCTGGTCAGATTGGAAATGCAACAGTGGAAATGCAACAAAAACTCAGGCCAAACATGCATAAAACAACCTTTTGCAAAGCCATTGCAAACGCGTCCTTGAAAGTAAAATCTTTCAAATGCAACTAGCTTACCATCATCAGGTGAGTCTTGAACGGCGGGTTGCCTTTATCAGCAGCTTCCACGGTAAAGCCTGAGCTTATGCAAGGTGTTTGGCCGTGATAAAGAAGAAGCCTCCCCGTCGGGGAATCGAACCCCGGTCTTCCGCGTGACAGGCGGAGATACTGTCCACTATACTAACGAGGACCGGTCGTTACAGGTGTGTCCCTGAGCGGTACGGCACTGTATGCTCAACCGTTGAGAAGTCACTTAATACTGGATATGCTTTCCATTATGGGAGTTACTATTATTTAAGCCTTTTACTTTGGCCAAGGGGGGCAGGAAGAGGAGCTCACCCTGTCCTATGGAGGAATCCACCTGCAATCCAAGGAGATGAAGGGTTTGTTCATTGAGCTTCCAGGGAGTTCTTAAAAATCTCATGCGAATACTACCACTGGTCTTCAACATACTATCGGCTTCAGTGACATCCTCTTAGACAGGGTTTGCGGTCATCTGGTGATGGGGCAGATTCTTATTACATCTGCTCCTTCCTCTAGTGGAAATGGCTGTATTATTTTTTGTTTTGTTTTGTTTTTTGAAGAATAAAATCTGGGTCGGAGGAGCCTGCACCAGACATTACCCTTGCTGAGCATGGTGGCATGTGCGTGGGAGCACATTGACCCAGCGTCTCACGGGTATAGCTCGAGTTTCTCT
Source organism: Squalius cephalus (assembly GCF_949319135.1). Lineage (NCBI taxonomy): Eukaryota > Metazoa > Chordata > Actinopteri > Cypriniformes > Leuciscidae > Squalius > Squalius cephalus. The sequence goes on along the minus strand of NC_137133.1, from coordinate 2,172,273 downwards.
TCATTCACGCATAAATCTTTCGCCTTTTACTAAAGATTTCCGTGGAGGGGAACATTTGCGAGTTTCTGGTATTTTTGGACGCTCTGCTCACAGCAGAGCTACCTAGTTTGTTCAAAAACAGAGGACTTTTTGCGGCTTGCTCCGAAGAACCGCAGCAGGTTGGGCCAGCAGGTAAGGACTTTGTACAGTTGCACACTTGTTCAAAAGCAACTGAAACGATAGACTGCCCAGTGTTCTTAAAATGGCAAAAAGCTGCTCTTTTTGGTGGCAGACCAAACATTTTCTATTACTCTACAGGAAACCTCAATGGTCATTTGTTTTAATTGTGTCCTTTTCTAAAGAGTTTACACCGCAAATCACTGCAAGTGTACTGACCTGCTCAACAGAAAACCACATAAGATATTTTTTCAAACACCACCCACAGTTTCCACCCAGTTTCGAACTGGGGAACTTGCGCGTGTGAGGTGAACGTGATAACCACTACACTATGGAAAACTGTCTTCAGGTTGCAGACAGAAATCTTCTGGTGCACGCTTGTTAAAAAGCGTATAAAGGAAAAGAGAGCTGAACCCTCCTAGCATGGCCAAAAGTTCTGTCGAAACACAGCCACTGTTTCTGCTCGGTTTCGAACCGAGGACCTTTCGCGTGTTAGGCGAACGTGATGACCACTACACTACAGAAACCTAATGTTCCATTGCGTGTGCTTTTTCGAAGATGGCTCCGTCCCATAACCTGCCCTGCAAGCAGTGTGACAGTCTGTGCATTCCACCAACAACAGAACAACCTCATTCGGCATGGCAGTCTGCCTACAGCTCCTTGGTACGATGGCCTTCACCGGTCTCAAAAGTAAGGACTCTGTAGCGAATTTCAGCATGTATATTAAAAACACCTCCACTTGTTTCCGCCCAGTTTCGAACTGGGGACCTTTCGCGTGTGAGGCGAACGTGATAACCACTACACTACGGAAACCTGTCGTCAGGTTGCAGACAGAAATCTTCTGGTGCACGCTTGTTAAAAAGCGTATAAAGGAAAAGAGAGCTGAACCCTCCTAGCATGGCCAAAAGTTTAAAGTTTCTGTCAAAACACAGCCACTGTTTCTGCTCGGTTTCGAACCGAGGACCTTTCGCGTGTTAGGCGAACGTGATGACCACTACACTACAGAAACCTCATGGTCCTTTGCATATTTTAAAAAAAAGAAACGAAAAAGAGCTGGGTGGGAGGAGGAGCCTGCACCAGACATTACCCTTGCTGAGCATGGTGGCATGTGCGTGGGAGCACATTGACCCAGCGTCTCAGGGGAATAGCTCGAGTTTCTCTTCATTCACGCATAAATCTTTCGCCTTTTACTAAAGATTTCCGTGGAGGGGCACATTTGCGAGTTTCTGGTATTTTTGGATGCTCTGCTCACAGCAGAGCTACCTAGTTTGTTCAAAAACAGAGAACTTTTTGCGGCTTGCTCAGAAGAACCGCCGCAGGTTGGGCCAGCGTTCGAGCGTGGCAGAAAGAGTTGGCCATTCTGTCCATGTCTGGAGCTGGGTGGTCGTCAAACCATCGCCACTTTCCCAGTTCACAACTTCAAGTCTTGGGTCAGCTGCGTGATTGTGAGGTTTACCAAGCACAAAAGGGTAGTGATGGGAGAAACAAAGCTTTTCAAAGCTTTGAACCGATTGCTTCGCAAAACGATTCAATGTTTCGAAGCGTTCGGAACGCCACACGCTGGTGACCCCTGCTGGTCAGATTGGAAATGCAACAGTGGAAATGCAACAAAAACTCAGGCCAAACATGCATAAAACAACCTTTTGCAAAGCCATTGCAAACGCGTCCTTGAAAGTAAAATCTTTCAAATGCAACTAGCTTACCATCATCAGGTGAGTCTTGAACGGCGGGTTGCCTTTATCAGCAGATTCCACGGTAAAGCCTGAGCTTATGCAAGGTGTTTGGCCGTGATAAAGAAGAAGCCTCCCCGTCGGGGAATCGAACCCCGGTCTTCCACGTGACAGGCGGAGATACTGTCCACTATACTAACGAGGACCGGTCGTTACAGGTGTGTCCCTGAGCGGTACGGCACTGTATGCTCAACCGTTGAGAAGTCACTTAATACTGGATATGCTTTCCATTATGGGAGTTACTATTATTTAAGCCTTTTACTTTGGCCAAGGGGGGCAGGAAGAGGAGCTCACCCTGTCCTATGGAGGAATCCACCTGCAATCCAAGGAGATGAAGGGTTTGTTCATTGAGCTTCCAGGGAGTTCTTAAAAATCTCATGCGAATACTACCACTGGTCTTCAACATACTATCGGCTTCAGTGACATCCTCTTAGACAGGGTTTGCGGTCATCTGGTGATGGGGCAGATTCTTATTACATCTGCTCCTTCCTCTAGTGGAAATGGCTGTATTATTTTTTGTTTTGTTTTGTTTTTTGAAGAATAAAATCTGGGTCGGAGGAGCCTGCACCAGACATTACCCTTGCTGAGCATGGTGGCATGTGCGTGGGAGCACATTGACCCAGCGTCTCACGGGTATAGCTCGAGTTTCTCTTCATTCACGCATAAATCTTTCGCCTTTTACTAAAGATTTCCGTGGAGGGGAACATTTGCGAGTTTCTGGTATTTTTGGACGCTCTGCTCACAGCAGAGCTACCTAGTTTGTTCAAAAACAGAGGACTTTTTGCGGCTTGCTCCGAAGAACCGCAGCAGGTTGGGCCAGCAGGTAAGGACTTTGTACAGTTGCACACTTGTTCAAAAGCAACTGAAACGATAGACTGCCCAGTGTTCTTAAAATGGCAAAAAGCTGCTCTTTTTGGTGGCAGACCAAACATTTTCTATTACTCTACAGGAAACCTCAATGGTCATTTGTTTTAATTGTGTCCTTTTCTAAAGAGTTTACACCGCAAATCACTGCAAGTGTACTGACCTGCTCAACAGAAAACCACATAAGATATTTTCTCAAACACCACCCACAGTTTCCACCCAGTTTCGAACTGGGGAACTTGCGCGTGTGAGGTGAACGTGATAACCACTACACTATGGAAAACTGTCTTCAGGTTGCAGACAGAAATCTTCTGGTGCACGCTTGTTAAAAAGCGTATAAAGGAAAAGAGAGCTGAACCCTCCTAGCATGGCCAAAAGTTCTGTCGAAACACAGCCACTGTTTCTGCTCGGTTTCGAACCGAGGACCTTTCGCGTGTTAGGCGAACGTGATGACCACTACACTACAGAAACCTAATGTTCCATTGCGTGTGCTTTTTCGAAGATGGCTCCGTCCCATAACCTGCCCTGCAAGCAGTGTGACAGTCTGTGCATTCCACCAACAACAGAACAACCTCATTCGGCATGGCAGTCTGCCTACAGCTCCTTGGTACGATGGCCTTCACCGGTCTCAAAAGTAAGGACTCTGTAGCGAATTTCAGCATGTATATTAAAAACACCTCCACTTGTTTCCGCCCAGTTTCGAACTGGGGACCTTTCGCGTGTGAGGCGAACGTGATAACCACTACACTACGGAAACCTGTTGTCAGGTTGCAGACAGAAATCTTCTGGTGCACGCTTGTTAAAAAGCGTATAAAGGAAAAGAGAGCTGAACCCCCCTAGCATGGCCAAAAGTTTAAAGTTTCTGTCAAAACACAGCCACTGTTTCTGCTCGGTTTCGAACCGAGGACCTTTCGCGTGTTAGGCGAACGTGATGACCACTACACTACAGAAACCTCATGGTCCTTTGCATATTTTAAAAAAAAGAAACGAAAAAGAGCTGGGTGGGAGGAGGAGCCTGCACCAGACATTACCCTTGCTGAGCATGGTGGCATGTGCGTGGGAGCACATTGACCCAGCGTCTCAGGGGAATAGCTCGAGTTTCTCTTCATTCACGCATAAATCTTTCGCCTTTTACTAAAGATTTCCGTGGAGGGGCACATTTGCGAGTTTCTGGTATTTTTGGATGCTCTGCTCACAGCAGAGCTACCTAGTTTGTTCAAAAACAGAGAACTTTTTGCGGCTTGCTCAGAAGAACCGCCGCAGGTTGGGCCAGCGTTCGAGCGTGGCAGAAAGAGTTGGCCATTCTGTCCATGTCTGGAGCTGGGTGGTCGTCAAACCATCGCCACTTTCCCAGTTCACAACTTCAAGTCTTGGGTCAGCTGCGTGATTGTGAGGTTTACCAAGCACAAAAGGGTAGTGATGGGAGAAACAAAGCTTTTCAAAGCTTTGAACCGATTGCTTCGCAAAACGATTCAATGTTTCGAAGCGTTCGGAACGCCACACGCTGGTGACCCCTGCTGGTCAGATTGGAAATGCAACAGTGGAAATGCAACAAAAACTCAGGCCAAACATGCATAAAACAACCTTTTGCAAAGCCATTGCAAACGCGTCCTTGAAAGTAAAATCTTTCAAATGCAACTAGCTTACCATCATCAGGTGAGTCTTGAACGGCGGGTTGCCTTTATCAGCAGATTCCACGGTAAAGCCTGAGCTTATGCAAGGTGTTTGGCCGTGATAAAGAAGAAGCCTCCCCGTCGGGGAATCGAACCCCGGTCTTCCACGTGACAGGCGGAGATACTGTCCACTATACTAACGAGGACCGGTCGTTACAGGTGTGTCCCTGAGCGGTACGGCACTGTATGCTCAACCGTTGAGAAGTCACTTAATACTGGATATGCTTTCCATTATGGGAGTTACTATTATTTAAGCCTTTTACTTTGGCCAAGGGGGGCAGGAAGAGGAGCTCACCCTGTCCTATGGAGGAATCCACCTGCAATCCAAGGAGATGAAGGGTTTGTTCATTGAGCTTCCAGGGAGTTCTTAAAAATCTCATGCGAATACTACCACTGGTCTTCAACATACTATCGGCTTCAGTGACATCCTCTTAGACAGGGTTTGCGGTCATCTGGTGATGGGGCAGATTCTTATTACATCTGCTCCTTCCTCTAGTGGAAATGGCTGTATTATTTTTTGTTTTGTTTTGTTTTTTGAAGAATAAAATCTGGGTCGGAGGAGCCTGCACCAGACATTACCCTTGCTGAGCATGGTGGCATGTGCGTGGGAGCACATTGACCCAGCGTCTCATGGGTATAGCTCGAGTTTCTCTTCATTCACGCATAAATCTTTCGCCTTTTACTAAAGATTTCCGTGGAGGGGAACATTTGCGAGTTTCTGGTATTTTTGGACGCTCTGCTCACAGCAGAGCTACCTAGTTTGTTCAAAAACAGAGGACTTTTTGCGGCTTGCTCCGAAGAACCGCAGCAGGTTGGGCCAGCAGGTAAGGACTTTGTACAGTTGCACACTTGTTCAAAAGCAACTGAAACGATAGACTGCCCAGTGTTCTTAAAATGGCAAAAAGCTGCTCTTTTTGGTGGCAGACCAAACATTTTCTATTACTCTACAGGAAACCTCAATGGTCATTTGTTTTAATTGTGTCCTTTTCTAAAGAGTTTACACCGCAAATCACTGCAAGTGTACTGACCTGCTCAACAGAAAACCACATAAGATATTTTCTCAAACACCACCCACAGTTTCCACCCAGTTTCGAACTGGGGAACTTGCGCGTGTGAGGCGAACGTGATAACCACTACACTATGGAAAACTGTCTTCAGGGTGCAGACAGAAATCTTCTGGTGCACGCTTGTTAAAAAGCGTATAAAGGAAAAGAGAGCTGAACCCTCCTAGCATGGCCAAAAGTTCTGTCGAAACACAGCCACTGTTTCTGCTCGGTTTCGAACCGAGGACCTTTCGCGTGTTAGGCGAACGTGATGACCACTACACTACAGAAACCTAATGTTCCATTGCGTGTGCTTTTTCGAAGATGGCTCCGTCCCATAACCTGCCCTGCAAGCAGTGTGACAGTCTGTGCATTCCACCAACAACAGAACAACCTCATTCGGCATGGCAGTCTGCCTACAGCTCCTTGGTACGATGGCCTTCACCGGTCTCAAAAGTAAGGACTCTGTAGCGAATTTCAGCATGTATATTAAAAACACCTCCACTTGTTTCCACCCAGTTTCGAACTGGGGACCTTTCGCGTGTGAGGCGAACGTGATAACCACTACACTACGGAAACCTGTCGTCAGGTTGCAGACAGAAATCTTCTGGTGCACGCTTGTTAAAAAGCGTATAAAGGAAAAGAGAGCTGAACCCTCCTAGCATGGCCAAAAGTTTAAAGTTTCTGTCAAAACACAGCCACTGTTTCTGCTCTTTTCAAAGCTTTGAACCGATTGCTTCGCAAAACGATTCAATGTTTCGAAGCGTTCGGAACGCCACACGCTGGTGACCCCTGCTGGTCAGATTGGAAATGCAACAGTGGAAATGCAACAAAAACTCAGGCCAAACATGCATAAAACAACCTTTTGCAAAGCCATTGCAAACGCGTCCTTGAAAGTAAAATCTTTCAAATGCAACTAGCTTACCATCATCAGGTGAGTCTTGAACGGCGGGTTGCCTTTATCAGCAGCTTCCACGGTAAAGCCTGAGCTTATGCAAGGTGTTTGGCCGTGATAAAGAAGAAGCCTCCCCGTCGGGGAATCGAACCCCGGTCTTCCGCGTGACAGGCGGAGATACTGTCCACTATACTAACGAGGACCGGTCGTTACAGGTGTGTCCCTGAGCGGTACGGCACTGTATGCTCAACCGTTGAGAAGTCACTTAATACTGGATATGCTTTCCATTATGGGAGTTACTATTATTTAAGCCTTTTACTTTGGCCAAGGGGGGCAGGAAGAGGAGCTCACCCTGTCCTATGGAGGAATCCACCTGCAATCCAAGGAGATGAAGGGTTTGTTCATTGAGCTTCCAGGGAGTTCTTAAAAATCTCATGCGAATACTACCACTGGTCTTCAACATACTATCGGCTTCAGTGACATCCTCTTAGACAGGGTTTGCGGTCATCTGGTGATGGGGCAGATTCTTATTACATCTGCTCCTTCCTCTAGTGGAAATGGCTGTATTATTTTTTGTTTTGTTTTGTTTTTTGAAGAATAAAATCTGGGTCGGAGGAGCCTGCACCAGACATTACCCTTGCTGAACATGGTGGCATGTGCGTGGGAGCACATTGACCCAGCGTCTCAGGGGTATAGCTCGAGTTTCTCTTCATTCACGCATAAATCTTTCGCCTTTTACTAAAGATTTCCGTGGAGGGGAACATTTGCGAGTTTCTGGTATTTTTGGACGCTCTGCTCACAGCAGAGCTACTTAGTTTGTTCAAAAACAGAGGACTTTTTGCGGCTTGCTCCGAAGAACCGCCGCAGGTTGGGCCAGCGTTCGAGCGTGGCAGAAAGAGTTGGCCATTCTGTCCATGTCTGGAGCTGGGTGGTCGTCAAACCATCGCCACTTTCCCAGTTCACAACTTCAAGTCTTGGGTCAGCTGCGTGATTGTGAGGTTTACCAAGCACAAAAGGGTAGTGATGGGAGGGTAGATTCTTATTACATCTGCTCCTTCTTCTAGTGGAAATGGCTGTATTATTTTTTGTTTTGTTTTGTTTTTTGAAGAATAAAATCTGGGTCGGAGGAGCCTGCACCAGACATTACCCTTGCTGAGCATGGTGGCATGTGCGTGGGAGCACATTGACCCAGCGTCTCATGGGTATAGCTCGAGTTTCTCTTCATTCACGCATAAATCTTTCGCCTTTTACTAAAGATTTCCGTGGAGGGGAACATTTGCGAGTTTCTGGTATTTTTGGACGCTCTGCTCACAGCAGAGCTACCTAGTTTGTTCAAAAACAGAGGACTTTTTGCGGCTTGCTCCGAAGAACCGCAGCAGGTTGGGCCAGCAGGTAAGGACTTTGTACAGTTGCACACTTGTTCAAAAGCAACTGAAACGATAGACTGCCCAGTGTTCTTAAAATGGCAAAAAGCTGCTCTTTTTGGTGGCAGACCAAACATTTTCTATTACTCTACAGGAAACCTCAATGGTCATTTGTTTTAATTGTGTCCTTTTCTAAAGAGTTTACACCGCAAATCACTGCAAGTGTACTGACCTGCTCAACAGAAAACCACATAAGATATTTTTTCAAACACCACCCACAGTTTCCACCCAGTTTCGAACTGGGGAACTTGCGCGTGTGAGGTGAACGTGATAACCACTACACTATGGAAAACTGTCTTCAGGTTGCAGACAGAAATCTTCTGGTGCACGCTTGTTAAAAAGCGTATAAAGGAAAAGAGAGCTGAACCCTCCTAGCATGGCCAAAAGTTTAAAGTTTCTGTCAAAACACAGCCACTGTTTCTGCTCGGTTTCGAACCGAGGACCTTTCGCGTGTTAGGCGAACGTGATGACCACTACACTACAGAAACCTCATGGTCCTTTGCATATTTTAAAAAAAAGAAACGAAAAAGAGCTGGGTGGGAGGAGGAGCCTGCACCAGACATTACCCTTGCTGAGCATGGTGGCATGTGCGTGGGAGCACATTGACCCAGCGTCTCAGGGGAATAGCTCGAGTTTCTCTTCATTCACGCATAAATCTTTCGCCTTTTACTAAAGATTTCCGTGGAGGGGCACATTTGCGAGTTTCTGGTATTTTTGGATGCTCTGCTCACAGCAGAGCTACCTAGTTTGTTCAAAAACAGAGAACTTTTTGCGGCTTGCTCAGAAGAACCGCCGCAGGTTGGGCCAGCGTTCGAGCGTGGCAGAAAGAGTTGGCCATTCTGTCCATGTCTGGAGCTGGGTGGTCGTCAAACCATCGCCACTTTCCCAGTTCACAACTTCAAGTCTTGGGTCAGCTGCGTGATTGTGAGGTTTACCAAGCACAAAAGGGTAGTGATGGGAGAAACAAAGCTTTTCAAAGCTTTGAACCGATTGCTTTGCAAAACGATTCAATGTTTCGAAGCGTTCGGAACGCCACACGCTGGTGACCCCTGCTGGTCAGATTGGAAATGCAACAGTGGAAATGCAACAAAAACTCAGGCCAAACATGCATAAAACAACCTTTTGCAAAGCCATTGCAAACGCGTCCTTGAAAGTAAAATCTTTCAAATGCAACTAGCTTACCATCATCAGGTGAGTCTTGAACGGCGGGTTGCCTTTATCAGCAGCTTCCACGGTAAAGCCTGAGCTTATGCAAGGTGTTTGGCCGTGATAAAGAAGAAGCCTCCCCGTCGGGGAATCGAACCCCGGTCTTCCGCGTGACAGGCGGAGATACTGTCCACTATACTAACGAGGACCGGTCGTTACAGGTGTGTCCCTGAGCGGTACGGCACTGTATGCTCAACCGTTGAGAAGTCACTTAATACTGGATATGCTTTCCATTATGGGAGTTACTATTATTTAAGCCTTTTACTTTGGCCAAGGGGGGCAGGAAGAGGAGCTCACCCTGTCCTATGGAGGAATCCACCTGCAATCCAAGGAGATGAAGGGTTTGTTCATTGAGCTTCCAGGGAGTTCTTAAAAATCTCATGCGAATACTACCACTGGTCTTCAACATACTATCGGCTTCAGTGACATCCTCTTAGACAGGGTTTGCGGTCATCTGGTGATGGGGCAGATTCTTATTACATCTGCTCCTTCCTCTAGTGGAAATGGCTGTATTATTTTTTGTTTTGTTTTGTTTTTTGAAGAATAAAATCTGGGTCGGAGGAGCCTGCACCAGACATTACCCTTGCTGAGCATGGTGGCATGTGCGTGGGAGCACATTGACCCAGCGTCTCATGGGTATAGCTCGAGTTTCTCTTCATTCACGCATAAATCTTTCGCCTTTTACTAAAGATTTCCGTGGAGGGGAACATTTGCGAGTTTCTGGTATTTTTGGACGCTCTGCTCACAGCAGAGCTACCTAGTTTGTTCAAAAACAGAGGACTTTTTGCGGCTTGCTCCGAAGAACCGCAGCAGGTTGGGCCAGCAGGTAAGGACTTTGTACAGTTGCACACTTGTTCAAAAGCAACTGAAACGATAGACTGCCCAGTGTTCTTAAAATGGCAAAAAGCTGCTCTTTTTGGTGGCAGACCAAACATTTTCTATTACTCTACAGGAAACCTCAATGGTCATTTGTTTTAATTGTGTCCTTTTCTAAAGAGTTTACACCGCAAATCACTGCAAGTGTACTGACCTGCTCAACAGAAAACCACATAAGATATTTTCTCAAACACCACCCACAGTTTCCACCCAGTTTCGAACTGGGGAACTTGCGCGTGTGAGGTGAACGTGATAACCACTACACTATGGAAAACTGTCTTCAGGTTGCAGACAGAAATCTTCTGGTGCACGCTTGTTAAAAAGCGTATAAAGGAAAAGAGAGCTGAACCCTCCTAGCATGGCCAGAAGTTCTGTCGAAACACAGCCACTGTTTCTGCTCGGTTTCGAACCGAGGACCTTTCGCGTGTTAGGCGAACGTGATGACCACTACACTACAGAAACCTAATGTTCCATTGCGTGTGCTTTTTCGAAGATGGCTCCGTCCCATAACCTGCCCTGCAAGCAGTGTGACAGTCTGTGCATTCCACCAACAACAGAACAACCTCATTCGGCATGGCAGTCTGCCTACAGCTCCTTGGTACGATGGCCTTCACCGGTCTCAAAAGTAAGGACTCTGTAGCGAATTTCAGCATGTATATTAAAAACACCTCCACTTGTTTCCGCCCAGTTTCGAACTGGGGACCTTTCGCGTGTGAGGCGAACGTGATAACCACTACACTACGGAAACCTGTCGTCAGGTTACAGACAGAAATCTTCTGGTGCACGCTTGTTAAAAAGCGTATAAAGGAAAAGAGAGCTGAACCCCCCTAGCATGGCCAAAAGTTTAAAGTTTCTGTCAAAACACAGCCACTGTTTCTGCTCGGTTTCGAACCGAGGACCTTTCGCGTGTTAGGCGAACGTGATGACCACTACACTACAGAAACCTCATGGTCCTTTGCATATTTTAAAAAAAAGAAACGAAAAAGAGCTGGGTGGGAGGAGGAGCCTGCACCAGACATTACCCTTGCTGAGCATGGTGGCATGTGCGTGGCAGCACATTGACCCAGCGTCTCAGGGGAATAGCTCGAGTTTCTCTTCATTCACGCATAAATCTTTCGCCTTTTACTAAAGATTTCCGTGGAGGGGCACATTTGCGAGTTTCTGGTATTTTTGGATGCTCTGCTCACAGCAGAGCTACCTAGTTTGTTCAAAAACAGAGAACTTTTTGCGGCTTGCTCAGAAGAACCGCCGCAGGTTGGGCCAGCGTTCGAGCGTGGCAGAAAGAGTTGGCCATTCTGTCCATGTCTGGAGCTGGGTGGTCGTCAAACCATCGCCACTTTCCCAGTTCACAACTTCAAGTCTTGGGTCAGCTGCGTGATTGTGAGGTTTACCAAGCACAAAAGGGTAGTGATGGGAGAAACAAAGCTTTTCAAAGCTTTGAACCGATTGCTTCGCAAAACGATTCAATGTTTCGAAGCGTTCGGAACGCCACACGCTGGTGACCCCTGCTGGTCAGATTGGAAATGCAACAGTGGAAATGCAACAAAAACTCAGGCCAAACATGCATAAAACAACCTTTTGCAAAGCCATTGCAAACGCGTCCTTGAAAGTAAAATCTTTCAAATGCAACTAGCTTACCATCATCAGGTGAGTCTTGAACGGCGGGTTGCCTTTATCAGCAGCTTCCACGGTAAAGCCTGAGCTTATGCAAGGTGTTTGGCCGTGATAAAGAAGAAGCCTCCCCGTCGGGGAATCGAACCCCGGTCTTCCGCGTGACAGGCGGAGATACTGTCCACTATACTAACGAGGACCGGTCGTTACAGGTGTGTCCCTGAGCGGTACGGCACTGTATGCTCAACCGTTGAGAAGTCACTTAATACTGGATATGCTTTCCATTATGGGAGTTACTATTATTTAAGCCTTTTACTTTGGCCAAGGGGGGCAGGAAGAGGAGCTCACCCTGTCCTATGGAGGAATCCACCTGCAATCCAAGGAGATGAAGGGTTTGTTCATTGAGCTTCCAGGGAGTTCTTAAAAATCTCATGCGAATACTACCACTGGTCTTCAACATACTATCGGCTTCAGTGACATCCTCTTAGACAGGGTTTGCGGTCATCTGGTGATGGGGCAGATTCTTATTACATCTGCTCCTTCCTCTAGTGGAAATGGCTGTATTATTTTTTGTTTTGTTTTGTTTTTTGAAGAATAAAATCTGGGTCGGAGGAGCCTGCACCAGACATTACCCTTGCTGAGCATGGTGGTATGTGCGTGGGAGCACATTGACCCAGCGTCTCAGGGGTACAGCTCGAGTTTCTCTTTATTCACGCAAAAATCTTTCGCCTTTTACTAAAGATTTCCGTGGAGGGGAACATTTGCGAGTTTCTGGTATTTTTGGACGCTCTGCTCACAGCAGAGCTACTTAGTTTGTTCAAAAACAGAGGACTTTTTGCGGCTTGCTCAGAAGAACCGCCGCAGGTTGGGCCAGCGTTCGAGCGTGGCAGAAAGAGTTGGCCATTCTGTCCATGTCTGGAGCTGGGTGGTCGTCAAACCATCGCCACTTTCCCAGTTCACAACTTCAAGTCTTGGGTCAGCTGCGTGATTGTGAGGTTTACCAAGCACAAAAGGGTAGTGATGGGAGGGTAGATTCTTATTACATCTGCTCCTTCTTCTAGTGGAAATGGCTGTATTATTTTTTGTTTTGTTTTGTTTTTTGAAGAATAAAATCTGGGTCGGAGGAGCCTGCACCAGACATTACCCTTGCTGAGCATGGTGGCATGTGCGTGGGAGCACATTGACCCAGCGTCTCATGGGTATAGCTCGAGTTTCTCTTCATTCACGCATAAATCTTTCGCCTTTTACTAAAGATTTCCGTGGAGGGGAACATTTGCGAGTTTCTGGTATTTTTGGACGCTCTGCTCACAGCAGAGCTACCTAGTTTGTTCAAAAACAGAGGACTTTTTGCGGCTTGCTCCGAAGAACCGCAGCAGGTTGGGCCAGCAGGTAAGGACTTTGTACAGTTGCACACTTGTTCAAAAGCAACTGAAACGATAGACTGCCCAGTGTTCTTAAAATGGCAAAAAGCTGCTCTTTTTGGTGGCAGACCAAACATTTTCTATTACTCTACAGGAAACCTCAATGGTCATTTGTTTTAATTGTGTCCTTTTCTAAAGAGTTTACACCGCAAATCACTGCAAGTGTACTGACCTGCTCAACAGAAAACCACATAAGATATTTTTTCAAACACCACCCACAGTTTCCACCCAGTTTCGAACTGGGGAACTTGCGCGTGTGAGGTGAACGTGATAACCACTACACTATGGAAAACTGTCTTCAGGTTGCAGACAGAAATCTTCTGGTGCACGCTTGTTAAAAAGCGTATAAAGGAAAAGAGAGCTGAACCCTCCTAGCATGGCCAAAAGTTCTGTCGAAACACAGCCACTGTTTCTGCTCGGTTTCGAACCGAGGACCTTTCGCGTGTTAGGCGAACGTGATGACCACTACACTACAGAAACCTAATGTTCCATTGCGTGTGCTTTTTCGAAGATGGCTCCGTCCCATAACCTGCCCTGCAAGCAGTGTGACAGTCTGTGCATTCCACCAACAACAGAACAACCTCATTCGGCATGGCAGTCTGCCTACAGCTCCTTGGTACGATGGCCTTCACCGGTCTCAAAAGTAAGGACTCTGTAGCGAATTTCAGCATGTATATTAAAAACACCTCCACTTGTTTCCGCCCAGTTTCGAACTGGGGACCACAGCCACTGTTTCTGCTCTTTTCAAAGCTTTGAACCGATTGCTTCGCAAAACGATTCAATGTTTCGAAGCGTTCGGAACGCCACACGCTGGTGACCCCTGCTGGTCAGATTGGAAATGCAACAGTGGAAATGCAACAAAAACTCAGGCCAAACATGCATAAAACAACCTTTTGCAAAGCCATTGCAAACGCGTCCTTGAAAGTAAAATCTTTCAAATGCAACTAGCTTACCATCATCAGGTGAGTCTTGAACGGCGGGTTGCCTTTATCAGCAGCTTCCACGGTAAAGCCTGAGCTTATGCAAGGTGTTTGGCTGTGATAAAGAAGAAGCCTCCCCGTCGGGGAATCGAACCCCGGTCTTCCGCGTGACAGGCGGAGATACTGTCCACTATACTAACGAGGACCGGTCGTTACAGGTGTGTCCCTGAGCGGTACGGCACTGTGTGCTCAACCGTTGAGAAGTCACTTAATACTGGATATGCTTTCCATTATGGGAGTTACTATTATTTAAGCCTTTTACTTTGGCCAAGGGGGGCAGGAAGAGGAGCTCACCCTGTCCTATGGAGGAATCCACCTGCAATCCAAGGAGATGAAGGGTTTGTTCATTGAGCTTCCAGGGAGTTCTTAAAAATCTCATGCGAATACTACCACTGGTCTTCAACATACTATCGGCTTCAGTGACATCCTCTTAGACAGGGTTTGCGGTCATCTGGTGATGGGGCAGATTCTTATTACATCTGCTCCTTCCTCTAGTGGAAATGGCTGTATTATTTTTTGTTTTGTTTTGTTTTTTGAAGAATAAAATCTGGGTCGGAGGAGCCTGCACCAGACATTACCCTTGCTGAGCATGGTGGCATGTGCGTGGGAGCACATTGACCCAGCGTCTCATGGGTATAGCTCGAGTTTCTCTTCATTCACGCATAAATCTTTCGCCTTTTACTAAAGATTTCCGTGGAGGGGAACATTTGCGAGTTTCTGGTATTTTTGGACGCTCTGCTCACAGCAGAGCTACCTAGTTTGTTCAAAAACAGAGGACTTTTTGCGGCTTGCTCCGAAGAACCGCAGCAGGTTGGGCCAGCAGGTAAGGACTTTGTACAGTTGCACACTTGTTCAAAAGCAACTGAAACGATAGACTGCCCAGTGTTCTTAAAATGGCAAAAAGCTGCTCTTTTTGGTGGCAGACCAAACATTTTCTATTACTCTACAGGAAACCTCAATGGTCATTTGTTTTAATTGTGTCCTTTTCTAAAGAGTTTACACCGCAAATCACTGCAAGTGTACTGACCTGCTCAACAGAAAACCACATAAGATATTTTTTCAAACACCACCCACAGTTTCCACCCAGTTTCGAACTGGGGAACTTGCGCGTGTGAGGTGAACGTGATAACCACTACACTATGGAAAACTGTCTTCAGGTTGCAGACAGAAATCTTCTGGTGCACGCTTGTTAAAAAGCGTATAAAGGAAAAGAGAGCTGAACCCTCCTAGCATGGCCAAAAGTTCTGTCGAAACACAGCCACTGTTTCTGCTCGGTTTCGAACCGAGGACCTTTCGCGTGTTAGGCGAACGTGATGACCACTACACTACAGAAACCTAATGTTCCATTGCGTGTGCTTTTTCGAAGATGGCTCCGTCCCATAACCTGCCCTGCAAGCAGTGTGACAGTCTGTGCATTCCACCAACAACAGAACAACCTCATTCGGCATGGCAGTCTGCCTACAGCTCCTTGGTACGATGGCCTTCACCGGTCTCAAAAGTAAGGACTCTGTAGCGAATTTCAGCATGTATATTAAAAACACCTCCACTTGTTTCCACCCAGTTTCGAACTGGGGACCTTTCGCGTGTGAGGCGAACGTGATAACCACTACACTACGGAAACCTGTCTTCAGGTTGCAGACAGAAATCTTCTGGTGCACGCTTGTTAAAAAGCGTATAAAGGAAAAGAGAGCTGAACCCTCCTAGCATGGCCAAAAGTTCTGTCGAAACACAGCCACTGTTTCTGCTCGGTTTCGAACCGAGGACCTTTCGCGTGTTAGGCGAACGTGATGACCACTACACTACAGAAACCTAATGTTCCATTGCGTGTGCTTTTTCGAAGATGGCTCCGTCCCATAACCTGCCCTGCAAGCAGTGTGACAGTCTGTGCATTCCACCAACAACAGAACAACCTCATTCGGCATGGCAGTCTGCCTACAGCTCCTTGGTACGATGGCCTTCACCGGTCTCAAAAGTAAGGACTCTGTAGCGAATTTCAGCATGTATATTAAAAACACCTCCACTTGTTTCCGCCCAGTTTCGAACTGGGGACCTTTCGCGTGTGAGGCGAACGTGATAACCACTACACTACGGAAACCTGTCGTCAGGTTGCAGACAGAAATCTTCTGGTGCACGCTTGTTAAAAAGCGTATAAAGGAAAAGAGAGCTGAACCCTCCTAGCATGGCCAAAAGTTTAAAGTTTCTGTCAAAACACAGCCACTGTTTCTGCTCGGTTTCGAACCGAGGACCTTTCGCGTGTTAGGCGAACGTGATGACCACTACACTACAGAAACCTCATGGTCCTTTGCATATTTTAAAAAAAAGAAACGAAAAAGAGCTGGGTGGGAGGAGGAGCCTGCACCAGACATTACCCTTGCTGAGCATGGTGGCATGTGCGTGGGAGCACATTGACCCAGCGTCTCAGGGGTATAGCTCGAGTTTCTCTTCATTCACGCATAAATCTTTCGCCTTTTACTAAAGATTTCCGTGGAGGGGCACATTTGCGAGTTTCTGGTATTTTTGGATGCTCTGCTCACAGCAGAGCTACCTAGTTTGTTCAAAAACAGAGGACTTTTTGCGGCTTGCTCAGAAGAACCGCCGCAGGTTGGGCCAGCGTTCGAGCGTGGCAGAAAGAGTTGGCCATTCTGTCCATGTCTGGAGCTGGGTGGTCGTCAAACCATCGCCACTTTCCCAGTTCACAACTTCAAGTCTTGGGTCAGCTGCGTGATTGTGAGGTTTACCAAGCACAAAAGGGTAGTGATGGGAGAAACAAAGCTTTTCAAAGCTTTGAACCGATTGCTTCGCAAAACGATTCAATGTTTCGAAGCGTTCGGAACGCCACACGCTGGTGACCCCTGCTGGTCAGATTGGAAATGCAACAGTGGAAATGCAACAAAAACTCAGGCCAAACATGCATAAAACAACCTTTTGCAAAGCCATTGCAAACGCGTCCTTGAAAGTAAAATCTTTCAAATGCAACTAGCTTACCATCATCAGGTGAGTCTTGAACGGCGGGTTGCCTTTATCAGCAGCTTCCACGGTAAAGCCTGAGCTTATGCAAGGTGTTTGGCCGTGATAAAGAAGAAGCCTCCCCGTCGGGGAATCGAACCCCGGTCTTCCGCGTGACAGGCGGAGATACTGTCCACTATACTAACGAGGACCGGTCGTTACAGGTGTGTCCCTGAGCGGTACGGCACTGTATGCTCAACCGTTGAGAAGTCACTTAATACTGGATATGCTTTCCATTACGGGAGTTACTATTATTTAAGCCTTTTACTTTGGCCAAGGGGGGCAGGAAGAGGAGCTCACCCTGTCCTATGGAGGAATCCACCTGCAATCCAAGGAGATGAAGGGTTTGTTCATTGAGCTTCCAGGGAGTTCTTAAAAATCTCATGCGAATACTACCACTGGTCTTCAACATACTATCGGCTTCAGTGACATCCTCTTAGACAGGGTTTGCGGTCATCTGGTGATGGGGCAGATTCTTATTACATCTGCTCCTTCCTCTAGTGGAAATGGCTGTATTATTTTTTGTTTTGTTTTGTTTTTTGAAGAATAAAATCTGGGTCGGAGGAGCCTGCACCAGACATTACCCTTGCTGAGCATGGTGGCATGTGCGTGGGAGCACATTGACCCAGCGTCTCATGGGTATAGCTCGAGTTTCTCTTCATTCACGCATAAATCTTTCGCCTTTTACTAAAGATTTCCGTGGAGGGGAACATTTGCGAGTTTCTGGTATTTTTGGACGCTCTGCTCACAGCAGAGCTACCTAGTTTGTTCAAAAACAGAGGACTTTTTGCGGCTTGCTCCGAAGAACCGCAGCAGGTTGGGCCAGCAGGTAAGGACTTTGTACAGTTGCACACTTGTTCAAAAGCAACTGAAACGATAGACTGCCCAGTGTTCTTAAAATGGCAAAAAGCTGCTCTTTTTGGTGGCAGACCAAACATTTTCTATTACTCTACAGGAAACCTCAATGGTCATTTGTTTTAATTGTGTCCTTTTCTAAAGAGTTTACACCGCAAATCACTGCAAGTGTACTGACCTGCTCAACAGAAAACCACATAAGATATTTTCTCAAACACCACCCACAGTTTCCACCCAGTTTCGAACTGGGGAACTTGCGCGTGTGAGGCGAACGTGATAACCACTACACTATGGAAAACTGTCTTCAGGGTGCAGACAGAAATCTTCTGGTGCACGCTTGTTAAAAAGCGTATAAAGGAAAAGAGAGCTGAACCCTCCTAGCATGGCCAAAAGTTCTGTCAAAACACAGCCACTGTTTCTGCTCGGTTTCGAACCGAGGACCTTTCGCGTGTTAGGCGAACGTGATGACCACTACACTACAGAAACCTAATGTTCCATTGCGTGTGCTTTTTCGAAGATGGCTCCGTCCCATAACCTGCCCTGCAAGCAGTGTGACAGTCTGTGCATTCCACCAACAACAGAACAACCTCATTCGGCATGGCAGTCTGCCCACA
The DNA here is from genome assembly GCF_949319135.1 of Squalius cephalus. Classification (NCBI taxonomy): domain Eukaryota; kingdom Metazoa; phylum Chordata; class Actinopteri; order Cypriniformes; family Leuciscidae; genus Squalius; species Squalius cephalus. Next base: position 2,153,919 of record NC_137133.1, on the reverse strand, counting down.
GCTCCTTGGTACGATGGCCTTCACCGGTCTCAAAAGTAAGGACTCTGTAGCGAATTTCAGCATGTATATTAAAAACACCTCCACTTGTTTCCACCCAGTTTCGAACTGGGGACCTTTCGCGTGTGAGGTGAACGTGATAACCACTACACTACGGAAACCTGTCGTCAGGTTGCAGACAGAAATCTTCTGGTGCACGCTTGTTAAAAAGCGTATAAAGGAAAAGAGAGCTGAACCCTCCTAGCATGGCCAAAAGTTTAAAGTTTCTGTCAAAACACAGCCACTGTTTCTGCTCTTTTCAAAGCTTTGAACCGATTGCTTCGCAAAACGATTCAATGTTTCGAAGCGTTCGGAACGCCACACGCTGGTGACCCCTGCTGGTCAGATTGGAAATGCAACAGTGGAAATGCAACAAAAACTCAGGCCAAACATGCATAAAACAACCTTTTGCAAAGCCATTGCAAACGCGTCCTTGAAAGTAAAATCTTTCAAATGCAACTAGCTTACCATCATCAGGTGAGTCTTGAACGGCGGGTTGCCTTTATCAGCAGCTTCCACGGTAAAGCCTGAGCTTATGCAAGGTGTTTGGCCGTGATAAAGAAGAAGCCTCCCCGTCGGGGAATCGAACCCCGGTCTTCCGCGTGACAGGCGGAGATACTGTCCACTATACTAACGAGGACCGGTCGTTACAGGTGTGTCCCTGAGCGGTACGGCACTGTATGCTCAACCGTTGAGAAGTCACTTAATACTGGATATGCTTTCCATTATGGGAGTTACTATTATTTAAGCCTTTTACTTTGGCCAAGGGGGGCAGGAAGAGGAGCTCACCCTGTCCTATGGAGGAATCCACCTGCAATCCAAGGAGATGAAGGGTTTGTTCATTGAGCTTCCAGGGAGTTCTTAAAAATCTCATGCGAATACTACCACTGGTCTTCAACATACTATCGGCTTCAGTGACATCCTCTTAGACAGGGTTTGCGGTCATCTGGTGATGGGGCAGATTCTTATTACATCTGCTCCTTCCTCTAGTGGAAATGGCTGTATTATTTTTTGTTTTGTTTTGTTTTTTGAAGAATAAAATCTGGGTCGGAGGAGCCTGCACCAGACATTACCCTTGCTGAGCATGGTGGCATGTGCGTGGGAGCACATTGACCCAGCGTCTCAGGGGTATAGCTCGAGTTTCTCTTCATTCACGCATAAATCTTTCGCCTTTTACTAAAGATTTCCGTGGAGGGGAACATTTGCGAGTTTCTGGTATTTTTGGACGCTCTGCTCACAGCAGAGCTACTTAGTTTGTTCAAACACAGAGGACTTTTTGCGGCTTGCTCAGAAGAACCGCCGCAGGTTGGGCCAGCGTTCGAGCGTGGCAGAAAGAGTTGGCCATTCTGTCCATGTCTGGAGCTGGGTGGTCGTCAAACCATCGCCACTTTCCCAGTTCACAACTTCAAGTCTTGGGTCAGCTGCGTGATTGTGAGGTTTACCAAGCACAAAAGGGTAGTGATGGGAGGGTAGATTCTTATTACATCTGCTCCTTCTTCTAGTGGAAATGGCTGTATTATTTTTTGTTTTGTTTTGTTTTTTGAAGAATAAAATCTGGGTCGGAGGAGCCTGCACCAGACATTACCCTTGCTGAGCATGGTGGCATGTGCGTGGGAGCACATTGACCCAGCGTCTCATGGGTATAGCTCGAGTTTCTCTTCATTCACGCATAAATCTTTCGCCTTTTACTAAAGATTTCCGTGGAGGGGAACATTTGCGAGTTTCTGGTATTTTTGGACGCTCTGCTCACAGCAGAGCTACCTAGTTTGTTCAAAAACAGAGGACTTTTTGCGGCTTGCTCCGAAGAACCGCAGCAGGTTGGGCCAGCAGGTAAGGACTTTGTACAGTTGCACACTTGTTCAAAAGCAACTGAAACTATAGACTGCCCAGTGTTCTTAAAATGGCAAAAAGCTGCTCTTTTTGGTGGCAGACCAAACATTTTCTATTACTCTACAGGAAACCTCAATGGTCATTTGTTTTAATTGTGTCCTTTTCTAAAGAGTTTACACCGCAAATCACTGCAAGTGTACTGACCTGCTCAACAGAAAACCACATAAGATATTTTTTCAAACACCACCCACAGTTTCCACCCAGTTTCGAACTGGGGAACTTGCGCGTGTGAGGTGAACGTGATAACCACTACACTATGGAAAACTGTCTTCAGGTTGCAGACAGAAATCTTCTGGTGCACGCTTGTTAAAAAGCGTATAAAGGAAAAGAGAGCTGAACCCTCCTAGCATGGCCAAAAGTTCTGTCGAAACACAGCCACTGTTTCTGCTCGGTTTCGAACCGAGGACCTTTCGCGTGTTAGGCGAACGTGATGACCACTACACTACAGAAACCTAATGTTCCATTGCGTGTGCTTTTTCGAAGATGGCTCCGTCCCATAACCTGCCCTGCAAGCAGTGTGACAGTCTGTGCATTCCACCAACAACAGAACAACCTCATTCGGCATGGCAGTCTGCCTACAGCTCCTTGGTACGATGGCCTTCACCGGTCTCAAAAGTAAGGTCTCTGTAGCGAATTTCAGCATGTATATTAAAAACACCTCCACTTGTTTCCGCCCAGTTTCGAACTGGGGACCTTTCGCGTGTGAGGCGAACGTGATAACCACTACACTACGGAAACCTGTCGTCAGGTTGCAGACAGAAATCTTCTGGTGCACGCTTGTTAAAAAGCGTATAAAGGAAAAGAGAGCTGAACCCTCCTAGCATGGCCAAAAGTTTAAAGTTTCTGTCAAAACACAGCCACTGTTTCTGCTCGGTTTCGAACCGAGGACCTTTCGCGTGTTAGGCGAACGTGATGACCACTACACTACAGAAACCTCATGGTCCTTTGCATATTTTAAAAAAAAGAAACGAAAAAGAGCTGGGTGGGAGGAGGAGCCTGCACCAGACATTACCCTTGCTGAGCATGGTGGCATGTGCGTGGGAGCACATTGACCCAGCGTCTCAGGGGAATAGCTCGAGTTTCTCTTCATTCACGCATAAATCTTTCGCCTTTTACTAAAGATTTCCGTGGAGGGGCACATTTGCGAGTTTCTGGTATTTTTGGATGCTCTGCTCACAGCAGAGCTACCTAGTTTGTTCAAAAACAGAGAACTTTTTGCGGCTTGCTCAGAAGAACCGCCGCAGGTTGGGCCAGCGTTCGAGCGTGGCAGAAAGAGTTGGCCATTCTGTCCATGTCTGGAGCTGGGTGGTCGTCAAACCATCGCCACTTTCCCAGTTCACAACTTCAAGTCTTGGGTCAGCTGCGTGATTGTGAGGTTTACCAAGCACAAAAGGGTAGTGATGGGAGAAACAAAGCTTTTCAAAGCTTTGAACCGATTGCTTCGCAAAACGATTCAATGTTTCGAAGCGTTCGGAACGCCACACGCTGGTGACCCCTGCTGGTCAGATTGGAAATGCAACAGTGGAAATGCAACAAAAACTCAGGCCAAACATGCATAAAACAACCTTTTGCAAAGCCATTGCAAACGCGTCCTTGAAAGTAAAATCTTTCAAATGCAACTAGCTTACCATCATCAGGTGAGTCTTGAACGGCGGGTTGCCTTTATCAGCAGCTTCCACGGTAAAGCCTGAGCTTATGCAAGGTGTTTGGCCGTGATAAAGAAGAAGCCTCCCCGTCGGGGAATCGAACCCCGGTCTTCCGCGTGACAGGCGGAGATACTGTCCACTATACTAACGAGGACCGGTCGTTACAGGTGTGTCCCTGAGCGGTACGGCACTGTATGCTCAACCGTTGAGAAGTCACTTAATACTGGATATGCTTTCCATTATGGGAGTTACTATTATTTAAGCCTTTTACTTTGGCCAAGGGGGGCAGGAAGAGGAGCTCACCCTGTCCTATGGAGGAATCCACCTGCAATCCAAGGAGATGAAGGGTTTGTTCATTGAGCTTCCAGGGAGTTCTTAAAAATCTCATGCGAATACTACCACTGGTCTTCAACATACTATCGGCTTCAGTGACATCCTCTTAGACAGGGTTTGCGGTCATCTGGTGATGGGGCAGATTCTTATTACATCTGCTCCTTCCTCTAGTGGAAATGGCTGTATTATTTTTTGTTTTGTTTTGTTTTTTGAAGAATAAAATCTGGGTCGGAGGAGCCTGCACCAGACATTACCCTTGCTGAGCATGGTGGCATGTGCGTGGGAGCACATTGACCCAGCGTCTCAGGGGTATAGCTCGAGTTTCTCTTCATTCACGCATAAATCTTTCGCCTTTTACTAAAGATTTCCGTGGAGGGGAACATTTGCGAGTTTCTGGTATTTTTGGACGCTCTGCTCACAGCAGAGCTACTTAGTTTGTTCAAAAACAGAGGACTTTTTGCGGCTTGCTCAGAAGAACCGCCGCAGGTTGGGCCAGCGTTCGAGCGTGGCAGAAAGAGTTGGCCATTCTGTCCATGTCTGGAGCTGGGTGGTCGTCAAACCATCGCCACTTTCCCAGTTCACAACTTCAAGTCTTGGGTCAGCTGCGTGATTGTGAGGTTTACCAAGCACAAAAGGGTAGTGATGGGAGGGTAGATTCTTATTACATCTGCTCCTTCTTCTAGTGGAAATGGCTGTATTATTTTTTGTTTTGTTTTGTTTTTTGAAGAATAAAATCTGGGTCGGAGGAGCCTGCACCAGACATTACCCTTGCTGAGCATGGTGGCATGTGCGTGGGAGCACATTGACCCAGCGTCTCATGGGTATAGCTCGAGTTTCTCTTCATTCACGCATAAATCTTTCGCCTTTTACTAAAGATTTCCGTGGAGGGGAACATTTGCGAGTTTCTGGTATTTTTGGACGCTCTGCTCACAGCAGAGCTACCTAGTTTGTTCAAAAACAGAGGACTTTTTGCGGCTTGCTCCGAAGAACCGCAGCAGGTTGGGCCAGCAGGTAAGGACTTTGTACAGTTGCACACTTGTTCAAAAGCAACTGAAACTATAGACTGCCCAGTGTTCTTAAAATGGCAAAAAGCTGCTCTTTTTGGTGGCAGACCAAACATTTTCTATTACTCTACAGGAAACCTCAATGGTCATTTGTTTTAATTGTGTCCTTTTCTAAAGAGTTTACACCGCAAATCACTGCAAGTGTACTGACCTGCTCAACAGAAAACCACATAAGATATTTTTTCAAACACCACCCACAGTTTCCACCCAGTTTCGAACTGGGGAACTTGCGCGTGTGAGGTGAACGTGATAACCACTACACTATGGAAAACTGTCTTCAGGTTGCAGACAGAAATCTTCTGGTGCACGCTTGTTAAAAAGCGTATAAAGGAAAAGAGAGCTGAACCCTCCTAGCATGGCCAAAAGTTCTGTCGAAACACAGCCACTGTTTCTGCTCGGTTTCGAACCGAGGACCTTTCGCGTGTTAGGCGAACGTGATGACCACTACACTACAGAAACCTAATGTTCCATTGCGTGTGCTTTTTCGAAGATGGCTCCGTCCCATAACCTGCCCTGCAAGCAGTGTGACAGTCTGTGCATTCCACCAACAACAGAACAACCTCATTCGGCATGGCAGTCTGCCTACAGCTCCTTGGTACGATGGCCTTCACCGGTCTCAAAAGTAAGGTCTCTGTAGCGAATTTCAGCATGTATATTAAAAACACCTCCACTTGTTTCCGCCCAGTTTCGAACTGGGGACCTTTCGCGTGTGAGGCGAACGTGATAACCACTACACTACGGAAACCTGTCGTCAGGTTGCAGACAGAAATCTTCTGGTGCACGCTTGTTAAAAAGCGTATAAAGGAAAAGAGAGCTGAACCCTCCTAGCATGGCCAAAAGTTTAAAGTTTCTGTCAAAACACAGCCACTGTTTCTGCTCGGTTTCGAACCGAGGACCTTTCGCGTGTTAGGCGAACGTGATGACCACTACACTACAGAAACCTCATGGTCCTTTGCATATTTTAAAAAAAAGAAACGAAAAAGAGCTGGGTGGGAGGAGGAGCCTGCACCAGACATTACCCTTGCTGAGCATGGTGGCATGTGGGAGCACATTGACCCAGCGTCTCAGGGGAATAGCTCGAGTTTCTCTTCATTCACGCATAAATCTTTCGCCTTTTACTAAAGATTTCCGTGGAGGGGCACATTTGCGAGTTTCTGGTATTTTTGGATGCTCTGCTCACAGCAGAGCTACCTAGTTTGTTCAAAAACAGAGAACTTTTTGCGGCTTGCTCAGAAGAACCGCCGCAGGTTGGGCCAGCGTTCGAGCGTGGCAGAAAGAGTTGGCCATTCTGTCCATGTCTGGAGCTGGGTGGTCGTCAAACCATCGCCACTTTCCCAGTTCACAACTTCAAGTCTTGGGTCAGCTGCGTGATTGTGAGGTTTACCAAGCACAAAAGGGTAGTGATGGGAGAAACAAAGCTTTTCAAAGCTTTGAACCGATTGCTTCGCAAAACGATTCAATGTTTCGAAGCGTTCGGAACGCCACACGCTGGTGACCCCTGCTGGTCAGATTGGAAATGCAACAGTGGAAATGCAACAAAAACTCAGGCCAAACATGCATAAAACAACCTTTTGCAAAGCCATTGCAAACGCGTCCTTGAAAGTAAAATCTTTCAAATGCAACTAGCTTACCATCATCAGGTGAGTCTTGAACGGCGGGTTGCCTTTATCAGCAGCTTCCACGGTAAAGCCTGAGCTTATGCAAGGTGTTTGGCCGTGATAAAGAAGAAGCCTCCCCGTCGGGGAATCGAACCCCGGTCTTCCGCGTGACAGGCGGAGATACTGTCCACTATACTAACGAGGACCGGTCGTTACAGGTGTGTCCCTGAGCGGTACGGCACTGTATGCTCAACCGTTGAGAAGTCACTTAATACTGGATATGCTTTCCATTATGGGAGTTACTATTATTTAAGCCTTTTACTTTGGCCAAGGGGGGCAGGAAGAGGAGCTCACCCTGTCCTATGGAGGAATCCACCTGCAATCCAAGGAGATGAAGGGTTTGTTCATTGAGCTTCCAGGGAGTTCTTAAAAATCTCATGCGAATACTACCACTGGTCTTCAACATACTATCGGCTTCAGTGACATCCTCTTAGACAGGGTTTGCGGTCATCTGGTGATGGGGCAGATTCTTATTACATCTGCTCCTTCCTCTAGTGGAAATGGCTGTATTATTTTTTGTTTTGTTTTGTTTTTTGAAGAATAAAATCTGGGTCGGAGGAGCCTGCACCAGACATTACCCTTGCTGAGCATGGTGGCATGTGCGTGGGAGCACATTGACCCAGCGTCTCATGGGTATAGCTCGAGTTTCTCTTCATTCACGCATAAATCTTTCGCCTTTTACTAAAGATTTCCGTGGAGGGGAACATTTGCGAGTTTCTGGTATTTTTGGACGCTCTGCTCACAGCAGAGCTACCTAGTTTGTTCAAAAACAGAGGACTTTTTGCGGCTTGCTCCGAAGAACCGCAGCAGGTTGGGCCAGCAGGTAAGGACTTTGTACAGTTGCACACTTGTTCAAAAGCAACTGAAACGATAGACTGCCCAGTGTTCTTAAAATGGCAAAAAGCTGCTCTTTTTGGTGGCAGACCAAACATTTTCTATTACTCTACAGGAAACCTCAATGGTCATTTGTTTTAATTGTGTCCTTTTCTAAAGAGTTTACACCGCAAATCACTGCAAGTGTACTGACCTGCTCAACAGAAAACCACATAAGATATTTTCTCAAACACCACCCACAGTTTCCACCCAGTTTCGAACTGGGGAACTTGCGCGTGTGAGGTGAACGTGATAACCACTACACTATGGAAAACTGTCTTCAGGTTGCAGACAGAAATCTTCTGGTGCACGCTTGTTAAAAAGCGTATAAAGGAAAAGAGAGCTGAACCCTCCTAGCATGGCCAAAAGTTTAAAGTTTCTGTCAAAACACAGCCACTGTTTCTGCTCGGTTTCGAACCGAGGACCTTTCGCGTGTTAGGCGAACGTGATGACCACTACACTACAGAAACCTCATGGTCCTTTGCATATTTTAAAAAAAAGAAACGAAAAAGAGCTGGGTGGGAGGAGGAGCCTGCACCAGACATTACCCTTGCTGAGCATGGTGGCATGTGCGTGGGAGCACATTGACCCAGCGTCTCAGGGGAATAGCTCGAGTTTCTCTTCATTCACGCATAAATCTTTCGCCTTTTACTAAAGATTTCCGTGGAGGGGCACATTTGCGAGTTTCTGGTATTTTTGGATGCTCTGCTCACAGCAGAGCTACCTAGTTTGTTCAAAAACAGAGAACTTTTTGCGGCTTGCTCAGAAGAACCGCCGCAGGTTGGGCCAGCGTTCGAGCGTGGCAGAAAGAGTTGGCCATTCTGTCCATGTCTGGAGCTGGGTGGTCGTCAAACCATCGCCACTTTCCCAGTTCACAACTTCAAGTCTTGGGTCAGCTGCGTGATTGTGAGGTTTACCAAGCACAAAAGGGTAGTGATGGGAGAAACAAAGCTTTTCAAAGCTTTGAACCGATTGCTTTGCAAAACGATTCAATGTTTCGAAGCGTTCGGAACGCCACACGCTGGTGACCCCTGCTGGTCAGATTGGAAATGCAACAGTGGAAATGCAACAAAAACTCAGGCCAAACATGCATAAAACAACCTTTTGCAAAGCCATTGCAAACGCGTCCTTGAAAGTAAAATCTTTCAAATGCAACTAGCTTACCATCATCAGGTGAGTCTTGAACGGCGGGTTGCCTTTATCAGCAGCTTCCACGGTAAAGCCTGAGCTTATGCAAGGTGTTTGGCCGTGATAAAGAAGAAGCCTCCCCGTCGGGGAATCGAACCCCGGTCTTCCGCGTGACAGGCGGAGATACTGTCCACTATACTAACGAGGACCGGTCGTTACAGGTGTGTCCCTGAGCGGTACGGCACTGTATGCTCAACCGTTGAGAAGTCACTTAATACTGGATATGCTTTCCATTATGGGAGTTACTATTATTTAAGCCTTTTACTTTGGCCAAGGGGGGCAGGAAGAGGAGCTCACCCTGTCCTATGGAGGAATCCACCTGCAATCCAAGGAGATGAAGGGTTTGTTCATTGAGCTTCCAGGGAGTTCTTAAAAATCTCATGCGAATACTACCACTGGTCTTCAACATACTATCGGCTTCAGTGACATCCTCTTAGACAGGGTTTGCGGTCATCTGGTGATGGGGCAGATTCTTATTACATCTGCTCCTTCCTCTAGTGGAAATGGCTGTATTATTTTTTGTTTTGTTTTGTTTTTTGAAGAATAAAATCTGGGTCGGAGGAGCCTGCACCAGACATTACCCTTGCTGAGCATGGTGGCATGTGCGTGGGAGCACATTGACCCAGCGTCTCATGGGTATAGCTCGAGTTTCTCTTCATTCACGCATAAATCTTTCGCCTTTTACTAAAGATTTCCGTGGAGGGGAACATTTGCGAGTTTCTGGTATTTTTGGACGCTCTGCTCACAGCAGAGCTACCTAGTTTGTTCAAAAACAGAGGACTTTTTGCGGCTTGCTCCGAAGAACCGCAGCAGGTTGGGCCAGCAGGTAAGGACTTTGTACAGTTGCACACTTGTTCAAAAGCAACTGAAACGATAGACTGCCCAGTGTTCTTAAAATGGCAAAAAGCTGCTCTTTTTGGTGGCAGACCAAACATTTTCTATTACTCTACAGGAAACCTCAATGGTCATTTGTTTTAATTGTGTCCTTTTCTAAAGAGTTTACACCGCAAATCACTGCAAGTGTACTGACCTGCTCAACAGAAAACCACATAAGATATTTTCTCAAACACCACCCACAGTTTCCACCCAGTTTCGAACTGGGGAACTTGCGCGTGTGAGGTGAACGTGATAACCACTACACTATGGAAAACTGTCTTCAGGTTGCAGACAGAAATCTTCTGGTGCACGCTTGTTAAAAAGCGTATAAAGGAAAAGAGAGCTGAACCCTCCTAGCATGGCCAGAAGTTCTGTCGAAACACAGCCACTGTTTCTGCTCGGTTTCGAACCGAGGACCTTTCGCGTGTTAGGCGAACGTGATGACCACTACACTACAGAAACCTAATGTTCCATTGCGTGTGCTTTTTCGAAGATGGCTCCGTCCCATAACCTGCCCTGCAAGCAGTGTGACAGTCTGTGCATTCCACCAACAACAGAACAACCTCATTCGGCATGGCAGTCTGCCTACAGCTCCTTGGTACGATGGCCTTCACCGGTCTCAAAAGTAAGGACTCTGTAGCGAATTTCAGCATGTATATTAAAAACACCTCCACTTGTTTCCGCCCAGTTTCGAACTGGGGACCTTTCGCGTGTGAGGCGAACGTGATAACCACTACACTACGGAAACCTGTCGTCAGGTTACAGACAGAAATCTTCTGGTGCACGCTTGTTAAAAAGCGTATAAAGGAAAAGAGAGCTGAACCCCCCTAGCATGGCCAAAAGTTTAAAGTTTCTGTCAAAACACAGCCACTGTTTCTGCTCGGTTTCGAACCGAGGACCTTTCGCGTGTTAGGCGAACGTGATGACCACTACACTACAGAAACCTCATGGTCCTTTGCATATTTTAAAAAAAAGAAACGAAAAAGAGCTGGGTGGGAGGAGGAGCCTGCACCAGACATTACCCTTGCTGAGCATGGTGGCATGTGCGTGGCAGCACATTGACCCAGCGTCTCAGGGGAATAGCTCGAGTTTCTCTTCATTCACGCATAAATCTTTCGCCTTTTACTAAAGATTTCCGTGGAGGGGCACATTTGCGAGTTTCTGGTATTTTTGGATGCTCTGCTCACAGCAGAGCTACCTAGTTTGTTCAAAAACAGAGAACTTTTTGCGGCTTGCTCAGAAGAACCGCCGCAGGTTGGGCCAGCGTTCGAGCGTGGCAGAAAGAGTTGGCCATTCTGTCCATGTCTGGAGCTGGGTGGTCGTCAAACCATCGCCACTTTCCCAGTTCACAACTTCAAGTCTTGGGTCAGCTGCGTGATTGTGAGGTTTACCAAGCACAAAAGGGTAGTGATGGGAGAAACAAAGCTTTTCAAAGCTTTGAACCGATTGCTTCGCAAAACGATTCAATGTTTCGAAGCGTTCGGAACGCCACACGCTGGTGACCCCTGCTGGTCAGATTGGAAATGCAACAGTGGAAATGCAACAAAAACTCAGGCCAAACATGCATAAAACAACCTTTTGCAAAGCCATTGCAAACGCGTCCTTGAAAGTAAAATCTTTCAAATGCAACTAGCTTACCATCATCAGGTGAGTCTTGAACGGCGGGTTGCCTTTATCAGCAGCTTCCACGGTAAAGCCTGAGCTTATGCAAGGTGTTTGGCCGTGATAAAGAAGAAGCCTCCCCGTCGGGGAATCGAACCCCGGTCTTCCGCGTGACAGGCGGAGATACTGTCCACTATACTAACGAGGACCGGTCGTTACAGGTGTGTCCCTGAGCGGTACGGCACTGTATGCTCAACCGTTGAGAAGTCACTTAATACTGGATATGCTTTCCATTATGGGAGTTACTATTATTTAAGCCTTTTACTTTGGCCAAGGGGGGCAGGAAGAGGAGCTCACCCTGTCCTATGGAGGAATCCACCTGCAATCCAAGGAGATGAAGGGTTTGTTCATTGAGCTTCCAGGGAGTTCTTAAAAATCTCATGCGAATACTACCACTGGTCTTCAACATACTATCGGCTTCAGTGACATCCTCTTAGACAGGGTTTGCGGTCATCTGGTGATGGGGCAGATTCTTATTACATCTGCTCCTTCCTCTAGTGGAAATGGCTGTATTATTTTTTGTTTTGTTTTGTTTTTTGAAGAATAAAATCTGGGTCGGAGGAGCCTGCACCAGACATTACCCTTGCTGAGCATGGTGGTATGTGCGTGGGAGCACATTGACCCAGCGTCTCAGGGGTACAGCTCGAGTTTCTCTTTATTCACGCAAAAATCTTTCGCCTTTTACTAAAGATTTCCGTGGAGGGGAACATTTGCGAGTTTCTGGTATTTTTGGACGCTCTGCTCACAGCAGAGCTACTTAGTTTGTTCAAAAACAGAGGACTTTTTGCGGCTTGCTCAGAAGAACCGCCGCAGGTTGGGCCAGCGTTCGAGCGTGGCAGAAAGAGTTGGCCATTCTGTCCATGTCTGGAGCTGGGTGGTCGTCAAACCATCGCCACTTTCCCAGTTCACAACTTCAAGTCTTGGGTCAGCTGCGTGATTGTGAGGTTTACCAAGCACAAAAGGGTAGTGATGGGAGGGTAGATTCTTATTACATCTGCTCCTTCTTCTAGTGGAAATGGCTGTATTATTTTTTGTTTTGTTTTGTTTTTTGAAGAATAAAATCTGGGTCGGAGGAGCCTGCACCAGACATTACCCTTGCTGAGCATGGTGGCATGTGCGTGGGAGCACATTGACCCAGCGTCTCATGGGTATAGCTCGAGTTTCTCTTCATTCACGCATAAATCTTTCGCCTTTTACTAAAGATTTCCGTGGAGGGGAACATTTGCGAGTTTCTGGTATTTTTGGACGCTCTGCTCACAGCAGAGCTACCTAGTTTGTTCAAAAACAGAGGACTTTTTGCGGCTTGCTCCGAAGAACCGCAGCAGGTTGGGCCAGCAGGTAAGGACTTTGTACAGTTGCACACTTGTTCAAAAGCAACTGAAACGATAGACTGCCCAGTGTTCTTAAAATGGCAAAAAGCTGCTCTTTTTGGTGGCAGACCAAACATTTTCTATTACTCTACAGGAAACCTCAATGGTCATTTGTTTTAATTGTGTCCTTTTCTAAAGAGTTTACACCGCAAATCACTGCAAGTGTACTGACCTGCTCAACAGAAAACCACATAAGATATTTTTTCAAACACCACCCACAGTTTCCACCCAGTTTCGAACTGGGGAACTTGCGCGTGTGAGGTGAACGTGATAACCACTACACTATGGAAAACTGTCTTCAGGTTGCAGACAGAAATCTTCTGGTGCACGCTTGTTAAAAAGCGTATAAAGGAAAAGAGAGCTGAACCCTCCTAGCATGGCCAAAAGTTCTGTCGAAACACAGCCACTGTTTCTGCTCGGTTTCGAACCGAGGACCTTTCGCGTGTTAGGCGAACGTGATGACCACTACACTACAGAAACCTAATGTTCCATTGCGTGTGCTTTTTCGAAGATGGCTCCGTCCCATAACCTGCCCTGCAAGCAGTGTGACAGTCTGTGCATTCCACCAACAACAGAACAACCTCATTCGGCATGGCAGTCTGCCTACAGCTCCTTGGTACGATGGCCTTCACCGGTCTCAAAAGTAAGGACTCTGTAGCGAATTTCAGCATGTATATTAAAAACACCTCCACTTGTTTCCGCCCAGTTTCGAACTGGGGACCACAGCCACTGTTTCTGCTCTTTTCAAAGCTTTGAACCGATTGCTTCGCAAAACGATTCAATGTTTCGAAGCGTTCGGAACGCCACACGCTGGTGACCCCTGCTGGTCAGATTGGAAATGCAACAGTGGAAATGCAACAAAAACTCAGGCCAAACATGCATAAAACAACCTTTTGCAAAGCCATTGCAAACGCGTCCTTGAAAGTAAAATCTTTCAAATGCAACTAGCTTACCATCATCAGGTGAGTCTTGAACGGCGGGTTGCCTTTATCAGCAGCTTCCACGGTAAAGCCTGAGCTTATGCAAGGTGTTTGGCTGTGATAAAGAAGAAGCCTCCCCGTCGGGGAATCGAACCCCGGTCTTCCGCGTGACAGGCGGAGATACTGTCCACTATACTAACGAGGACCGGTCGTTACAGGTGTGTCCCTGAGCGGTACGGCACTGTGTGCTCAACCGTTGAGAAGTCACTTAATACTGGATATGCTTTCCATTATGGGAGTTACTATTATTTAAGCCTTTTACTTTGGCCAAGGGGGGCAGGAAGAGGAGCTCACCCTGTCCTATGGAGGAATCCACCTGCAATCCAAGGAGATGAAGGGTTTGTTCATTGAGCTTCCAGGGAGTTCTTAAAAATCTCATGCGAATACTACCACTGGTCTTCAACATACTATCGGCTTCAGTGACATCCTCTTAGACAGGGTTTGCGGTCATCTGGTGATGGGGCAGATTCTTATTACATCTGCTCCTTCCTCTAGTGGAAATGGCTGTATTATTTTTTGTTTTGTTTTGTTTTTTGAAGAATAAAATCTGGGTCGGAGGAGCCTGCACCAGACATTACCCTTGCTGAGCATGGTGGCATGTGCGTGGGAGCACATTGACCCAGCGTCTCATGGGTATAGCTCGAGTTTCTCTTCATTCACGCATAAATCTTTCGCCTTTTACTAAAGATTTCCGTGGAGGGGAACATTTGCGAGTTTCTGGTATTTTTGGACGCTCTGCTCACAGCAGAGCTACCTAGTTTGTTCAAAAACAGAGGACTTTTTGCGGCTTGCTCCGAAGAACCGCAGCAGGTTGGGCCAGCAGGTAAGGACTTTGTACAGTTGCACACTTGTTCAAAAGCAACTGAAACGATAGACTGCCCAGTGTTCTTAAAATGGCAAAAAGCTGCTCTTTTTGGTGGCAGACCAAACATTTTCTATTACTCTACAGGAAACCTCAATGGTCATTTGTTTTAATTGTGTCCTTTTCTAAAGAGTTTACACCGCAAATCACTGCAAGTGTACTGACCTGCTCAACAGAAAACCACATAAGATATTTTTTCAAACACCACCCACAGTTTCCACCCAGTTTCGAACTGGGGAACTTGCGCGTGTGAGGTGAACGTGATAACCACTACACTATGGAAAACTGTCTTCAGGTTGCAGACAGAAATCTTCTGGTGCACGCTTGTTAAAAAGCGTATAAAGGAAAAGAGAGCTGAACCCTCCTAGCATGGCCAAAAGTTCTGTCGAAACACAGCCACTGTTTCTGCTCGGTTTCGAACCGAGGACCTTTCGCGTGTTAGGCGAACGTGATGACCACTACACTACAGAAACCTAATGTTCCATTGCGTGTGCTTTTTCGAAGATGGCTCCGTCCCATAACCTGCCCTGCAAGCAGTGTGACAGTCTGTGCATTCCACCAACAACAGAACAACCTCATTCGGCATGGCAGTCTGCCTACAGCTCCTTGGTACGATGGCCTTCACCGGTCTCAAAAGTAAGGACTCTGTAGCGAATTTCAGCATGTATATTAAAAACACCTCCACTTGTTTCCACCCAGTTTCGAACTGGGGACCTTTCGCGTGTGAGGCGAACGTGATAACCACTACACTACGGAAACCTGTCTTCAGGTTGCAGACAGAAATCTTCTGGTGCACGCTTGTTAAAAAGCGTATAAAGGAAAAGAGAGCTGAACCCTCCTAGCATGGCCAAAAGTTCTGTCGAAACACAGCCACTGTTTCTGCTCGGTTTCGAACCGAGGACCTTTCGCGTGTTAGGCGAACGTGATGACCACTACACTACAGAAACCTAATGTTCCATTGCGTGTGCTTTTTCGAAGATGGCTCCGTCCCATAACCTGCCCTGCAAGCAGTGTGACAGTCTGTGCATTCCACCAACAACAGAACAACCTCATTCGGCATGGCAGTCTGCCTACAGCTCCTTGGTACGATGGCCTTCACCGGTCTCAAAAGTAAGGACTCTGTAGCGAATTTCAGCATGTATATTAAAAACACCTCCACTTGTTTCCGCCCAGTTTCGAACTGGGGACCTTTCGCGTGTGAGGCGAACGTGATAACCACTACACTACGGAAACCTGTCGTCAGGTTGCAGACAGAAATCTTCTGGTGCACGCTTGTTAAAAAGCGTATAAAGGAAAAGAGAGCTGAACCCTCCTAGCATGGCCAAAAGTTTAAAGTTTCTGTCAAAACACAGCCACTGTTTCTGCTCGGTTTCGAACCGAGGACCTTTCGCGTGTTAGGCGAACGTGATGACCACTACACTACAGAAACCTCATGGTCCTTTGCATATTTTAAAAAAAAGAAACGAAAAAGAGCTGGGTGGGAGGAGGAGCCTGCACCAGACATTACCCTTGCTGAGCATGGTGGCATGTGCGTGGGAGCACATTGACCCAGCGTCTCAGGGGTATAGCTCGAGTTTCTCTTCATTCACGCATAAATCTTTCGCCTTTTACTAAAGATTTCCGTGGAGGGGCACATTTGCGAGTTTCTGGTATTTTTGGATGCTCTGCTCACAGCAGAGCTACCTAGTTTGTTCAAAAACAGAGGACTTTTTGCGGCTTGCTCAGAAGAACCGCCGCAGGTTGGGCCAGCGTTCGAGCGTGGCAGAAAGAGTTGGCCATTCTGTCCATGTCTGGAGCTGGGTGGTCGTCAAACCATCGCCACTTTCCCAGTTCACAACTTCAAGTCTTGGGTCAGCTGCGTGATTGTGAGGTTTACCAAGCACAAAAGGGTAGTGATGGGAGAAACAAAGCTTTTCAAAGCTTTGAACCGATTGCTTCGCAAAACGATTCAATGTTTCGAAGCGTTCGGAACGCCACACGCTGGTGACCCCTGCTGGTCAGATTGGAAATGCAACAGTGGAAATGCAACAAAAACTCAGGCCAAACATGCATAAAACAACCTTTTGCAAAGCCATTGCAAACGCGTCCTTGAAAGTAAAATCTTTCAAATGCAACTAGCTTACCATCATCAGGTGAGTCTTGAACGGCGGGTTGCCTTTATCAGCAGCTTCCACGGTAAAGCCTGAGCTTATGCAAGGTGTTTGGCCGTGATAAAGAAGAAGCCTCCCCGTCGGGGAATCGAACCCCGGTCTTCCGCGTGACAGGCGGAGATACTGTCCACTATACTAACGAGGACCGGTCGTTACAGGTGTGTCCCTGAGCGGTACGGCACTGTATGCTCAACCGTTGAGAAGTCACTTAATACTGGATATGCTTTCCATTACGGGAGTTACTATTATTTAAGCCTTTTACTTTGGCCAAGGGGGGCAGGAAGAGGAGCTCACCCTGTCCTATGGAGGAATCCACCTGCAATCCAAGGAGATGAAGGGTTTGTTCATTGAGCTTCCAGGGAGTTCTTAAAAATCTCATGCGAATACTACCACTGGTCTTCAACATACTATCGGCTTCAGTGACATCCTCTTAGACAGGGTTTGCGGTCATCTGGTGATGGGGCAGATTCTTATTACATCTGCTCCTTCCTCTAGTGGAAATGGCTGTATTATTTTTTGTTTTGTTTTGTTTTTTGAAGAATAAAATCTGGGTCGGAGGAGCCTGCACCAGACATTACCCTTGCTGAGCATGGTGGCATGTGCGTGGGAGCACATTGACCCAGCGTCTCATGGGTATAGCTCGAGTTTCTCTTCATTCACGCATAAATCTTTCGCCTTTTACTAAAGATTTCCGTGGAGGGGAACATTTGCGAGTTTCTGGTATTTTTGGACGCTCTGCTCACAGCAGAGCTACCTAGTTTGTTCAAAAACAGAGGACTTTTTGCGGCTTGCTCCGAAGAACCGCAGCAGGTTGGGCCAGCAGGTAAGGACTTTGTACAGTTGCACACTTGTTCAAAAGCAACTGAAACGATAGACTGCCCAGTGTTCTTAAAATGGCAAAAAGCTGCTCTTTTTGGTGGCAGACCAAACATTTTCTATTACTCTACAGGAAACCTCAATGGTCATTTGTTTTAATTGTGTCCTTTTCTAAAGAGTTTACACCGCAAATCACTGCAAGTGTACTGACCTGCTCAACAGAAAACCACATAAGATATTTTCTCAAACACCACCCACAGTTTCCACCCAGTTTCGAACTGGGGAACTTGCGCGTGTGAGGCGAACGTGATAACCACTACACTATGGAAAACTGTCTTCAGGGTGCAGACAGAAATCTTCTGGTGCACGCTTGTTAAAAAGCGTATAAAGGAAAAGAGAGCTGAACCCTCCTAGCATGGCCAAAAGTTCTGTCAAAACACAGCCACTGTTTCTGCTCGGTTTCGAACCGAGGACCTTTCGCGTGTTAGGCGAACGTGATGACCACTACACTACAGAAACCTAATGTTCCATTGCGTGTGCTTTTTCGAAGATGGCTCCGTCCCATAACCTGCCCTGCAAGCAGTGTGACAGTCTGTGCATTCCACCAACAACAGAACAACCTCATTCGGCATGGCAGTCTGCCTACAGCTCCTTGGTACGATGGCCTTCACCGGTCTCAAAAGTAAGGACTCTGTAGCGAATTTCAGCATGTATATTAAAAACACCTCCACTTGTTTCCACCCAGTTTCGAACTGGGGACCTTTCGCGTGTGAGGTGAACGTGATAACCACTACACTACGGAAACCTGTCGTCAGGTTGCAGACAGAAATCTTCTGGTGCACGCTTGTTAAAAAGCGTATAAAGGAAAAGAGAGCTGAACCCTCCTAGCATGGCCAAAAGTTTAAAGTTTCTGTCAAAACACAGCCACTGTTTCTGCTCTTTTCAAAGCTTTGAACCGATTGCTTCGCAAAACGATTCAATGTTTCGAAGCGTTCGGAACGCCACACGCTGGTGACCCCTGCTGGTCAGATTGGAAATGCAACAGTGGAAATGCAACAAAAACTCAGGCCAAACATGCATAAAACAACCTTTTGCAAAGCCATTGCAAACGCGTCCTTGAAAGTAAAATCTTTCAAATGCAACTAGCTTACCATCATCAGGTGAGTCTTGAACGGCGGGTTGCCTTTATCAGCAGCTTCCACGGTAAAGCCTGAGCTTATGCAAGGTGTTTGGCCGTGATAAAGAAGAAGCCTCCCCGTCGGGGAATCGAACCCCGGTCTTCCGCGTGACAGGCGGAGATACTGTCCACTATACTAACGAGGACCGGTCGTTACAGGTGTGTCCCTGAGCGGTACGGCACTGTATGCTCAACCGTTGAGAAGTCACTTAATACTGGATATGCTTTCCATTATGGGAGTTACTATTATTTAAGCCTTTTACTTTGGCCAAGGGGGGCAGGAAGAGGAGCTCACCCTGTCCTATGGAGGAATCCACCTGCAATCCAAGGAGATGAAGGGTTTGTTCATTGAGCTTCCAGGGAGTTCTTAAAAATCTCATGCGAATACTACCACTGGTCTTCAACATACTATCGGCTTCAGTGACATCCTCTTAGACAGGGTTTGCGGTCATCTGGTGATGGGGCAGATTCTTATTACATCTGCTCCTTCCTCTAGTGGAAATGGCTGTATTATTTTTTGTTTTGTTTTGTTTTTTGAAGAATAAAATCTGGGTCGGAGGAGCCTGCACCAGACATTACCCTTGCTGAGCATGGTGGCATGTGCGTGGGAGCACATTGACCCAGCGTCTCAGGGGTATAGCTCGAGTTTCTCTTCATTCACGCATAAATCTTTCGCCTTTTACTAAAGATTTCCGTGGAGGGGAACATTTGCGAGTTTCTGGTATTTTTGGACGCTCTGCTCACAGCAGAGCTACTTAGTTTGTTCAAACACAGAGGACTTTTTGCGGCTTGCTCAGAAGAACCGCCGCAGGTTGGGCCAGCGTTCGAGCGTGGCAGAAAGAGTTGGCCATTCTGTCCATGTCTGGAGCTGGGTGGTCGTCAAACCATCGCCACTTTCCCAGTTCACAACTTCAAGTCTTGGGTCAGCTGCGTGATTGTGAGGTTTACCAAGCACAAAAGGGTAGTGATGGGAGGGTAGATTCTTATTACATCTGCTCCTTCTTCTAGTGGAAATGGCTGTATTATTTTTTGTTTTGTTTTGTTTTTTGAAGAATAAAATCTGGGTCGGAGGAGCCTGCACCAGACATTACCCTTGCTGAGCATGGTGGCATGTGCGTGGGAGCACATTGACCCAGCGTCTCATGGGTATAGCTCGAGTTTCTCTTCATTCACGCATAAATCTTTCGCCTTTTACTAAAGATTTCCGTGGAGGGGAACATTTGCGAGTTTCTGGTATTTTTGGACGCTCTGCTCACAGCAGAGCTACCTAGTTTGTTCAAAAACAGAGGACTTTTTGCGGCTTGCTCCGAAGAACCGCAGCAGGTTGGGCCAGCAGGTAAGGACTTTGTACAGTTGCACACTTGTTCAAAAGCAACTGAAACTATAGACTGCCCAGTGTTCTTAAAATGGCAAAAAGCTGCTCTTTTTGGTGGCAGACCAAACATTTTCTATTACTCTACAGGAAACCTCAATGGTCATTTGTTTTAATTGTGTCCTTTTCTAAAGAGTTTACACCGCAAATCACTGCAAGTGTACTGACCTGCTCAACAGAAAACCACATAAGATATTTTTTCAAACACCACCCACAGTTTCCACCCAGTTTCGAACTGGGGAACTTGCGCGTGTGAGGTGAACGTGATAACCACTACACTATGGAAAACTGTCTTCAGGTTGCAGACAGAAATCTTCTGGTGCACGCTTGTTAAAAAGCGTATAAAGGAAAAGAGAGCTGAACCCTCCTAGCATGGCCAAAAGTTCTGTCGAAACACAGCCACTGTTTCTGCTCGGTTTCGAACCGAGGACCTTTCGCGTGTTAGGCGAACGTGATGACCACTACACTACAGAAACCTAATGTTCCATTGCGTGTGCTTTTTCGAAGATGGCTCCGTCCCATAACCTGCCCTGCAAGCAGTGTGACAGTCTGTGCATTCCACCAACAACAGAACAACCTCATTCGGCATGGCAGTCTGCCTACAGCTCCTTGGTACGATGGCCTTCACCGGTCTCAAAAGTAAGGTCTCTGTAGCGAATTTCAGCATGTATATTAAAAACACCTCCACTTGTTTCCGCCCAGTTTCGAACTGGGGACCTTTCGCGTGTGAGGCGAACGTGATAACCACTACACTACGGAAACCTGTCGTCAGGTTGCAGACAGAAATCTTCTGGTGCACGCTTGTTAAAAAGCGTATAAAGGAAAAGAGAGCTGAACCCTCCTAGCATGGCCAAAAGTTTAAAGTTTCTGTCAAAACACAGCCACTGTTTCTGCTCGGTTTCGAACCGAGGACCTTTCGCGTGTTAGGCGAACGTGATGACCACTACACTACAGAAACCTCATGGTCCTTTGCATATTTTAAAAAAAAGAAACGAAAAAGAGCTGGGTGGGAGGAGGAGCCTGCACCAGACATTACCCTTGCTGAGCATGGTGGCATGTGCGTGGGAGCACATTGACCCAGCGTCTCAGGGGAATAGCTCGAGTTTCTCTTCATTCACGCATAAATCTTTCGCCTTTTACTAAAGATTTCCGTGGAGGGGCACATTTGCGAGTTTCTGGTATTTTTGGATGCTCTGCTCACAGCAGAGCTACCTAGTTTGTTCAAAAACAGAGAACTTTTTGCGGCTTGCTCAGAAGAACCGCCGCAGGTTGGGCCAGCGTTCGAGCGTGGCAGAAAGAGTTGGCCATTCTGTCCATGTCTGGAGCTGGGTGGTCGTCAAACCATCGCCACTTTCCCAGTTCACAACTTCAAGTCTTGGGTCAGCTGCGTGATTGTGAGGTTTACCAAGCACAAAAGGGTAGTGATGGGAGAAACAAAGCTTTTCAAAGCTTTGAACCGATTGCTTCGCAAAACGATTCAATGTTTCGAAGCGTTCGGAACGCCACACGCTGGTGACCCCTGCTGGTCAGATTGGAAATGCAACAGTGGAAATGCAACAAAAACTCAGGCCAAACATGCATAAAACAACCTTTTGCAAAGCCATTGCAAACGCGTCCTTGAAAGTAAAATCTTTCAAATGCAACTAGCTTACCATCATCAGGTGAGTCTTGAACGGCGGGTTGCCTTTATCAGCAGCTTCCACGGTAAAGCCTGAGCTTATGCAAGGTGTTTGGCCGTGATAAAGAAGAAGCCTCCCCGTCGGGGAATCGAACCCCGGTCTTCCGCGTGACAGGCGGAGATACTGTCCACTATACTAACGAGGACCGGTCGTTACAGGTGTGTCCCTGAGCGGTACGGCACTGTATGCTCAACCGTTGAGAAGTCACTTAATACTGGATATGCTTTCCATTATGGGAGTTACTATTATTTAAGCCTTTTACTTTGGCCAAGGGGGGCAGGAAGAGGAGCTCACCCTGTCCTATGGAGGAATCCACCTGCAATCCAAGGAGATGAAGGGTTTGTTCATTGAGCTTCCAGGGAGTTCTTAAAAATCTCATGCGAATACTACCACTGGTCTTCAACATACTATCGGCTTCAGTGACATCCTCTTAGACAGGGTTTGCGGTCATCTGGTGATGGGGCAGATTCTTATTACATCTGCTCCTTCCTCTAGTGGAAATGGCTGTATTATTTTTTGTTTTGTTTTGTTTTTTGAAGAATAAAATCTGGGTCGGAGGAGCCTGCACCAGACATTACCCTTGCTGAGCATGGTGGCATGTGCGTGGGAGCACATTGACCCAGCGTCTCAGGGGTATAGCTCGAGTTTCTCTTCATTCACGCATAAATCTTTCGCCTTTTACTAAAGATTTCCGTGGAGGGGAACATTTGCGAGTTTCTGGTATTTTTGGACGCTCTGCTCACAGCAGAGCTACTTAGTTTGTTCAAAAACAGAGGACTTTTTGCGGCTTGCTCAGAAGAACCGCCGCAGGTTGGGCCAGCGTTCGAGCGTGGCAGAAAGAGTTGGCCATTCTGTCCATGTCTGGAGCTGGGTGGTCGTCAAACCATCGCCACTTTCCCAGTTCACAACTTCAAGTCTTGGGTCAGCTGCGTGATTGTGAGGTTTACCAAGCACAAAAGGGTAGTGATGGGAGGGTAGATTCTTATTACATCTGCTCCTTCTTCTAGTGGAAATGGCTGTATTATTTTTTGTTTTGTTTTGTTTTTTGAAGAATAAAATCTGGGTCGGAGGAGCCTGCACCAGACATTACCCTTGCTGAGCATGGTGGCATGTGCGTGGGAGCACATTGACCCAGCGTCTCATGGGTATAGCTCGAGTTTCTCTTCATTCACGCATAAATCTTTCGCCTTTTACTAAAGATTTCCGTGGAGGGGAACATTTGCGAGTTTCTGGTATTTTTGGACGCTCTGCTCACAGCAGAGCTACCTAGTTTGTTCAAAAACAGAGGACTTTTTGCGGCTTGCTCCGAAGAACCGCAGCAGGTTGGGCCAGCAGGTAAGGACTTTGTACAGTTGCACACTTGTTCAAAAGCAACTGAAACTATAGACTGCCCAGTGTTCTTAAAATGGCAAAAAGCTGCTCTTTTTGGTGGCAGACCAAACATTTTCTATTACTCTACAGGAAACCTCAATGGTCATTTGTTTTAATTGTGTCCTTTTCTAAAGAGTTTACACCGCAAATCACTGCAAGTGTACTGACCTGCTCAACAGAAAACCACATAAGATATTTTTTCAAACACCACCCACAGTTTCCACCCAGTTTCGAACTGGGGAACTTGCGCGTGTGAGGTGAACGTGATAACCACTACACTATGGAAAACTGTCTTCAGGTTGCAGACAGAAATCTTCTGGTGCACGCTTGTTAAAAAGCGTATAAAGGAAAAGAGAGCTGAACCCTCCTAGCATGGCCAAAAGTTCTGTCGAAACACAGCCACTGTTTCTGCTCGGTTTCGAACCGAGGACCTTTCGCGTGTTAGGCGAACGTGATGACCACTACACTACAGAAACCTAATGTTCCATTGCGTGTGCTTTTTCGAAGATGGCTCCGTCCCATAACCTGCCCTGCAAGCAGTGTGACAGTCTGTGCATTCCACCAACAACAGAACAACCTCATTCGGCATGGCAGTCTGCCTACAGCTCCTTGGTACGATGGCCTTCACCGGTCTCAAAAGTAAGGTCTCTGTAGCGAATTTCAGCATGTATATTAAAAACACCTCCACTTGTTTCCGCCCAGTTTCGAACTGGGGACCTTTCGCGTGTGAGGCGAACGTGATAACCACTACACTACGGAAACCTGTCGTCAGGTTGCAGACAGAAATCTTCTGGTGCACGCTTGTTAAAAAGCGTATAAAGGAAAAGAGAGCTGAACCCTCCTAGCATGGCCAAAAGTTTAAAGTTTCTGTCAAAACACAGCCACTGTTTCTG
Organism: Squalius cephalus; assembly: GCF_949319135.1. Classification (NCBI taxonomy): domain Eukaryota; kingdom Metazoa; phylum Chordata; class Actinopteri; order Cypriniformes; family Leuciscidae; genus Squalius; species Squalius cephalus. The sequence continues at coordinate 2,130,023 of NC_137133.1, read as the reverse complement.
CTCGGTTTCGAACCGAGGACCTTTCGCGTGTTAGGCGAACGTGATGACCACTACACTACAGAAACCTCATGGTCCTTTGCATATTTTAAAAAAAAGAAACGAAAAAGAGCTGGGTGGGAGGAGGAGCCTGCACCAGACATTACCCTTGCTGAGCATGGTGGCATGTGCGTGGGAGCACATTGACCCAGCGTCTCAGGGGAATAGCTCGAGTTTCTCTTCATTCACGCATAAATCTTTCGCCTTTTACTAAAGATTTCCGTGGAGGGGCACATTTGCGAGTTTCTGGTATTTTTGGATGCTCTGCTCACAGCAGAGCTACCTAGTTTGTTCAAAAACAGAGAACTTTTTGCGGCTTGCTCAGAAGAACCGCCGCAGGTTGGGCCAGCGTTCGAGCGTGGCAGAAAGAGTTGGCCATTCTGTCCATGTCTGGAGCTGGGTGGTCGTCAAACCATCGCCACTTTCCCAGTTCACAACTTCAAGTCTTGGGTCAGCTGCGTGATTGTGAGGTTTACCAAGCACAAAAGGGTAGTGATGGGAGAAACAAAGCTTTTCAAAGCTTTGAACCGATTGCTTCGCAAAACGATTCAATGTTTCGAAGCGTTCGGAACGCCACACGCTGGTGACCCCTGCTGGTCAGATTGGAAATGCAACAGTGGAAATGCAACAAAAACTCAGGCCAAACATGCATAAAACAACCTTTTGCAAAGCCATTGCAAACGCGTCCTTGAAAGTAAAATCTTTCAAATGCAACTAGCTTACCATCATCAGGTGAGTCTTGAACGGCGGGTTGCCTTTATCAGCAGCTTCCACGGTAAAGCCTGAGCTTATGCAAGGTGTTTGGCCGTGATAAAGAAGAAGCCTCCCCGTCGGGGAATCGAACCCCGGTCTTCCGCGTGACAGGCGGAGATACTGTCCACTATACTAACGAGGACCGGTCGTTACAGGTGTGTCCCTGAGCGGTACGGCACTGTATGCTCAACCGTTGAGAAGTCACTTAATACTGGATATGCTTTCCATTATGGGAGTTACTATTATTTAAGCCTTTTACTTTGGCCAAGGGGGGCAGGAAGAGGAGCTCACCCTGTCCTATGGAGGAATCCACCTGCAATCCAAGGAGATGAAGGGTTTGTTCATTGAGCTTCCAGGGAGTTCTTAAAAATCTCATGCGAATACTACCACTGGTCTTCAACATACTATCGGCTTCAGTGACATCCTCTTAGACAGGGTTTGCGGTCATCTGGTGATGGGGCAGATTCTTATTACATCTGCTCCTTCCTCTAGTGGAAATGGCTGTATTATTTTTTGTTTTGTTTTGTTTTTTGAAGAATAAAATCTGGGTCGGAGGAGCCTGCACCAGACATTACCCTTGCTGAGCATGGTGGCATGTGCGTGGGAGCACATTGACCCAGCGTCTCAGGGGTATAGCTCGAGTTTCTCTTCATTCACGCATAAATCTTTCGCCTTTTACTAAAGATTTCCGTGGAGGGGAACATTTGCGAGTTTCTGGTATTTTTGGACGCTCTGCTCACAGCAGAGCTACTTAGTTTGTTCAAACACAGAGGACTTTTTGCGGCTTGCTCAGAAGAACCGCCGCAGGTTGGGCCAGCGTTCGAGCGTGGCAGAAAGAGTTGGCCATTCTGTCCATGTCTGGAGCTGGGTGGTCGTCAAACCATCGCCACTTTCCCAGTTCACAACTTCAAGTCTTGGGTCAGCTGCGTGATTGTGAGGTTTACCAAGCACAAAAGGGTAGTGATGGGAGGGTAGATTCTTATTACATCTGCTCCTTCTTCTAGTGGAAATGGCTGTATTATTTTTTGTTTTGTTTTGTTTTTTGAAGAATAAAATCTGGGTCGGAGGAGCCTGCACCAGACATTACCCTTGCTGAGCATGGTGGCATGTGCGTGGGAGCACATTGACCCAGCGTCTCATGGGTATAGCTCGAGTTTCTCTTCATTCACGCATAAATCTTTCGCCTTTTACTAAAGATTTCCGTGGAGGGGAACATTTGCGAGTTTCTGGTATTTTTGGACGCTCTGCTCACAGCAGAGCTACCTAGTTTGTTCAAAAACAGAGGACTTTTTGCGGCTTGCTCCGAAGAACCGCAGCAGGTTGGGCCAGCAGGTAAGGACTTTGTACAGTTGCACACTTGTTCAAAAGCAACTGAAACTATAGACTGCCCAGTGTTCTTAAAATGGCAAAAAGCTGCTCTTTTTGGTGGCAGACCAAACATTTTCTATTACTCTACAGGAAACCTCAATGGTCATTTGTTTTAATTGTGTCCTTTTCTAAAGAGTTTACACCGCAAATCACTGCAAGTGTACTGACCTGCTCAACAGAAAACCACATAAGATATTTTTTCAAACACCACCCACAGTTTCCACCCAGTTTCGAACTGGGGAACTTGCGCGTGTGAGGTGAACGTGATAACCACTACACTATGGAAAACTGTCTTCAGGTTGCAGACAGAAATCTTCTGGTGCACGCTTGTTAAAAAGCGTATAAAGGAAAAGAGAGCTGAACCCTCCTAGCATGGCCAAAAGTTCTGTCGAAACACAGCCACTGTTTCTGCTCGGTTTCGAACCGAGGACCTTTCGCGTGTTAGGCGAACGTGATGACCACTACACTACAGAAACCTAATGTTCCATTGCGTGTGCTTTTTCGAAGATGGCTCCGTCCCATAACCTGCCCTGCAAGCAGTGTGACAGTCTGTGCATTCCACCAACAACAGAACAACCTCATTCGGCATGGCAGTCTGCCTACAGCTCCTTGGTACGATGGCCTTCACCGGTCTCAAAAGTAAGGTCTCTGTAGCGAATTTCAGCATGTATATTAAAAACACCTCCACTTGTTTCCGCCCAGTTTCGAACTGGGGACCTTTCGCGTGTGAGGCGAACGTGATAACCACTACACTACGGAAACCTGTCGTCAGGTTGCAGACAGAAATCTTCTGGTGCACGCTTGTTAAAAAGCGTATAAAGGAAAAGAGAGCTGAACCCTCCTAGCATGGCCAAAAGTTTAAAGTTTCTGTCAAAACACAGCCACTGTTTCTGCTCGGTTTCGAACCGAGGACCTTTCGCGTGTTAGGCGAACGTGATGACCACTACACTACAGAAACCTCATGGTCCTTTGCATATTTTAAAAAAAAGAAACGAAAAAGAGCTGGGTGGGAGGAGGAGCCTGCACCAGACATTACCCTTGCTGAGCATGGTGGCATGTGCGTGGGAGCACATTGACCCAGCGTCTCAGGGGAATAGCTCGAGTTTCTCTTCATTCACGCATAAATCTTTCGCCTTTTACTAAAGATTTCCGTGGAGGGGCACATTTGCGAGTTTCTGGTATTTTTGGATGCTCTGCTCACAGCAGAGCTACCTAGTTTGTTCAAAAACAGAGAACTTTTTGCGGCTTGCTCAGAAGAACCGCCGCAGGTTGGGCCAGCGTTCGAGCGTGGCAGAAAGAGTTGGCCATTCTGTCCATGTCTGGAGCTGGGTGGTCGTCAAACCATCGCCACTTTCCCAGTTCACAACTTCAAGTCTTGGGTCAGCTGCGTGATTGTGAGGTTTACCAAGCACAAAAGGGTAGTGATGGGAGAAACAAAGCTTTTCAAAGCTTTGAACCGATTGCTTCGCAAAACGATTCAATGTTTCGAAGCGTTCGGAACGCCACACGCTGGTGACCCCTGCTGGTCAGATTGGAAATGCAACAGTGGAAATGCAACAAAAACTCAGGCCAAACATGCATAAAACAACCTTTTGCAAAGCCATTGCAAACGCGTCCTTGAAAGTAAAATCTTTCAAATGCAACTAGCTTACCATCATCAGGTGAGTCTTGAACGGCGGGTTGCCTTTATCAGCAGCTTCCACGGTAAAGCCTGAGCTTATGCAAGGTGTTTGGCCGTGATAAAGAAGAAGCCTCCCCGTCGGGGAATCGAACCCCGGTCTTCCGCGTGACAGGCGGAGATACTGTCCACTATACTAACGAGGACCGGTCGTTACAGGTGTGTCCCTGAGCGGTACGGCACTGTATGCTCAACCGTTGAGAAGTCACTTAATACTGGATATGCTTTCCATTATGGGAGTTACTATTATTTAAGCCTTTTACTTTGGCCAAGGGGGGCAGGAAGAGGAGCTCACCCTGTCCTATGGAGGAATCCACCTGCAATCCAAGGAGATGAAGGGTTTGTTCATTGAGCTTCCAGGGAGTTCTTAAAAATCTCATGCGAATACTACCACTGGTCTTCAACATACTATCGGCTTCAGTGACATCCTCTTAGACAGGGTTTGCGGTCATCTGGTGATGGGGCAGATTCTTATTACATCTGCTCCTTCCTCTAGTGGAAATGGCTGTATTATTTTTTGTTTTGTTTTGTTTTTTGAAGAATAAAATCTGGGTCGGAGGAGCCTGCACCAGACATTACCCTTGCTGAGCATGGTGGCATGTGCGTGGGAGCACATTGACCCAGCGTCTCAGGGGTATAGCTCGAGTTTCTCTTCATTCACGCATAAATCTTTCGCCTTTTACTAAAGATTTCCGTGGAGGGGAACATTTGCGAGTTTCTGGTATTTTTGGACGCTCTGCTCACAGCAGAGCTACTTAGTTTGTTCAAAAACAGAGGACTTTTTGCGGCTTGCTCAGAAGAACCGCCGCAGGTTGGGCCAGCGTTCGAGCGTGGCAGAAAGAGTTGGCCATTCTGTCCATGTCTGGAGCTGGGTGGTCGTCAAACCATCGCCACTTTCCCAGTTCACAACTTCAAGTCTTGGGTCAGCTGCGTGATTGTGAGGTTTACCAAGCACAAAAGGGTAGTGATGGGAGGGTAGATTCTTATTACATCTGCTCCTTCTTCTAGTGGAAATGGCTGTATTATTTTTTGTTTTGTTTTGTTTTTTGAAGAATAAAATCTGGGTCGGAGGAGCCTGCACCAGACATTACCCTTGCTGAGCATGGTGGCATGTGCGTGGGAGCACATTGACCCAGCGTCTCATGGGTATAGCTCGAGTTTCTCTTCATTCACGCATAAATCTTTCGCCTTTTACTAAAGATTTCCGTGGAGGGGAACATTTGCGAGTTTCTGGTATTTTTGGACGCTCTGCTCACAGCAGAGCTACCTAGTTTGTTCAAAAACAGAGGACTTTTTGCGGCTTGCTCCGAAGAACCGCAGCAGGTTGGGCCAGCAGGTAAGGACTTTGTACAGTTGCACACTTGTTCAAAAGCAACTGAAACTATAGACTGCCCAGTGTTCTTAAAATGGCAAAAAGCTGCTCTTTTTGGTGGCAGACCAAACATTTTCTATTACTCTACAGGAAACCTCAATGGTCATTTGTTTTAATTGTGTCCTTTTCTAAAGAGTTTACACCGCAAATCACTGCAAGTGTACTGACCTGCTCAACAGAAAACCACATAAGATATTTTTTCAAACACCACCCACAGTTTCCACCCAGTTTCGAACTGGGGAACTTGCGCGTGTGAGGTGAACGTGATAACCACTACACTATGGAAAACTGTCTTCAGGTTGCAGACAGAAATCTTCTGGTGCACGCTTGTTAAAAAGCGTATAAAGGAAAAGAGAGCTGAACCCTCCTAGCATGGCCAAAAGTTCTGTCGAAACACAGCCACTGTTTCTGCTCGGTTTCGAACCGAGGACCTTTCGCGTGTTAGGCGAACGTGATGACCACTACACTACAGAAACCTAATGTTCCATTGCGTGTGCTTTTTCGAAGATGGCTCCGTCCCATAACCTGCCCTGCAAGCAGTGTGACAGTCTGTGCATTCCACCAACAACAGAACAACCTCATTCGGCATGGCAGTCTGCCTACAGCTCCTTGGTACGATGGCCTTCACCGGTCTCAAAAGTAAGGTCTCTGTAGCGAATTTCAGCATGTATATTAAAAACACCTCCACTTGTTTCCGCCCAGTTTCGAACTGGGGACCTTTCGCGTGTGAGGCGAACGTGATAACCACTACACTACGGAAACCTGTCGTCAGGTTGCAGACAGAAATCTTCTGGTGCACGCTTGTTAAAAAGCGTATAAAGGAAAAGAGAGCTGAACCCTCCTAGCATGGCCAAAAGTTTAAAGTTTCTGTCAAAACACAGCCACTGTTTCTGCTCGGTTTCGAACCGAGGACCTTTCGCGTGTTAGGCGAACGTGATGACCACTACACTACAGAAACCTCATGGTCCTTTGCATATTTTAAAAAAAAGAAACGAAAAAGAGCTGGGTGGGAGGAGGAGCCTGCACCAGACATTACCCTTGCTGAGCATGGTGGCATGTGCGTGGGAGCACATTGACCCAGCGTCTCAGGGGAATAGCTCGAGTTTCTCTTCATTCACGCATAAATCTTTCGCCTTTTACTAAAGATTTCCGTGGAGGGGCACATTTGCGAGTTTCTGGTATTTTTGGATGCTCTGCTCACAGCAGAGCTACCTAGTTTGTTCAAAAACAGAGAACTTTTTGCGGCTTGCTCAGAAGAACCGCCGCAGGTTGGGCCAGCGTTCGAGCGTGGCAGAAAGAGTTGGCCATTCTGTCCATGTCTGGAGCTGGGTGGTCGTCAAACCATCGCCACTTTCCCAGTTCACAACTTCAAGTCTTGGGTCAGCTGCGTGATTGTGAGGTTTACCAAGCACAAAAGGGTAGTGATGGGAGAAACAAAGCTTTTCAAAGCTTTGAACCGATTGCTTCGCAAAACGATTCAATGTTTCGAAGCGTTCGGAACGCCACACGCTGGTGACCCCTGCTGGTCAGATTGGAAATGCAACAGTGGAAATGCAACAAAAACTCAGGCCAAACATGCATAAAACAACCTTTTGCAAAGCCATTGCAAACGCGTCCTTGAAAGTAAAATCTTTCAAATGCAACTAGCTTACCATCATCAGGTGAGTCTTGAACGGCGGGTTGCCTTTATCAGCAGCTTCCACGGTAAAGCCTGAGCTTATGCAAGGTGTTTGGCCGTGATAAAGAAGAAGCCTCCCCGTCGGGGAATCGAACCCCGGTCTTCCGCGTGACAGGCGGAGATACTGTCCACTATACTAACGAGGACCGGTCGTTACAGGTGTGTCCCTGAGCGGTACGGCACTGTATGCTCAACCGTTGAGAAGTCACTTAATACTGGATATGCTTTCCATTATGGGAGTTACTATTATTTAAGCCTTTTACTTTGGCCAAGGGGGGCAGGAAGAGGAGCTCACCCTGTCCTATGGAGGAATCCACCTGCAATCCAAGGAGATGAAGGGTTTGTTCATTGAGCTTCCAGGGAGTTCTTAAAAATCTCATGCGAATACTACCACTGGTCTTCAACATACTATCGGCTTCAGTGACATCCTCTTAGACAGGGTTTGCGGTCATCTGGTGATGGGGCAGATTCTTATTACATCTGCTCCTTCCTCTAGTGGAAATGGCTGTATTATTTTTTGTTTTGTTTTGTTTTTTGAAGAATAAAATCTGGGTCGGAGGAGCCTGCACCAGACATTACCCTTGCTGAGCATGGTGGCATGTGCGTGGGAGCACATTGACCCAGCGTCTCAGGGGTATAGCTCGAGTTTCTCTTCATTCACGCATAAATCTTTCGCCTTTTACTAAAGATTTCCGTGGAGGGGAACATTTGCGAGTTTCTGGTATTTTTGGACGCTCTGCTCACAGCAGAGCTACTTAGTTTGTTCAAAAACAGAGGACTTTTTGCGGCTTGCTCAGAAGAACCGCCGCAGGTTGGGCCAGCGTTCGAGCGTGGCAGAAAGAGTTGGCCATTCTGTCCATGTCTGGAGCTGGGTGGTCGTCAAACCATCGCCACTTTCCCAGTTCACAACTTCAAGTCTTGGGTCAGCTGCGTGATTGTGAGGTTTACCAAGCACAAAAGGGTAGTGATGGGAGGGTAGATTCTTATTACATCTGCTCCTTCTTCTAGTGGAAATGGCTGTATTATTTTTTGTTTTGTTTTGTTTTTTGAAGAATAAAATCTGGGTCGGAGGAGCCTGCACCAGACATTACCCTTGCTGAGCATGGTGGCATGTGCGTGGGAGCACATTGACCCAGCGTCTCATGGGTATAGCTCGAGTTTCTCTTCATTCACGCATAAATCTTTCGCCTTTTACTAAAGATTTCCGTGGAGGGGAACATTTGCGAGTTTCTGGTATTTTTGGACGCTCTGCTCACAGCAGAGCTACCTAGTTTGTTCAAAAACAGAGGACTTTTTGCGGCTTGCTCCGAAGAACCGCAGCAGGTTGGGCCAGCAGGTAAGGACTTTGTACAGTTGCACACTTGTTCAAAAGCAACTGAAACTATAGACTGCCCAGTGTTCTTAAAATGGCAAAAAGCTGCTCTTTTTGGTGGCAGACCAAACATTTTCTATTACTCTACAGGAAACCTCAATGGTCATTTGTTTTAATTGTGTCCTTTTCTAAAGAGTTTACACCGCAAATCACTGCAAGTGTACTGACCTGCTCAACAGAAAACCACATAAGATATTTTTTCAAACACCACCCACAGTTTCCACCCAGTTTCGAACTGGGGAACTTGCGCGTGTGAGGTGAACGTGATAACCACTACACTATGGAAAACTGTCTTCAGGTTGCAAACAGAAATCTTCTGGTGCACGCTTGTTAAAAAGCGTATAAAGGAAAAGAGAGCTGAACCCTCCTAGCATGGCCAAAAGTTCTGTCGAAACACAGCCACTGTTTCTGCTCGGTTTCGAACCGAGGACCTTTCGCGTGTTAGGCGAACGTGATGACCACTACACTACAGAAACCTAATGTTCCATTGCGTGTGCTTTTTCGAAGATGGCTCCGTCCCATAACCTGCCCTGCAAGCAGTGTGACAGTCTGTGCATTCCACCAACAACAGAACAACCTCATTCGGCATGGCAGTCTGCCTACAGCTCCTTGGTACGATGGCCTTCACCGGTCTCAAAAGTAAGGTCTCTGTAGCGAATTTCAGCATGTATATTAAAAACACCTCCACTTGTTTCCGCCCAGTTTCGAACTGGGGACCTTTCGCGTGTGAGGCGAACGTGATAACCACTACACTACGGAAACCTGTCGTCAGGTTGCAGACAGAAATCTTCTGGTGCACGCTTGTTAAAAAGCGTATAAAGGAAAAGAGAGCTGAACCCTCCTAGCATGGCCAAAAGTTTAAAGTTTCTGTCAAAACACAGCCACTGTTTCTGCTCGGTTTCGAACCGAGGACCTTTCGCGTGTTAGGCGAACGTGATGACCACTACACTACAGAAACCTCATGGTCCTTTGCATATTTTAAAAAAAAGAAACGAAAAAGAGCTGGGTGGGAGGAGGAGCCTGCACCAGACATTACCCTTGCTGAGCATGGTGGCATGTGCGTGGGAGCACATTGACCCAGCGTCTCAGGGGAATAGCTCGAGTTTCTCTTCATTCACGCATAAATCTTTCGCCTTTTACTAAAGATTTCCGTGGAGGGGCACATTTGCGAGTTTCTGGTATTTTTGGATGCTCTGCTCACAGCAGAGCTACCTAGTTTGTTCAAAAACAGAGAACTTTTTGCGGCTTGCTCAGAAGAACCGCCGCAGGTTGGGCCAGCGTTCGAGCGTGGCAGAAAGAGTTGGCCATTCTGTCCATGTCTGGAGCTGGGTGGTCGTCAAACCATCGCCACTTTCCCAGTTCACAACTTCAAGTCTTGGGTCAGCTGCGTGATTGTGAGGTTTACCAAGCACAAAAGGGTAGTGATGGGAGAAACAAAGCTTTTCAAAGCTTTGAACCGATTGCTTCGCAAAACGATTCAATGTTTCGAAGCGTTCGGAACGCCACACGCTGGTGACCCCTGCTGGTCAGATTGGAAATGCAACAGTGGAAATGCAACAAAAACTCAGGCCAAACATGCATAAAACAACCTTTTGCAAAGCCATTGCAAACGCGTCCTTGAAAGTAAAATCTTTCAAATGCAACTAGCTTACCATCATCAGGTGAGTCTTGAACGGCGGGTTGCCTTTATCAGCAGCTTCCACGGTAAAGCCTGAGCTTATGCAAGGTGTTTGGCCGTGATAAAGGAGAAGCCTCCCCGTCGGGGAATCGAACCCCGGTCTTCCGCGTGACAGGCGGAGATACTGTCCACTATACTAACGAGGACCGGTCGTTACAGGTGTGTCCCTGAGCGGTACGGCACTGTATGCTCAACCGTTGAGAAGTCACTTAATACTGGATATGCTTTCCATTATGGGAGTTACTATTATTTAAGCCTTTTACTTTGGCCAAGGGGGGCAGGAAGAGGAGCTCACCCTGTCCTATGGAGGAATCCACCTGCAATCCAAGGAGATGAAGGGTTTGTTCATTGAGCTTCCAGGGAGTTCTTAAAAATCTCATGCGAATACTACCACTGGTCTTCAACATACTATCGGCTTCAGTGACATCCTCTTAGACAGGGTTTGCGGTCATCTGGTGATGGGGCAGATTCTTATTACATCTGCTCCTTCCTCTAGTGGAAATGGCTGTATTATTTTTTGTTTTGTTTTGTTTTTTGAAGAATAAAATCTGGGTCGGAGGAGCCTGCACCAGACATTACCCTTGCTGAGCATGGTGGCATGTGCGTGGGAGCACATTGACCCAGCGTCTCATGGGTATAGCTCGAGTTTCTCTTCATTCACGCATAAATCTTTCGCCTTTTACTAAAGATTTCCGTGGAGGGGAACATTTGCGAGTTTCTGGTATTTTTGGACGCTCTGCTCACAGCAGAGCTACCTAGTTTGTTCAAAAACAGAGGACTTTTTGCGGCTTGCTCCGAAGAACCGCAGCAGGTTGGGCCAGCAGGTAAGGACTTTGTACAGTTGCACACTTGTTCAAAAGCAACTGAAACGATAGACTGCCCAGTGTTCTTAAAATGGCAAAAAGCTGCTCTTTTTGGTGGCAGACCAAACATTTTCTATTACTCTACAGGAAACCTCAATGGTCATTTGTTTTAATTGTGTCCTTTTCTAAAGAGTTTACACCGCAAATCACTGCAAGTGTACTGACCTGCTCAACAGAAAACCACATAAGATATTTTCTCAAACACCACCCACAGTTTCCACCCAGTTTCGAACTGGGGAACTTGCGCGTGTGAGGTGAACGTGATAACCACTACACTATGGAAAACTGTCTTCAGGTTGCAGACAGAAATCTTCTGGTGCACGCTTGTTAAAAAGCGTATAAAGGAAAAGAGAGCTGAACCCTCCTAGCATGGCCAAAAGTTCTGTCGAAACACAGCCACTGTTTCTGCTCGGTTTCGAACCGAGGACCTTTCGCGTGTTAGGCGAACGTGATGACCACTACACTACAGAAACCTAATGTTCCATTGCGTGTGCTTTTTCGAAGATGGCTCCGTCCCATAACCTGCCCTGCAAGCAGTGTGACAGTCTGTGCATTCCACCAACAACAGAACAACCTCATTCGGCATGGCAGTCTGCCTACAGCTCCTTGGTACGATGGCCTTCACCGGTCTCAAAAGTAAGGACTCTGTAGCGAATTTCAGCATGTATATTAAAAACACCTCCACTTGTTTCCGCCCAGTTTCGAACTGGGGACCTTTCGCGTGTGAGGCGAACGTGATAACCACTACACTACGGAAACCTGTCGTCAGGTTGCAGACAGAAATCTTCTGGTGCACGCTTGTTAAAAAGCGTATAAAGGAAAAGAGAGCTGAACCCTCCTAGCATGGCCAAAAGTTTAAAGTTTCTGTCAAAACACAGCCACTGTTTCTGCTCGGTTTCGAACCGAGGACCTTTCGCGTGTTAGGCGAACGTGATGACCACTACACTACAGAAACCTCATGGTCCTTTGCATATTTTAAAAAAAAGAAACGAAAAAGAGCTGGGTGGGAGGAGGAGCCTGCACCAGACATTACCCTTGCTGAGCATGGTGGCATGTGCGTGGGAGCACATTGACCCAGCGTCTCAGGGGTATAGCTCGAGTTTCTCTTCATTCACGCATAAATCTTTCGCCTTTTACTAAAGATTTCCGTGGAGGGGCACATTTGCGAGTTTCTGGTATTTTTGGATGCTCTGCTCACAGCAGAGCTACCTAGTTTGTTCAAAAACAGAGGACTTTTTGTGGCTTGCTCAGAAGAACCGCCGCAGGTTGGGCCAGCGTTCGAGCGTGGCAGAAAGAGTTGGCCATTCTGTCCATGTCTGGAGCTGGGTGGTCGTCAAACCATCGCCACTTTCCCAGTTCACAACTTCAAGTCTTGGGTCAGCTGCGTGATTGTGAGGTTTACCAAGCACAAAAGGGTAGTGATGGGAGAAACAAAGCTTTTCAAAGCTTTGAACCGATTGCTTCGCAAAACGATTCAATGTTTCGAAGCGTTCGGAACGCCACACGCTGGTGACCCCTGCTGGTCAGATTGGAAATGCAACAGTGGAAATGCAACAAAAACTCAGGCCAAACATGCATAAAACAACCTTTTGCAAAGCCATTGCAAACGCGTCCTTGAAAGTAAAATCTTTCAAATGCAACTAGCTTACCATCATCAGGTGAGTCTTGAACGGCGGGTTGCCTTTATCAGCAGCTTCCACGGTAAAGCCTGAGCTTATGCAAGGTGTTTGGCCGTGATAAAGAAGAAGCCTCCCCGTCGGGGAATCGAACCCCGGTCTTCCGCGTGACAGGCGGAGATACTGTCCACTATACTAACGAGGACCGGTCGTTACAGGTGTGTCCCTGAGCGGTACGGCACTGTATGCTCAACCGTTGAGAAGTCACTTAATACTGGATATGCTTTCCATTATGGGAGTTACTATTATTTAAGCCTTTTACTTTGGCCAAGGGGGGCAGGAAGAGGAGCTCACCCTGTCCTATGGAGGAATCCACCTGCAATCCAAGGAGATGAAGGGTTTGTTCATTGAGCTTCCAGGGAGTTCTTAAAAATCTCATGCGAATACTACCACTGGTCTTCAACATACTATCGGCTTCAGTGACATCCTCTTAGACAGGGTTTGCGGTCATCTGGTGATGGGGCAGATTCTTATTACATCTGCTCCTTCCTCTAGTGGAAATGGCTGTATTATTTTTTGTTTTGTTTTGTTTTTTGAAGAATAAAATCTGGGTCGGAGGAGCCTGCACCAGACATTACCCTTGCTGAGCATGGTGGCATGTGCGTGGGAGCACATTGACCCAGCGTCTCATGGGTATAGCTCGAGTTTCTCTTCATTCACGCATAAATCTTTCGCCTTTTACTAAAGATTTCCGTGGAGGGGAACATTTGCGAGTTTCTGGTATTTTTGGACGCTCTGCTCACAGCAGAGCTACCTAGTTTGTTCAAAAACAGAGGACTTTTTGCGGCTTGCTCCGAAGAACCGCAGCAGGTTGGGCCAGCAGGTAAGGACTTTGTACAGTTGCACACTTGTTCAAAAGCAACTGAAACGATAGACTGCCCAGTGTTCTTAAAATGGCAAAAAGCTGCTCTTTTTGGTGGCAGACCAAACATTTTCTATTACTCTACAGGAAACCTCAATGGTCATTTGTTTTAATTGTGTCCTTTTCTAAAGAGTTTACACCGCAAATCACTGCAAGTGTACTGACCTGCTCAACAGAAAACCACATAAGATATTTTTTCAAACACCACCCACAGTTTCCACCCAGTTTCGAACTGGGGAACTTGCGCGTGTGAGGTGAACGTGATAACCACTACACTATGGAAAACTGTCTTCAGGTTGCAGACAGAAATCTTCTGGTGCACGCTTGTTAAAAAGCGTATAAAGGAAAAGAGAGCTGAACCCTCCTAGCATGGCCAAAAGTTCTGTCGAAACGCAGCCACTGTTTCTGCTCGGTTTCGAACCGAGGACCTTTCACGTGTTAGGCTAACGTGATGACCACTACACTACAGAAACCTAATGTTCCATTGCGTGTGCTTTTTCGAAGATGGCTCCGTCCCATAACCTGCCCTGCAAGCAGTGTGACAGTCTGTGCATTCCACCAACAACAGAACAACCTCATTCGGCATGGCAGTCTGCCTACAGCTCCTTGGTACGATGGCCTTCACCGGTCTCAAAAGTAAGGACTCTGTAGCGAATTTCAGCATGTATATTAAAAACACCTCCACTTGTTTCCACCCAGTTTCGAACTGGGGACCTTTCGCGTGTGAGGCGAACGTGATAACCACTACACTACGGAAACCTGTCGTCAGGTTGCAGACAGAAATCTTCTGGTGCACGCTTGTTAAAAAGCGTATAAAGGAAAAGAGAGCTGAACCCTCCTAGCATGGCCAAAAGTTTAAAGTTTCTGTCAAAACACAGCCACTGTTTCTGCTCTTTTCAAAGCTTTGAACCGATTGCTTCGCAAAACGATTCAATGTTTCGAAGCGTTCGGAACGCCACACGCTGGTGACCCCTGCTGGTCAGATTGGAAATGCAACAGTGGAAATGCAACAAAAACTCAGGCCAAACATGCATAAAACAACCTTTTGCAAAGCCATTGCAAACGCGTCCTTGAAAGTAAAATCTTTCAAATGCAACTAGCTTACCATCATCAGGTGAGTCTTGAACGGCGGGTTGCCTTTATCAGCAGCTTCCACGGTAAAGCCTGAGCTTATGCAAGGTGTTTGGCCGTGATAAAGAAGAAGCCTCCCCGTCGGGGAATCGAACCCCGGTCTTCCGCGTGACAGGCGGAGATACTGTCCACTATACTAACGAGGACCGGTCGTTACAGGTGTGTCCCTGAGCGGTACGGCACTGTATGCTCAACCGTTGAGAAGTCACTTAATACTGGATATGCTTTCCATTATGGGAGTTACTATTATTTAAGCCTTTTACTTTGGCCAAGGGGGGCAGGAAGAGGAGCTCACCCTGTCCTATGGAGGAATCCACCTGCAATCCAAGGAGATGAAGGGTTTGTTCATTGAGCTTCCAGGGAGTTCTTAAAAATCTCATGCGAATACTACCACTGGTCTTCAACATACTATCGGCTTCAGTGACATCCTCTTAGACAGGGTTTGCGGTCATCTGGTGATGGGGCAGATTCTTATTACATCTGCTCCTTCCTCTAGTGGAAATGGCTGTATTATTTTTTGTTTTGTTTTGTTTTTTGAAGAATAAAATCTGGGTCGGAGGAGCCTGCACCAGACATTACCCTTGCTGAGCATGGTGGCATGTGCGTGGGAGCACATTGACCCAGCGTCTCAGGGGTATAGCTCGAGTTTCTCTTCATTCACGCATAAATCTTTCGCCTTTTACTAAAGATTTCCGTGGAGGGGAACATTTGCGAGTTTCTGGTATTTTTGGACGCTCTGCTCACAGCAGAGCTACTTAGTTTGTTCAAAAACAGAGGACTTTTTGCGGCTTGCTCAGAAGAACCGCCGCAGGTTGGGCCAGCGTTCGAGCGTGGCAGAAAGAGTTGGCCATTCTGTCCATGTCTGGAGCTGGGTGGTCGTCAAACCATCGCCACTTTCCCAGTTCACAACTTCAAGTCTTGGGTCAGCTGCGTGATTGTGAGGTTTACCAAGCACAAAAGGGTAGTGATGGGAGGGTAGATTCTTATTACATCTGCTCCTTCTTCTAGTGGAAATGGCTGTATTATTTTTTGTTTTGTTTTGTTTTTTGAAGAATAAAATCTGGGTCGGAGGAGCCTGCACCAGACATTACCCTTGCTGAGCATGGTGGCATGTGCGTGGGAGCACATTGACCCAGCGTCTCATGGGTATAGCTCGAGTTTCTCTTCATTCACGCATAAATCTTTCGCCTTTTACTAAAGATTTCCGTGGAGGGGAACATTTGCGAGTTTCTGGTATTTTTGGACGCTCTGCTCACAGCAGAGCTACCTAGTTTGTTCAAAAACAGAGGACTTTTTGCGGCTTGCTCCGAAGAACCGCAGCAGGTTGGGCCAGCAGGTAAGGACTTTGTACAGTTGCACACTTGTTCAAAAGCAACTGAAACTATAGACTGCCCAGTGTTCTTAAAATGGCAAAAAGCTGCTCTTTTTGGTGGCAGACCAAACATTTTCTATTACTCTACAGGAAACCTCAATGGTCATTTGTTTTAATTGTGTCCTTTTCTAAAGAGTTTACACCGCAAATCACTGCAAGTGTACTGACCTGCTCAACAGAAAACCACATAAGATATTTTTTCAAACACCACCCACAGTTTCCACCCAGTTTCGAACTGGGGAACTTGCGCGTGTGAGGTGAACGTGATAACCACTACACTATGGAAAACTGTCTTCAGGTTGCAGACAGAAATCTTCTGGTGCACGCTTGTTAAAAAGCGTATAAAGGAAAAGAGAGCTGAACCCTCCTAGCATGGCCAAAAGTTCTGTCGAAACACAGCCACTGTTTCTGCTCGGTTTCGAACCGAGGACCTTTCGCGTGTTAGGCGAACGTGATGACCACTACACTACAGAAACCTAATGTTCCATTGCGTGTGCTTTTTCGAAGATGGCTCCGTCCCATAACCTGCCCTGCAAGCAGTGTGACAGTCTGTGCATTCCACCAACAACAGAACAACCTCATTCGGCATGGCAGTCTGCCTACAGCTCCTTGGTACGATGGCCTTCACCGGTCTCAAAAGTAAGGTCTCTGTAGCGAATTTCAGCATGTATATTAAAAACACCTCCACTTGTTTCCGCCCAGTTTCGAACTGGGGACCTTTCGCGTGTGAGGCGAACGTGATAACCACTACACTACGGAAACCTGTCGTCAGGTTGCAGACAGAAATCTTCTGGTGCACGCTTGTTAAAAAGCGTATAAAGGAAAAGAGAGCTGAACCCTCCTAGCATGGCCAAAAGTTTAAAGTTTCTGTCAAAACACAGCCACTGTTTCTGCTCGGTTTCGAACCGAGGACCTTTCGCGTGTTAGGCGAACGTGATGACCACTACACTACAGAAACCTCATGGTCCTTTGCATATTTTAAAAAAAAGAAACGAAAAAGAGCTGGGTGGGAGGAGGAGCCTGCACCAGACATTACCCTTGCTGAGCATGGTGGCATGTGCGTGGGAGCACATTGACCCAGCGTCTCAGGGGAATAGCTCGAGTTTCTCTTCATTCACGCATAAATCTTTCGCCTTTTACTAAAGATTTCCGTGGAGGGGCACATTTGCGAGTTTCTGGTATTTTTGGATGCTCTGCTCACAGCAGAGCTACCTAGTTTGTTCAAAAACAGAGAACTTTTTGCGGCTTGCTCAGAAGAACCGCCGCAGGTTGGGCCAGCGTTCGAGCGTGGCAGAAAGAGTTGGCCATTCTGTCCATGTCTGGAGCTGGGTGGTCGTCAAACCATCGCCACTTTCCCAGTTCACAACTTCAAGTCTTGGGTCAGCTGCGTGATTGTGAGGTTTACCAAGCACAAAAGGGTAGTGATGGGAGAAACAAAGCTTTTCAAAGCTTTGAACCGATTGCTTCGCAAAACGATTCAATGTTTCGAAGCGTTCGGAACGCCACACGCTGGTGACCCCTGCTGGTCAGATTGGAAATGCAACAGTGGAAATGCAACAAAAACTCAGGCCAAACATGCATAAAACAACCTTTTGCAAAGCCATTGCAAACGCGTCCTTGAAAGTAAAATCTTTCAAATGCAACTAGCTTACCATCATCAGGTGAGTCTTGAACGGCGGGTTGCCTTTATCAGCAGCTTCCACGGTAAAGCCTGAGCTTATGCAAGGTGTTTGGCCGTGATAAAGGAGAAGCCTCCCCGTCGGGGAATCGAACCCCGGTCTTCCGCGTGACAGGCGGAGATACTGTCCACTATACTAACGAGGACCGGTCGTTACAGGTGTGTCCCTGAGCGGTACGGCACTGTGTGCTCAACCGTTGAGAAGTCACTTAATACTGGATATGCTTTCCATTATGGGAGTTACTATTATTTAAGCCTTTTACTTTGGCCAAGGGGGGCAGGAAGAGGAGCTCACCCTGTCCTATGGAGGAATCCACCTGCAATCCAAGGAGATGAAGGGTTTGTTCATTGAGCTTCCAGGGAGTTCTTAAAAATCTCATGCGAATACTACCACTGGTCTTCAACATACTATCGGCTTCAGTGACATCCTCTTAGACAGGGTTTGCGGTCATCTGGTGATGGGGCAGATTCTTATTACATCTGCTCCTTCCTCTAGTGGAAATGGCTGTATTATTTTTTGTTTTGTTTTGTTTTTTGAAGAATAAAATCTGGGTCGGAGGAGCCTGCACCAGACATTACCCTTGCTGAGCATGGTGGCATGTGCGTGGGAGCACATTGACCCAGCGTCTCATGGGTATAGCTCGAGTTTCTCTTCATTCACGCATAAATCTTTCGCCTTTTACTAAAGATTTCCGTGGAGGGGAACATTTGCGAGTTTCTGGTATTTTTGGACGCTCTGCTCACAGCAGAGCTACCTAGTTTGTTCAAAAACAGAGGACTTTTTGCGGCTTGCTCCGAAGAACCGCAGCAGGTTGGGCCAGCAGGTAAGGACTTTGTACAGTTGCACACTTGTTCAAAAGCAACTGAAACGATAGACTGCCCAGTGTTCTTAAAATGGCAAAAAGCTGCTCTTTTTGGTGGCAGACCAAACATTTTCTATTACTCTACAGGAAACCTCAATGGTCATTTGTTTTAATTGTGTCCTTTTCTAAAGAGTTTACACCGCAAATCACTGCAAGTGTACTGACCTGCTCAACAGAAAACCACATAAGATATTTTTTCAAACACCACCCACAGTTTCCACCCAGTTTCGAACTGGGGAACTTGCGCGTGTGAGGTGAACGTGATAACCACTACACTATGGAAAACTGTCTTCAGGTTGCAGACAGAAATCTTCTGGTGCACGCTTGTTAAAAAGCGTATAAAGGAAAAGAGAGCTGAACCCTCCTAGCATGGCCAAAAGTTCTGTCGAAACGCAGCCACTGTTTCTGCTCGGTTTCGAACCGAGGACCTTTCACGTGTTAGGCTAACGTGATGACCACTACACTACAGAAACCTAATGTTCCATTGCGTGTGCTTTTTCGAAGATGGCTCCGTCCCATAACCTGCCCTGCAAGCAGTGTGACAGTCTGTGCATTCCACCAACAACAGAACAACCTCATTCGGCATGGCAGTCTGCCTACAGCTCCTTGGTACGATGGCCTTCACCGGTCTCAAAAGTAAGGACTCTGTAGCGAATTTCAGCATGTATATTAAAAACACCTCCACTTGTTTCCGCCCAGTTTCGAACTGGGGACCTTTCGCGTGTGAGGCGAACGTGATAACCACTACACTACGGAAACCTGTCGTCAGGTTGCAGACAGAAATCTTCTGGTGCACGCTTGTTAAAAAGCGTATAAAGGAAAAGAGAGCTGAACCCTCCTAGCATGGCCAAAAGTTTAAAGTTTCTGTCAAAACACAGCCACTGTTTCTGCTCTTTTCAAAGCTTTGAACCGATTGCTTCGCAAAACGATTCAATGTTTCGAAGCGTTCGGAACGCCACACGCTGGTGACCCCTGCTGGTCAGATTGGAAATGCAACAGTGGAAATGCAACAAAAACTCAGGCCAAACATGCATAAAACAACCTTTTGCAAAGCCATTGCAAACGCGTCCTTGAAAGTAAAATCTTTCAAATGCAACTAGCTTACCATCATCAGGTGAGTCTTGAACGGCGGGTTGCCTTTATCAGCAGCTTCCACGGTAAAGCCTGAGCTTATGCAAGGTGTTTGGCCGTGATAAAGAAGAAGCCTCCCCGTCGGGGAATCGAACCCCGGTCTTCCGCGTGACAGGCGGAGATACTGTCCACTATACTA
The DNA here is from genome assembly GCF_949319135.1 of Squalius cephalus. Lineage (NCBI taxonomy): Eukaryota > Metazoa > Chordata > Actinopteri > Cypriniformes > Leuciscidae > Squalius > Squalius cephalus. The sequence continues at coordinate 2,110,373 of NC_137133.1, read as the reverse complement.
ACGAGGACCGGTCGTTACAGGTGTGTCCCTGAGCGGTACGGCACTGTGTGCTCAACCGTTGAGAAGTCACTTAATACTGGATATGCTTTCCATTATGGGAGTTACTATTATTTAAGCCTTTTACTTTGGCCAAGGGGGGCAGGAAGAGGAGCTCACCCTGTCCTATGGAGGAATCCACCTGCAATCCAAGGAGATGAAGGGTTTGTTCATTGAGCTTCCAGGGAGTTCTTAAAAATCTCATGCGAATACTACCACTGGTCTTCAACATACTATCGGCTTCAGTGACATCCTCTTAGACAGGGTTTGCGGTCATCTGGTGATGGGGCAGATTCTTATTACATCTGCTCCTTCTTCTAGTGGAAATGGCTGTATTATTTTTTGTTTTGTTTTGTTTTTTGAAGAATAAAATCTGGGTCGGAGGAGCCTGCACCAGACATTACCCTTGCTGAGCATGGTGGCATGTGCGTGGGAGCACATTGACCCAGCGTCTCATGGGTATAGCTCGAGTTTCTCTTCATTCACGCATAAATCTTTCGCCTTTTACTAAAGATTTCCGTGGAGGGGAACATTTGCGAGTTTCTGGTATTTTTGGACGCTCTGCTCACAGCAGAGCTACCTAGTTTGTTCAAAAACAGAGGACTTTTTGCGGCTTGCTCCGAAGAACCGCAGCAGGTTGGGCCAGCAGGTAAGGACTTTGTACAGTTGCACACTTGTTCAAAAGCAACTGAAACGATAGACTGCCCAGTGTTCTTAAAATGGCAAAAAGCTGCTCTTTTTGGTGGCAGACCAAACATTTTCTATTACTCTACAGGAAACCTCAATGGTCATTTGTTTTAATTGTGTCCTTTTCTAAAGAGTTTACACCGCAAATCACTGCAAGTGTACTGACCTGCTCAACAGAAAACCACATAAGATATTTTTTCAAACACCACCCACAGTTTCCACCCAGTTTCGAACTGGGGAACTTGCGCGTGTGAGGTGAACGTGATAACCACTACACTATGGAAAACTGTCTTCAGGTTGCAGACAGAAATCTTCTGGTGCACGCTTGTTAAAAAGCGTATAAAGGAAAAGAGAGCTGAACCCTCCTAGCATGGCCAAAAGTTCTGTCGAAACACAGCCACTGTTTCTGCTCGGTTTCGAACCGAGGACCTTTCGCGTGTTAGGCGAACGTGATGACCACTACACTACAGAAACCTAATGTTCCATTGCGTGTGCTTTTTCGAAGATGGCTCCGTCCCATAACCTGCCCTGCAAGCAGTGTGACAGTCTGTGCATTCCACCAACAACAGAACAACCTCATTCGGCATGGCAGTCTGCCTACAGCTCCTTGGTACGATGGCCTTCACCGGTCTCAAAAGTAAGGACTCTGTAGCGAATTTCAGCATGTATATTAAAAACACCTCCACTTGTTTCCGCCCAGTTTCGAACTGGGGACCTTTCGCGTGTGAGGCGAACGTGATAACCACTACACTACGGAAACCTGTCGTCAGGTTGCAGACAGAAATCTTCTGGTGCACGCTTGTTAAAAAGCGTATAAAGGAAAAGAGAGCTGAACCCTCCTAGCATGGCCAAAAGTTTAAAGTTTCTGTCAAAACACAGCCACTGTTTCTGCTCGGTTTCGAACCGAGGACCTTTCGCGTGTTAGGCGAACGTGATGACCACTACACTACAGAAACCTCATGGTCCTTTGCATATTTTAAAAAAAAGAAACGAAAAAGAGCTGGGTGGGAGGAGGAGCCTGCACCAGACATTACCCTTGCTGAGCATGGTGGCATGTGCGTGGGAGCACATTGACCCAGCGTCTCAGGGGAATAGCTCGAGTTTCTCTTCATTCACGCATAAATCTTTCGCCTTTTACTAAAGATTTCCGTGGAGGGGCACATTTGCGAGTTTCTGGTATTTTTGGATGCTCTGCTCACAGCAGAGCTACCTAGTTTGTTCAAAAACAGAGAACTTTTTGCGGCTTGCTCAGAAGAACCGCCGCAGGTTGGGCCAGCGTTCGAGCGTGGCAGAAAGAGTTGGCCATTCTGTCCATGTCTGGAGCTGGGTGGTCGTCAAACCATCGCCACTTTCCCAGTTCACAACTTCAAGTCTTGGGTCAGCTGCGTGATTGTGAGGTTTACCAAGCACAAAAGGGTAGTGATGGGAGAAACAAAGCTTTTCAAATCTTTGAACCGATTGCTTCGCAAAACGATTCAATGTTTCGAAGCGTTCGGAACGCCACACGCTGGTGACCCCTGCTGGTCAGATTGGAAATGCAACAGTGGAAATTCAACAAAAACTCAGGCCAAACATGCATAAAACAACCTTTTGCAAAGCCATTGCAAACGCGTCCTTGAAAGTAAAATCTTTCAAATGCAACTAGCTTACCATCATCAGGTGAGTCTTGAACGGCGGGTTGCCTTTATCAGCAGCTTCCACGGTAAAGCCTGAGCTTATGCAAGGTGTTTGGCCGTGATAAAGAAGAAGCCTCCCCGTCGGGGAATCGAACCCCGGTCTTCCGCGTGACAGGCGGAGATACTGTCCACTATACTAACGAGGACCGGTCGTTACAGGTGTGTCCCTGAGCGGTACGGCACTGTATGCTCAACCGTTGAGAAGTCACTTAATACTGGATATGCTTTCCATTATGGGAGTTACTATTATTTAAGCCTTTTACTTTGGCCAAGGGGGGCAGGAAGAGGAGCTCACCCTGTCCTATGGAGGAATCCACCTGCAATCCAAGGAGATGAAGGGTTTGTTCATTGAGCTTCCAGGGAGTTCTTAAAAATCTCATGCGAATACTACCACTGGTCTTCAACATACTATCGGCTTCAGTGACATCCTCTTAGACAGGGTTTGCGGTCATCTGGTGATGGGGCAGATTCTTATTACATCTGCTCCTTCCTCTAGTGGAAATGGCTGTATTATTTTTTGTTTTGTTTTGTTTTTTGAAGAATAAAATCTGGGTCGGAGGAGCCTGCACCAGACATTACCCTTGCTGAGCATGGTGGCATGTGCGTGGGAGCACATTGACCCAGCGTCTCATGGGTATAGCTCGAGTTTCTCTTCATTCACGCATAAATCTTTCGCCTTTTACTAAAGATTTCCGTGGAGGGGAACATTTGCGAGTTTCTGGTATTTTTGGACGCTCTGCTCACAGCAGCGCTACCTAGTTTGTTCAAAAACAGAGGACTTTTTGCGGCTTGCTCCGAAGAACCGCAGCAGGTTGGGCCAGCAGGTAAGGACTTTGTACAGTTGCACACTTGTTCAAAAGCAACTGAAACGATAGACTGCCCAGTGTTCTTAAAATGGCAAAAAGCTGCTCTTTTTGGTGGCAGACCAAACATTTTCTATTACTCTACAGGAAACCTCAATGGTCATTTGTTTTAATTGTGTCCTTTTCTAAAGAGTTTACACCGCAAATCACTGCAAGTGTACTGACCTGCTCAACAGAAAACCACATAAGATATTTTCTCAAACACCACCCACAGTTTCCACCCAGTTTCGAACTGGGGAACTTGCGCGTGTGAGGCGAACGTGATAACCACTACACTATGGAAAACTGTCTTCAGGGTGCAGACAGAAATCTTCTGGTGCACGCTTGTTAAAAAGCGTATAAAGGAAAAGAGAGCTGAACCCTCCTAGCATGGCCAAAAGTTCTGTCGAAACACAGCCACTGTTTCTGCTCGGTTTCGAACCGAGGACCTTTCGCGTGTTAGGCGAACGTGATGACCACTACACTACAGAAACCTAATGTTCCATTGCGTGTGCTTTTTCGAAGATGGCTCCGTCCCATAACCTGCCCTGCAAGCAGTGTGACAGTCTGTGCATTCCACCAACAACAGAACAACCTCATTCGGCATGGCAGTCTGCCTACAGCTCCTTGGTACGATGGCCTTCACCGGTCTCAAAAGTAAGGACTCTGTAGCGAATTTCAGCATGTATATTAAAAACACCTCCACTTGTTTCCGCCCAGTTTCGAACTGGGGACCTTTCGCATGTGAGGCGAACGTGATAACCACTACACTACGGAAACCTGTCGTCAGGTTGCAGACAGAAATCTTCTGGTGCACGCTTGTTAAAAAGCGTATAAAGGAAAAGAGAGCTGAACCCTCCTAGCATGGCCAAAAGTTTAAAGTTTCTGTCAAAACACAGCCACTGTTTCTGCTCTTTTCAAAGCTTTGAACCGATTGCTTCGCAAAACGATTCAATGTTTCGAAGCGTTCGGAACGCCACACGCTGGTGACCCCTGCTGGTCAGATTGGAAATGCAACAGTGGAAATGCAACAAAAACTCAGGCCAAACATGCATAAAACAACCTTTTGCAAAGCCATTGCAAACGCGTCCTTGAAAGTAAAATCTTTCAAATGCAACTAGCTTACCATCATCAGGTGAGTCTTGAACGGCGGGTTGCCTTTATCAGCAGCTTCCACGGTAAAGCCTGAGCTTATGCAAGGTGTTTGGCCGTGATAAAGAAGAAGCCTCCCCGTCGGGGAATCGAACCCCGGTCTTCCGCGTGACAGGCGGAGATACTGTCCACTATACTAACGAGGACCGGTCGTTACAGGTGTGTCCCTGAGCGGTACGGCACTGTGTGCTCAACCGTTGAGAAGTCACTTAATACTGGATATGCTTTCCATTATGGGAGTTACTATTATTTAAGCCTTTTACTTTGGCCAAGGGGGGCAGGAAGAGGAGCTCACCCTGTCCTATGGAGGAATCCACCTGCAATCCAAGGAGATGAAGGGTTTGTTCATTGAGCTTCCAGGGAGTTCTTAAAAATCTCATGCGAATACTACCACTGGTCTTCAACATACTATCGGCTTCAGTGACATCCTCTTAGACAGGGTTTGCGGTCATCTGGTGATGGGGCAGATTCTTATTACATCTGCTCCTTCCTCTAGTGGAAATGGCTGTATTATTTTTTGTTTTGTTTTGTTTTTTGAAGAATAAAATCTGGGTCGGAGGAGCCTACACCAGACATTACCCTTGCTGAGCATGGTGGCATGTGCGTGGGAGCACATTGACCCAGCGTCTCATGGGTATAGCTCGAGTTTCTCTTCATTCACGCATAAATCTTTCGCCTTTTACTAAAGATTTCCGTGGAGGGGAACATTTGCGAGTTTCTGGTATTTTTGGACGCTCTGCTCACAGCAGAGCTACCTAGTTTGTTCAAAAACAGAGGACTTTTTGCGGCTTGCTCCGAAGAACCGCAGCAGGTTGGGCCAGCAGGTAAGGACTTTGTACAGTTGCACACTTGTTCAAAAGCAACTGAAACGATAGACTGCCCAGTGTTCTTAAAATGGCAAAAAGCTGCTCTTTTTGGTGGCAGACCAAACATTTTCTATTACTCTACAGGAAACCTCAATGGTCATTTGTTTTAATTGTGTCCTTTTCTAAAGAGTTTACACCGCAAATCACTGCAAGTGTACTGACCTGCTCAACAGAAAACCACATAAGATATTTTTTCAAACACCACCCACAGTTTCCACCCAGTTTCGAACTGGGGAACTTGCGCGTGTGAGGTGAACGTGATAACCACTACACTATGGAAAACTGTCTTCAGGTTGCAGACAGAAATCTTCTGGTGCACGCTTGTTAAAAAGCGTATAAAGGAAAAGAGAGCTGAACCCTCCTAGCATGGCCAAAAGTTCTGTCGAAACACAGCCACTGTTTCTGCTCGGTTTCGAACCGAGGACCTTTCGCGTGTTAGGCGAACGTGATGACCACTACACTACAGAAACCTAATGTTCCATTGCGTGTGCTTTTTCGAAGATGGCTCCGTCCCATAACCTGCCCTGCAAGCAGTGTGACAGTCTGTGCATTCCACCAACAACAGAACAACCTCATTCGGCATGGCAGTCTGCCTACAGCTCCTTGGTACGATGGCCTTCACCGGTCTCAAAAGTAAGGACTCTGTAGCGAATTTCAGCATGTATATTAAAAACACCTCCACTTGTTTCCGCCCAGTTTCGAACTGGGGACCTTTCGCGTGTGAGGCGAACGTGATAACCACTACACTACGGAAACCTGTCGTCAGGTTGCAGACAGAAATCTTCTGGTGCACGCTTGTTAAAAAGCGTATAAAGGAAAAGAGAGCTGAACCCTCCTAGCATGGCCAAAAGTTTAAAGTTTCTGTCAAAACACAGCCACTGTTTCTGCTCGGTTTCGAACCGAGGACCTTTCGCGTGTTAGGCGAACGTGATGACCACTACACTACAGAAACCTCATGGTCCTTTGCATATTTTAAAAAAAAGAAACGAAAAAGAGCTGGGTGGGAGGAGGAGCCTGCACCAGACATTACCCTTGCTGAGCATGGTGGCATGTGCGTGGGAGCACATTGACCCAGCGTCTCAGGGGAATAGCTCGAGTTTCTCTTCATTCACGCATAAATCTTTCGCCTTTTACTAAAGATTTCCGTGGAGGGGCACATTTGCGAGTTTCTGGTATTTTTGGATGCTCTGCTCACAGCAGAGCTACCTAGTTTGTTCAAAAACAGAGAACTTTTTGCGGCTTGCTCAGAAGAACCGCCGCAGGTTGGGCCAGCGTTCGAGCGTGGCAGAAAGAGTTGGCCATTCTGTCCATGTCTGGAGCTGGGTGGTCGTCAAACCATCGCCACTTTCCCAGTTCACAACTTCAAGTCTTGGGTCAGCTGCGTGATTGTGAGGTTTACCAAGCACAAAAGGGTAGTGATGGGAGAAACAAAGCTTTTCAAATCTTTGAACCGATTGCTTCGCAAAACGATTCAATGTTTCGAAGCGTTCGGAACGCCACACGCTGGTGACCCCTGCTGGTCAGATTGGAAATGCAACAGTGGAAATTCAACAAAAACTCAGGCCAAACATGCATAAAACAACCTTTTGCAAAGCCATTGCAAACGCGTCCTTGAAAGTAAAATCTTTCAAATGCAACTAGCTTACCATCATCAGGTGAGTCTTGAACGGCGGGTTGCCTTTATCAGCAGCTTCCACGGTAAAGCCTGAGCTTATGCAAGGTGTTTGGCCGTGATAAAGAAGAAGCCTCCCCGTCGGGGAATCGAACCCCGGTCTTCCGCGTGACAGGCGGAGATACTGTCCACTATACTAACGAGGACCGGTCGTTACAGGTGTGTCCCTGAGCGGTACGGCACTGTATGCTCAACCGTTGAGAAGTCACTTAATACTGGATATGCTTTCCATTATGGGAGTTACTATTATTTAAGCCTTTTACTTTGGCCAAGGGGGGCAGGAAGAGGAGCTCACCCTGTCCTATGGAGGAATCCACCTGCAATCCAAGGAGATGAAGGGTTTGTTCATTGAGCTTCCAGGGAGTTCTTAAAAATCTCATGCGAATACTACCACTGGTCTTCAACATACTATCGGCTTCAGTGACATCCTCTTAGACAGGGTTTGCGGTCATCTGGTGATGGGGCAGATTCTTATTACATCTGCTCCTTCCTCTAGTGGAAATGGCTGTATTATTTTTTGTTTTGTTTTGTTTTTTGAAGAATAAAATCTGGGTCGGAGGAGCCTGCACCAGACATTACCCTTGCTGAGCATGGTGGCATGTGCGTGGGAGCACATTGACCCAGCGTCTCATGGGTATAGCTCGAGTTTCTCTTCATTCACGCATAAATCTTTCGCCTTTTACTAAAGATTTCCGTGGAGGGGAACATTTGCGAGTTTCTGGTATTTTTGGACGCTCTGCTCACAGCAGCGCTACCTAGTTTGTTCAAAAACAGAGGACTTTTTGCGGCTTGCTCCGAAGAACCGCAGCAGGTTGGGCCAGCAGGTAAGGACTTTGTACAGTTGCACACTTGTTCAAAAGCAACTGAAACGATAGACTGCCCAGTGTTCTTAAAATGGCAAAAAGCTGCTCTTTTTGGTGGCAGACCAAACATTTTCTATTACTCTACAGGAAACCTCAATGGTCATTTGTTTTAATTGTGTCCTTTTCTAAAGAGTTTACACCGCAAATCACTGCAAGTGTACTGACCTGCTCAACAGAAAACCACATAAGATATTTTCTCAAACACCACCCACAGTTTCCACCCAGTTTCGAACTGGGGAACTTGCGCGTGTGAGGCGAACGTGATAACCACTACACTATGGAAAACTGTCTTCAGGGTGCAGACAGAAATCTTCTGGTGCACGCTTGTTAAAAAGCGTATAAAGGAAAAGAGAGCTGAACCCTCCTAGCATGGCCAAAAGTTCTGTCGAAACACAGCCACTGTTTCTGCTCGGTTTCGAACCGAGGACCTTTCGCGTGTTAGGCGAACGTGATGACCACTACACTACAGAAACCTAATGTTCCATTGCGTGTGCTTTTTCGAAGATGGCTCCGTCCCATAACCTGCCCTGCAAGCAGTGTGACAGTCTGTGCATTCCACCAACAACAGAACAACCTCATTCGGCATGGCAGTCTGCCTACAGCTCCTTGGTACGATGGCCTTCACCGGTCTCAAAAGTAAGGACTCTGTAGCGAATTTCAGCATGTATATTAAAAACACCTCCACTTGTTTCCGCCCAGTTTCGAACTGGGGACCTTTCGCATGTGAGGCGAACGTGATAACCACTACACTACGGAAACCTGTCGTCAGGTTGCAGACAGAAATCTTCTGGTGCACGCTTGTTAAAAAGCGTATAAAGGAAAAGAGAGCTGAACCCTCCTAGCATGGCCAAAAGTTTAAAGTTTCTGTCAAAACACAGCCACTGTTTCTGCTCTTTTCAAAGCTTTGAACCGATTGCTTCGCAAAACGATTCAATGTTTCGAAGCGTTCGGAACGCCACACGCTGGTGACCCCTGCTGGTCAGATTGGAAATGCAACAGTGGAAATGCAACAAAAACTCAGGCCAAACATGCATAAAACAACCTTTTGCAAAGCCATTGCAAACGCGTCCTTGAAAGTAAAATCTTTCAAATGCAACTAGCTTACCATCATCAGGTGAGTCTTGAACGGCGGGTTGCCTTTATCAGCAGCTTCCACGGTAAAGCCTGAGCTTATGCAAGGTGTTTGGCCGTGATAAAGAAGAAGCCTCCCCGTCGGGGAATCGAACCCCGGTCTTCCGCGTGACAGGCGGAGATACTGTCCACTATACTAACGAGGACCGGTCGTTACAGGTGTGTCCCTGAGCGGTACGGCACTGTGTGCTCAACCGTTGAGAAGTCACTTAATACTGGATATGCTTTCCATTATGGGAGTTACTATTATTTAAGCCTTTTACTTTGGCCAAGGGGGGCAGGAAGAGGAGCTCACCCTGTCCTATGGAGGAATCCACCTGCAATCCAAGGAGATGAAGGGTTTGTTCATTGAGCTTCCAGGGAGTTCTTAAAAATCTCATGCGAATACTACCACTGGTCTTCAACATACTATCGGCTTCAGTGACATCCTCTTAGACAGGGTTTGCGGTCATCTGGTGATGGGGCAGATTCTTATTACATCTGCTCCTTCCTCTAGTGGAAATGGCTGTATTATTTTTTGTTTTGTTTTGTTTTTTGAAGAATAAAATCTGGGTCGGAGGAGCCTACACCAGACATTACCCTTGCTGAGCATGGTGGCATGTGCGTGGGAGCACATTGACCCAGCGTCTCATGGGTATAGCTCGAGTTTCTCTTCATTCACGCATAAATCTTTCGCCTTTTACTAAAGATTTCCGTGGAGGGGAACATTTGCGAGTTTCTGGTATTTTTGGACGCTCTGCTCACAGCAGAGCTACCTAGTTTGTTCAAAAACAGAGGACTTTTTGCGGCTTGCTCCGAAGAACCGCAGCAGGTTGGGCCAGCAGGTAAGGACTTTGTACAGTTGCACACTTGTTCAAAAGCAACTGAAACGATAGACTGCCCAGTGTTCTTAAAATGGCAAAAAGCTGCTCTTTTTGGTGGCAGACCAAACATTTTCTATTACTCTACAGGAAACCTCAATGGTCATTTGTTTTAATTGTGTCCTTTTCTAAAGAGTTTACACCGCAAATCACTGCAAGTGTACTGACCTGCTCAACAGAAAACCACATAAGATATTTTTTCAAACACCACCCACAGTTTCCACCCAGTTTCGAACTGGGGAACTTGCGCGTGTGAGGTGAACGTGATAACCACTACACTATGGAAAACTGTCTTCAGGTTGCAGACAGAAATCTTCTGGTGCACGCTTGTTAAAAAGCGTATAAAGGAAAAGAGAGCTGAACCCTCCTAGCATGGCCAAAAGTTCTGTCGAAACACAGCCACTGTTTCTGCTCGGTTTCGAACCGAGGACCTTTCGCGTGTTAGGCGAACGTGATGACCACTACACTACAGAAACCTAATGTTCCATTGCGTGTGCTTTTTCGAAGATGGCTCCGTCCCATAACCTGCCCTGCAAGCAGTGTGACAGTCTGTGCATTCCACCAACAACAGAACAACCTCATTCGGCATGGCAGTCTGCCTACAGCTCCTTGGTACGATGGCCTTCACCGGTCTCAAAAGTAAGGACTCTGTAGCGAATTTCAGCATGTATATTAAAAACACCTCCACTTGTTTCCGCCCAGTTTCGAACTGGGGACCTTTCGCGTGTGAGGCGAACGTGATAACCACTACACTACGGAAACCTGTCGTCAGGTTGCAGACAGAAATCTTCTGGTGCACGCTTGTTAAAAAGCGTATAAAGGAAAAGAGAGCTGAACCCTCCTAGCATGGCCAAAAGTTTAAAGTTTCTGTCAAAACACAGCCACTGTTTCTGCTCGGTTTCGAACCGAGGACCTTTCGCGTGTTAGGCGAACGTGATGACCACTACACTACAGAAACCTCATGGTCCTTTGCATATTTTAAAAAAAAGAAACGAAAAAGAGCTGGGTGGGAGGAGGAGCCTGCACCAGACATTACCCTTGCTGAGCATGGTGGCATGTGCGTGGGAGCACATTGACCCAGCGTCTCAGGGGAATAGCTCGAGTTTCTCTTCATTCACGCATAAATCTTTCGCCTTTTACTAAAGATTTCCGTGGAGGGGCACATTTGCGAGTTTCTGGTATTTTTGGATGCTCTGCTCACAGCAGAGCTACCTAGTTTGTTCAAAAACAGAGGACTTTTTGCGGCTTGCTCAGAAGAACCGCCGCAGGTTGGGCCAGCGTTCGAGCGTGGCAGAAAGAGTTGGCCATTCTGTCCATGTCTGGAGCTGGGTGGTCGTCAAACCATCGCCACTTTCCCAGTTCACAACTTCAAGTCTTGGGTCAGCTGCGTGATTGTGAGGTTTACCAAGCACAAAAGGGTAGTGATGGGAGAAACAAAGCTTTTCAAATCTTTGAACCGATTGCTTCGCAAAACGATTCAATGTTTCGAAGCGTTCGGAACGCCACACGCTGGTGACCCCTGCTGGTCAGATTGGAAATGCAACAGTGGAAATTCAACAAAAACTCAGGCCAAACATGCATAAAACAACCTTTTGCAAAGCCATTGCAAACGCGTCCTTGAAAGTAAAATCTTTCAAATGCAACTAGCTTACCATCATCAGGTGAGTCTTGAACGGCGGGTTGCCTTTATCAGCAGCTTCCACGGTAAAGCCTGAGCTTATGCAAGGTGTTTGGCCGTGATAAAGAAGAAGCCTCCCCGTCGGGGAATCGAACCCCGGTCTTCCGCGTGACAGGCGGAGATACTGTCCACTATACTAACGAGGACCGGTCGTTACAGGTGTGTCCCTGAGCGGTACGGCACTGTATGCTCAACCGTTGAGAAGTCACTTAATACTGGATATGCTTTCCATTATGGGAGTTACTATTATTTAAGCCTTTTACTTTGGCCAAGGGGGGCAGGAAGAGGAGCTCACCCTGTCCTATGGAGGAATCCACCTGCAATCCAAGGAGATGAAGGGTTTGTTCATTGAGCTTCCAGGGAGTTCTTAAAAATCTCATGCGAATACTACCACTGGTCTTCAACATACTATCGGCTTCAGTGACATCCTCTTAGACAGGGTTTGCGGTCATCTGGTGATGGGGCAGATTCTTATTACATCTGCTCCTTCCTCTAGTGGAAATGGCTGTATTATTTTTTGTTTTGTTTTGTTTTTTGAAGAATAAAATCTGGGTCGGAGGAGCCTGCACCAGACATTACCCTTGCTGAGCATGGTGGCATGTGCGTGGGAGCACATTGACCCAGCGTCTCATGGGTATAGCTCGAGTTTCTCTTCATTCACGCATAAATCTTTCGCCTTTTACTAAAGATTTCCGTGGAGGGGAACATTTGCGAGTTTCTGGTATTTTTGGACGCTCTGCTCACAGCAGAGCTACCTAGTTTGTTCAAAAACAGAGGACTTTTTGCGGCTTGCTCCGAAGAACCGCAGCAGGTTGGGCCAGCAGGTAAGGACTTTGTACAGTTGCACACTTGTTCAAAAGCAACTGAAACGATAGACTGCCCATCGTTCTTAAAATGGCAAAAAGCTGCTCTTTTTGGTGGCAGACCAAACATTTTCTATTACTCTACAGGAAACCTCAATGGTCATTTGTTTTAATTGTGTCCTTTTCTAAAGAGTTTACACCGCAAATCACTGCAAGTGTACTGACCTGCTCAACAGAAAACCACATAAGATATTTTCTCAAACACCACCCACAGTTTCCACCCAGTTTCGAACTGGGGAACTTGCGCGTGTGAGGCGAACGTGATAACCACTACACTATGGAAAACTGTCTTCAGGGTGCAGACAGAAATCTTCTGGTGCACGCTTGTTAAAAAGCGTATAAAGGAAAAGAGAGCTGAACCCTCCTAGCATGGCCAAAAGTTCTGTCGAAACACAGCCACTGTTTCTGCTCGGTTTCGAACCGAGGACCTTTCGCGTGTTAGGCGAACGTGATGACCACTACACTACAGAAACCTAATGTTCCATTGCGTGTGCTTTTTCGAAGATGGCTCCGTCCCATAACCTGCCCTGCAAGCAGTGTGACAGTCTGTGCATTCCACCAACAACAGAACAACCTCATTCGGCATGGCAGTCTGCCTACAGCTCCTTGGTACGATGGCCTTCACCGGTCTCAAAAGTAAGGACTCTGTAGCGAATTTCAGCATGTATATTAAAAACACCTCCACTTGTTTCCGCCCAGTTTCGAACTGGGGACCTTTCGCGTGTGAGGCGAACGTGATAACCACTACACTACGGAAACCTGTCGTCAGGTTGCAGACAGAAATCTTCTGGTGCACGCTTGTTAAAAAGCGTATAAAGGAAAAGAGAGCTGAACCCTCCTAGCATGGCCAAAAGTTTAAAGTTTCTGTCAAAACACAGCCACTGTTTCTGCTCTTTTCAAAGCTTTGAACCGATTGCTTCGCAAAACGATTCAATGTTTCGAAGCGTTCGGAACGCCACACGCTGGTGACCCCTGCTGGTCAGATTGGAAATGCAACAGTGGAAATGCAACAAAAACTCAGGCCAAACATGCATAAAACAACCTTTTGCAAAGCCATTGCAAACGCGTCCTTGAAAGTAAAATCTTTCAAATGCAACTAGCTTACCATCATCAGGTGAGTCTTGAACGGCGGGTTGCCTTTATCAGCAGCTTCCACGGTAAAGCCTGAGCTTATGCAAGGTGTTTGGCCGTGATAAAGAAGAAGCCTCCCCGTCGGGGAATCGAACCCCGGTCTTCCGCGTGACAGGCGGAGATACTGTCCACTATACTAACGAGGACCGGTCGTTACAGGTGTGTCCCTGAGCGGTACGGCACTGTGTGCTCAACCGTTGAGAAGTCACTTAATACTGGATATGCTTTCCATTATGGGAGTTACTATTATTTAAGCCTTTTACTTTGGCCAAGGGGGGCAGGAAGAGGAGCTCACCCTGTCCTATGGAGGAATCCACCTGCAATCCAAGGAGATGAAGGGTTTGTTCATTGAGCTTCCAGGGAGTTCTTAAAAATCTCATGCGAATACTACCACTGGTCTTCAACATACTATCGGCTTCAGTGACATCCTCTTAGACAGGGTTTGCGGTCATCTGGTGATGGGGCAGATTCTTATTACATCTGCTCCTTCCTCTAGTGGAAATGGCTGTATTATTTTTTGTTTTGTTTTGTTTTTTGAAGAATAAAATCTGGGTCGGAGGAGCCTGCACCAGACATTACCCTTGCTGAGCATGGTGGCATGTGCGTGGGAGCACATTGACCCAGCGTCTCATGGGTATAGCTCGAGTTTCTCTTCATTCACGCATAAATCTTTCGCCTTTTACTAAAGATTTCCGTGGAGGGGAACATTTGCGAGTTTCTGGTATTTTTGGACGCTCTGCTCACAGCAGAGCTACCTAGTTTGTTCAAAAACAGAGGACTTTTTGCGGCTTGCTCCGAAGAACCGCAGCAGGTTGGGCCAGCAGGTAAGGACTTTGTACAGTTGCACACTTGTTCAAAAGCAACTGAAACGATAGACTGCCCAGTGTTCTTAAAATGGCAAAAAGCTGCTCTTTTTGGTGGCAGACCAAACATTTTCTATTACTCTACAGGAAACCTCAATGGTCATTTGTTTTAATTGTGTCCTTTTCTAAAGAGTTTACACCGCAAATCACTGCAAGTGTACTGACCTGCTCAACAGAAAACCACATAAGATATTTTTTCAAACACCACCCACAGTTTCCACCCAGTTTCGAACTGGGGAACTTGCGCGTGTGAGGTGAACGTGATAACCACTACACTATGGAAAACTGTCTTCAGGTTGCAGACAGAAATCTTCTGGTGCACGCTTGTTAAAAAGCGTATAAAGGAAAAGAGAGCTGAACCCTCCTAGCATGGCCAAAAGTTCTGTCGAAACACAGCCACTGTTTCTGCTCGGTTTCGAACCGAGGACCTTTCGCGTGTTAGGCGAACGTGATGACCACTACACTACAGAAACCTAATGTTCCATTGCGTGTGCTTTTTCGAAGATGGCTCCGTCCCATAACCTGCCCTGCAAGCAGTGTGACAGTCTGTGCATTCCACCAACAACAGAACAACCTCATTCGGCATGGCAGTCTGCCTACAGCTCCTTGGTACGATGGCCTTCACCGGTCTCAAAAGTAAGGACTCTGTAGCGAATTTCAGCATGTATATTAAAAACACCTCCACTTGTTTCCGCCCAGTTTCGAACTGGGGACCTTTCGCGTGTGAGGCGAACGTGATAACCACTACACTACGGAAACCTGTCGTCAGGTTGCAGACAGAAATCTTCTGGTGCACGCTTGTTAAAAAGCGTATAAAGGAAAAGAGAGCTGAACCCTCCTAGCATGGCCAAAAGTTTAAAGTTTCTGTCAAAACACAGCCACTGTTTCTGCTCGGTTTCGAACCGAGGACCTTTCGCGTGTTAGGCGAACGTGATGACCACTACACTACAGAAACCTCATGGTCCTTTGCATATTTTAAAAAAAAGAAACGAAAAAGAGCTGGGTGGGAGGAGGAGCCTGCACCAGACATTACCCTTGCTGAGCATGGTGGCATGTGCGTGGGAGCACATTGACCCAGCGTCTCAGGGGAATAGCTCGAGTTTCTCTTCATTCACGCATAAATCTTTCGCCTTTTACTAAAGATTTCCGTGGAGGGGCACATTTGCGAGTTTCTGGTATTTTTGGATGCTCTGCTCACAGCAGAGCTACCTAGTTTGTTCAAAAACAGAGAACTTTTTGCGGCTTGCTCAGAAGAACCGCCGCAGGTTGGGCCAGCGTTCGAGCGTGGCAGAAAGAGTTGGCCATTCTGTCCATGTCTGGAGCTGGGTGGTCGTCAAACCATCGCCACTTTCCCAGTTCACAACTTCAAGTCTTGGGTCAGCTGCGTGATTGTGAGGTTTACCAAGCACAAAAGGGTAGTGATGGGAGAAACAAAGCTTTTCAAATCTTTGAACCGATTGCTTCGCAAAACGATTCAATGTTTCGAAGCGTTCGGAACGCCACACGCTGGTGACCCCTGCTGGTCAGATTGGAAATGCAACAGTGGAAATGCAACAAAAACTCAGGCCAAACATGCATAAAACAACCTTTTGCAAAGCCATTGCAAACGCGTCCTTGAAAGTAAAATCTTTCAAATGCAACTAGCTTACCATCATCAGGTGAGTCTTGAACGGCGGGTTGCCTTTATCAGCAGCTTCCACGGTAAAGCCTGAGCTTATGCAAGGTGTTTGGCCGTGATAAAGAAGAAGCCTCCCCGTCGGGGAATCGAACCCCGGTCTTCCGCGTGACAGGCGGAGATACTGTCCACTATACTAACGAGGACCGGTCGTTACAGGTGTGTCCCTGAGCGGTACGGCACTGTATGCTCAACCGTTGAGAAGTCACTTAATACTGGATATGCTTTCCATTATGGGAGTTACTATTATTTAAGCCTTTTACTTTGGCCAAGGGGGGCAGGAAGAGGAGCTCACCCTGTCCTATGGAGGAATCCACCTGCAATCCAAGGAGATGAAGGGTTTGTTCATTGAGCTTCCAGGGAGTTCTTAAAAATCTCATGCGAATACTACCACTGGTCTTCAACATACTATCGGCTTCAGTGACATCCTCTTAGACAGGGTTTGCGGTCATCTGGTGATGGGGCAGATTCTTATTACATCTGCTCCTTCCTCTAGTGGAAATGGCTGTATTATTTTTTGTTTTGTTTTGTTTTTTGAAGAATAAAATCTGGGTCGGAGGAGCCTGCACCAGACATTACCCTTGCTGAGCATGGTGGCATGTGCGTGGGAGCACATTGACCCAGCGTCTCATGGGTATAGCTCGAGTTTCTCTTCATTCACGCATAAATCTTTCGCCTTTTACTAAAGATTTCCGTGGAGGGGAACATTTGCGAGTTTCTGGTATTTTTGGACGCTCTGCTCACAGCAGAGCTACCTAGTTTGTTCAAAAACAGAGGACTTTTTGCGGCTTGCTCCGAAGAACCGCAGCAGGTTGGGCCAGCAGGTAAGGACTTTGTACAGTTGCACACTTGTTCAAAAGCAACTGAAACGATAGACTGCCCAGTGTTCTTAAAATGGCAAAAAGCTGCTCTTTTTGGTGGCAGACCAAACATTTTCTATTACTCTACAGGAAACCTCAATGGTCATTTGTTTTAATTGTGTCCTTTTCTAAAGAGTTTACACCGCAAATCACTGCAAGTGTACTGACCTGCTCAACAGAAAACCACATAAGATATTTTTTCAAACACCACCCACAGTTTCCACCCAGTTTCGAACTGGGGAACTTGCGCGTGTGAGGTGAACGTGATAACCACTACACTATGGAAAACTGTCTTCAGGTTGCAGACAGAAATCTTCTGGTGCACGCTTGTTAAAAAGCGTATAAAGGAAAAGAGAGCTGAACCCTCCTAGCATGGCCAAAAGTTCTGTCGAAACACAGCCACTGTTTCTGCTCGGTTTCGAACCGAGGACCTTTCGCGTGTTAGGCGAACGTGATGACCACTACACTACAGAAACCTAATGTTCCATTGCGTGTGCTTTTTCGAAGATGGCTCCGTCCCATAACCTGCCCTGCAAGCAGTGTGACAGTCTGTGCATTCCACCAACAACAGAACAACCTCATTCGGCATGGCAGTCTGCCTACAGCTCCTTGGTACGATGGCCTTCACCGGTCTCAAAAGTAAGGACTCTGTAGCGAATTTCAGCATGTATATTAAAAACACCTCCACTTGTTTCCGCCCAGTTTCGAACTGGGGACCTTTCGCGTGTGAGGCGAACGTGATAACCACTACACTACGGAAACCTGTCGTCAGGTTGCAGACAGAAATCTTCTGGTGCACGCTTGTTAAAAAGCGTATAAAGGAAAAGAGAGCTGAACCCTCCTAGCATGGCCAAAAGTTTAAAGTTTCTGTCAAAACACAGCCACTGTTTCTGCTCTTTTCAAAGCTTTGAACCGATTGCTTCGCAAAACGATTCAATGTTTCGAAGCGTTCGGAACGCCACACGCTGGTGACCCCTGCTGGTCAGATTGGAAATGCAACAGTGGAAATGCAACAAAAACTCAGGCCAAACATGCATAAAACAACCTTTTGCAAAGCCATTGCAAACGCGTCCTTGAAAGTAAAATCTTTCAAATGCAACTAGCTTACCATCATCAGGTGAGTCTTGAACGGCGGGTTGCCTTTATCAGCAGCTTCCACGGTAAAGCCTGAGCTTATGCAAGGTGTTTGGCCGTGATAAAGAAGAAGCCTCCCCGTCGGGGAATCGAACCCCGGTCTTCCGCGTGACAGGCGGAGATACTGTCCACTATACTAACGAGGACCGGTCGTTACAGGTGTGTCCCTGAGCGGTACGGCACTGTGTGCTCAACCGTTGAGAAGTCACTTAATACTGGATATGCTTTCCATTATGGGAGTTACTATTATTTAAGCCTTTTACTTTGGCCAAGGGGGGCAGGAAGAGGAGCTCACCCTGTCCTATGGAGGAATCCACCTGCAATCCAAGGAGATGAAGGGTTTGTTCATTGAGCTTCCAGGGAGTTCTTAAAAATCTCATGCGAATACTACCACTGGTCTTCAACATACTATCGGCTTCAGTGACATCCTCTTAGACAGGGTTTGCGGTCATCTGGTGATGGGGCAGATTCTTATTACATCTGCTCCTTCCTCTAGTGGAAATGGCTGTATTATTTTTTGTTTTGTTTTGTTTTTTGAAGAATAAAATCTGGGTCGGAGGAGCCTGCACCAGACATTACCCTTGCTGAGCATGGTGGCATGTGCGTGGGAGCACATTGACCCAGCGTCTCATGGGTATAGCTCGAGTTTCTCTTCATTCACGCATAAATCTTTCGCCTTTTACTAAAGATTTCCGTGGAGGGGAACATTTGCGAGTTTCTGGTATTTTTGGACGCTCTGCTCACAGCAGAGCTACCTAGTTTGTTCAAAAACAGAGGACTTTTTGCGGCTTGCTCCGAAGAACCGCAGCAGGTTGGGCCAGCAGGTAAGGACTTTGTACAGTTGCACACTTGTTCAAAAGCAACTGAAACGATAGACTGCCCAGTGTTCTTAAAATGGCAAAAAGCTGCTCTTTTTGGTGGCAGACCAAACATTTTCTATTACTCTACAGGAAACCTCAATGGTCATTTGTTTTAATTGTGTCCTTTTCTAAAGAGTTTACACCGCAAATCACTGCAAGTGTACTGACCTGCTCAACAGAAAACCACATAAGATATTTTTTCAAACACCACCCACAGTTTCCACCCAGTTTCGAACTGGGGAACTTGCGCGTGTGAGGTGAACGTGATAACCACTACACTATGGAAAACTGTCTTCAGGTTGCAGACAGAAATCTTCTGGTGCACGCTTGTTAAAAAGCGTATAAAGGAAAAGAGAGCTGAACCCTCCTAGCATGGCCAAAAGTTCTGTCGAAACACAGCCACTGTTTCTGCTCGGTTTCGAACCGAGGACCTTTCGCGTGTTAGGCGAACGTGATGACCACTACACTACAGAAACCTAATGTTCCATTGCGTGTGCTTTTTCGAAGATGGCTCCGTCCCATAACCTGCCCTGCAAGCAGTGTGACAGTCTGTGCATTCCACCAACAACAGAACAACCTCATTCGGCATGGCAGTCTGCCTACAGCTCCTTGGTACGATGGCCTTCACCGGTCTCAAAAGTAAGGACTCTGTAGCGAATTTCAGCATGTATATTAAAAACACCTCCACTTGTTTCCGCCCAGTTTCGAACTGGGGACCTTTCGCGTGTGAGGCGAACGTGATAACCACTACACTACGGAAACCTGTCGTCAGGTTGCAGACAGAAATCTTCTGGTGCACGCTTGTTAAAAAGCGTATAAAGGAAAAGAGAGCTGAACCCTCCTAGCATGGCCAAAAGTTTAAAGTTTCTGTCAAAACACAGCCACTGTTTCTGCTCGGTTTCGAACCGAGGACCTTTCGCGTGTTAGGCGAACGTGATGACCACTACACTACAGAAACCTCATGGTCCTTTGCATATTTTAAAAAAAAGAAACGAAAAAGAGCTGGGTGGGAGGAGGAGCCTGCACCAGACATTACCCTTGCTGAGCATGGTGGCATGTGCGTGGGAGCACATTGACCCAGCGTCTCAGGGGAATAGCTCGAGTTTCTCTTCATTCACGCATAAATCTTTCGCCTTTTACTAAAGATTTCCGTGGAGGGGCACATTTGCGAGTTTCTGGTATTTTTGGATGCTCTGCTCACAGCAGAGCTACCTAGTTTGTTCAAAAACAGAGAACTTTTTGCGGCTTGCTCAGAAGAACCGCCGCAGGTTGGGCCAGCGTTCGAGCGTGGCAGAAAGAGTTGGCCATTCTGTCCATGTCTGGAGCTGGGTGGTCGTCAAACCATCGCCACTTTCCCAGTTCACAACTTCAAGTCTTGGGTCAGCTGCGTGATTGTGAGGTTTACCAAGCACAAAAGGGTAGTGATGGGAGAAACAAAGCTTTTCAAATCTTTGAACCGATTGCTTCGCAAAACGATTCAATGTTTCGAAGCGTTCGGAACGCCACACGCTGGTGACCCCTGCTGGTCAGATTGGAAATGCAACAGTGGAAATGCAACAAAAACTCAGGCCAAACATGCATAAAACAACCTTTTGCAAAGCCATTGCAAACGCGTCCTTGAAAGTAAAATCTTTCAAATGCAACTAGCTTACCATCATCAGGTGAGTCTTGAACGGCGGGTTGCCTTTATCAGCAGCTTCCACGGTAAAGCCTGAGCTTATGCAAGGTGTTTGGCCGTGATAAAGAAGAAGCCTCCCCGTCGGGGAATCGAACCCCGGTCTTCCGCGTGACAGGCGGAGATACTGTCCACTATACTAACGAGGACCGGTCGTTACAGGTGTGTCCCTGAGCGGTACGGCACTGTATGCTCAACCGTTGAGAAGTCACTTAATACTGGATATGCTTTCCATTATGGGAGTTACTATTATTTAAGCCTTTTACTTTGGCCAAGGGGGGCAGGAAGAGGAGCTCACCCTGTCCTATGGAGGAATCCACCTGCAATCCAAGGAGATGAAGGGTTTGTTCATTGAGCTTCCAGGGAGTTCTTAAAAATCTCATGCGAATACTACCACTGGTCTTCAACATACTATCGGCTTCAGTGACATCCTCTTAGACAGGGTTTGCGGTCATCTGGTGATGGGGCAGATTCTTATTACATCTGCTCCTTCCTCTAGTGGAAATGGCTGTATTATTTTTTGTTTTGTTTTGTTTTTTGAAGAATAAAATCTGGGTCGGAGGAGCCTGCACCAGACATTACCCTTGCTGAGCATGGTGGCATGTGCGTGGGAGCACATTGACCCAGCGTCTCATGGGTATAGCTCGAGTTTCTCTTCATTCACGCATAAATCTTTCGCCTTTTACTAAAGATTTCCGTGGAGGGGAACATTTGCGAGTTTCTGGTATTTTTGGACGCTCTGCTCACAGCAGAGCTACCTAGTTTGTTCAAAAACAGAGGACTTTTTGCGGCTTGCTCCGAAGAACCGCAGCAGGTTGGGCCAGCAGGTAAGGACTTTGTACAGTTGCACACTTGTTCAAAAGCAACTGAAACGATAGACTGCCCATCGTTCTTAAAATGGCAAAAAGCTGCTCTTTTTGGTGGCAGACCAAACATTTTCTATTACTCTACAGGAAACCTCAATGGTCATTTGTTTTAATTGTGTCCTTTTCTAAAGAGTTTACACCGCAAATCACTGCAAGTGTACTGACCTGCTCAACAGAAAACCACATAAGATATTTTCTCAAACACCACCCACAGTTTCCACCCAGTTTCGAACTGGGGAACTTGCGCGTGTGAGGCGAACGTGATAACCACTACACTATGGAAAACTGTCTTCAGGGTGCAGACAGAAATCTTCTGGTGCACGCTTGTTAAAAAGCGTATAAAGGAAAAGAGAGCTGAACCCTCCTAGCATGGCCAAAAGTTCTGTCGAAACACAGCCACTGTTTCTGCTCGGTTTCGAACCGAGGACCTTTCGCGTGTTAGGCGAACGTGATGACCACTACACTACAGAAACCTAATGTTCCATTGCGTGTGCTTTTTCGAAGATGGCTCCGTCCCATAACCTGCCCTGCAAGCAGTGTGACAGTCTGTGCATTCCACCAACAACAGAACAACCTCATTCGGCATGGCAGTCTGCCTACAGCTCCTTGGTACGATGGCCTTCACCGGTCTCAAAAGTAAGGACTCTGTAGCGAATTTCAGCATGTATATTAAAAACACCTCCACTTGTTTCCGCCCAGTTTCGAACTGGGGACCTTTCGCGTGTGAGGCGAACGTGATAACCACTACACTACGGAAACCTGTCGTCAGGTTGCAGACAGAAATCTTCTGGTGCACGCTTGTTAAAAAGCGTATAAAGGAAAAGAGAGCTGAACCCTCCTAGCATGGCCAAAAGTTTAAAGTTTCTGTCAAAACACAGCCACTGTTTCTGCTCTTTTCAAAGCTTTGAACCGATTGCTTCGCAAAACGATTCAATGTTTCGAAGCGTTCGGAACGCCACACGCTGGTGACCCCTGCTGGTCAGATTGGAAATGCAACAGTGGAAATGCAACAAAAACTCAGGCCAAACATGCATAAAACAACCTTTTGCAAAGCCATTGCAAACGCGTCCTTGAAAGTAAAATCTTTCAAATGCAACTAGCTTACCATCATCAGGTGAGTCTTGAACGGCGGGTTGCCTTTATCAGCAGCTTCCACGGTAAAGCCTGAGCTTATGCAAGGTGTTTGGCCGTGATAAAGAAGAAGCCTCCCCGTCGGGGAATCGAACCCCGGTCTTCCGCGTGACAGGCGGAGATACTGTCCACTATACTAACGAGGACCGGTCGTTACAGGTGTGTCCCTGAGCGGTACGGCACTGTGTGCTCAACCGTTGAGAAGTCACTTAATACTGGATATGCTTTCCATTATGGGAGTTACTATTATTTAAGCCTTTTACTTTGGCCAAGGGGGGCAGGAAGAGGAGCTCACCCTGTCCTATGGAGGAATCCACCTGCAATCCAAGGAGATGAAGGGTTTGTTCATTGAGCTTCCAGGGAGTTCTTAAAAATCTCATGCGAATACTACCACTGGTCTTCAACATACTATCGGCTTCAGTGACATCCTCTTAGACAGGGTTTGCGGTCATCTGGTGATGGGGCAGATTCTTATTACATCTGCTCCTTCCTCTAGTGGAAATGGCTGTATTATTTTTTGTTTTGTTTTGTTTTTTGAAGAATAAAATCTGGGTCGGAGGAGCCTGCACCAGACATTACCCTTGCTGAGCATGGTGGCATGTGCGTGGGAGCACATTGACCCAGCGTCTCATGGGTATAGCTCGAGTTTCTCTTCATTCACGCATAAATCTTTCGCCTTTTACTAAAGATTTCCGTGGAGGGGAACATTTGCGAGTTTCTGGTATTTTTGGACGCTCTGCTCACAGCAGAGCTACCTAGTTTGTTCAAAAACAGAGGACTTTTTGCGGCTTGCTCCGAAGAACCGCAGCAGGTTGGGCCAGCAGGTAAGGACTTTGTACAGTTGCACACTTGTTCAAAAGCAACTGAAACGATAGACTGCCCAGTGTTCTTAAAATGGCAAAAAGCTGCTCTTTTTGGTGGCAGACCAAACATTTTCTATTACTCTACAGGAAACCTCAATGGTCATTTGTTTTAATTGTGTCCTTTTCTAAAGAGTTTACACCGCAAATCACTGCAAGTGTACTGACCTGCTCAACAGAAAACCACATAAGATATTTTCTCAAACACCACCCACAGTTTCCACCCAGTTTCGAACTGGGGAACTTGCGCGTGTGAGGCGAACGTGATAACCACTACACTATGGAAAACTGTCTTCAGGGTGCAGACAGAAATCTTCTGGTGCACGCTTGTTAAAAAGCGTATAAAGGAAAAGAGAGCTGAACCCTCCTAGCATGGCCAAAAGTTCTGTCGAAACACAGCCACTGTTTCTGCTCGGTTTCGAACCGAGGACCTTTCGCGTGTTAGGCAAACGTGATGACCACTACACTACAGAAACCTAATGTTCCATTGCGTGTGCTTTTTCGAAGATGGCTCCGTCCCATAACCTGCCCTGCAAGCAGTGTGACAGTCTGTGCATTCCACCAACAACAGAACAACCTCATTCGGCATGGCAGTCTGCCTACAGCTCCTTGGTACGATGGCCTTCACCGGTCTCAAAAGTAAGGACTCTGTAGCGAATTTCAGCATGTATATTAAAAACACCTCCACTTGTTTCCGCCCAGTTTCGAACTGGGGACCTTTCGCGTGTGAGGCGAACGTGATAACCACTACACTACGGAAACCTGTCGTCAGGTTGCAGACAGAAATCTTCTGGTGCACGCTTGTTAAAAAGCGTATAAAGGAAAAGAGAGCTGAACCCTCCTAGCATGGCCAAAAGTTTAAAGTTTCTGTCAAAACACAGCCACTGTTTCTGCTCTTTTCAAAGCTTTGAACCGATTGCTTCGCAAAACGATTCAATGTTTCGAAGCGTTCGGAACGCCACACGCTGGTGACCCCTGCTGGTCAGATTGGAAATGCAACAGTGGAAATGCAACAAAAACTCAGGCCAAACATGCATAAAACAACCTTTTGCAAAGCCATTGCAAACGCGTCCTTGAAAGTAAAATCTTTCAAATGCAACTAGCTTACCATCATCAGGTGAGTCTTGAACGGCGGGTTGCCTTTATCAGCAGCTTCCACGGTAAAGCCTGAGCTTATGCAAGGTGTTTGGCCGTGATAAAGAAGAAGCCTCCCCGTCGGGGAATCGAACCCCGGTCTTACGCGTGACAGGCGGAGATACTGTCCACTATACTAACGAGGACCGGTCGTTACAGGTGTGTCCCTGAGCGGTACGGCACTGTGTGCTCAACCGTTGAGAAGTCACTTAATACTGGATATGCTTTCCATTATGGGAGTTACTATTATTTAAGCCTTTTACTTTGGCCAAGGGGGGCAGGAAGAGGAGCTCACCCTGTCCTATGGAGGAATCCACCTGCAATCCAAGGAGATGAAGGGTTTGTTCATTGAGCTTCCAGGGAGTTCTTAAAAATCTCATGCGAATACTACCACTGGTCTTCAACATACTATCGGCTTCAGTGACATCCTCTTAGACAGGGTTTGCGGTCATCTGGTGATGGGGCAGATTCTTATTACATCTGCTCCTTCCTCTAGTGGAAATGGCTGTATTATTTTTTGTTTTGTTTTGTTTTTTGAAGAATAAAATCTGGGTCGGAGGAGCCTGCACCAGACATTACCCTTGCTGAGCATGGTGGCATGTGCGTGGGAGCACATTGACCCAGCGTCTCATGGGTATAGCTCGAGTTTCTCTTCATTCACGCATAAATCTTTCGCCTTTTACTAAAGATTTCCGTGGAGGGGAACATTTGCGAGTTTCTGGTATTTTTGGACGCTCTGCTCACAGCAGAGCTACCTAGTTTGTTCAAAAACAGAGGACTTTTTGCGGCTTGCTCCGAAGAACCGCAGCAGGTTGGGCCAGCAGGTAAGGACTTTGTACAGTTGCACACTTGTTCAAAAGCAACTGAAACGATAGACTGCCCAGTGTTCTTAAAATGGCAAAAAGCTGCTCTTTTTGGAGGCAGACCAAACATTTTCTATTACTCTACAGGAAACCTCAATGGTCATTTGTTTTAATTGTGTCCTTTTCTAAAGAGTTTACACCGCAAATCACTGCAAGTGTACTGACCTGCTCAACAGAAAACCACATAAGATATTTTTTCAAACACCACCCACAGTTTCCACCCAGTTTCGAACTGGGGAACTTGCGCGTGTGAGGTGAACGTGATAACCACTACACTATGGAAAACTGTCTTCAGATTGCAGACAGAAATCTTCTGGTGCACGCTTGTTAAAAAGCGTATAAAGGAAAAGAGAGCTGAACCCTCCTAGCATGGCCAAAAGTTCTGTCGAAACACAGCCACTGTTTCTGCTCGGTTTCGAACCGAGGACCTTTCACGTGTTAGGCTAACGTGATGACCACTACACTACAGAAACCTAATGTTCCATTGCGTGTGCTTTTTCGAAGATGGCTCCGTCCCATAACCTGCCCTGCAAGCAGTGTGACAGTCTGTGCATTCCACCAACAACAGAACAACCTCATTCGGCATGGCAGTCTGCCTACAGCTCCTTGGTACGATGGCCTTCACCGGTCTCAAAAGTAAGGACTCTGTAGCGAATTTCAGCATGTATATTAAAAACACCTCCACTTGTTTCCACCCAGTTTCGAACTGGGGACCTTTCGCGTGTGAGGCGAACGTGATAACCACTACACTACGGAAACCTGTCGTCAGGTTGCAGACAGAAATCTTCTGGTGCACGCTTGTTAAAAAGCGTATAAAGGAAAAGAGAGCTGAACCCTCCTAGCATGGCCAAAAGTTTAAAGTTTCTGTCAAAACACAGCCACTGTTTCTGCTCTTTTCAAAGCTTTGAACCGATTGCTTCGCAAAACGATTCAATGTTTCGAAGCGTTCGGAACGCCACACGCTGGTGACCCCTGCTGGTCAGATTGGAAATGCAACAGTGGAAATGCAACAAAAACTCAGGCCAAACATGCATAAAACAACCTTTTGCAAAGCCATTGCAAACGCGTCCTTGAAAGTAAAATCTTTCAAATGCAACTAGCTTACCATCATCAGGTGAGTCTTGAACGGCGGGTTGCCTTTATCAGCAGCTTCCACGGTAAAGCCTGAGCTTATGCAAGGTGTTTGGCCGTGATAAAGAAGAAGCCTCCCCGTCGGGGAATCGAACCCCGGTCTTCCGCGTGACAGGCGGAGATACTGTCCACTATACTAACGAGGACCGGTCGTTACAGGTGTGTCCCTGAGCGGTACGGCACTGTGTGCTCAACCGTTGAGAAGTCACTTAATACTGGATATGCTTTCCATTATGGGAGTTACTATTATTTAAGCCTTTTACTTTGGCCAAGGGGGGCAGGAAGAGGAGCTCACCCTGTCCTATGGAGGAATCCACCTGCAATCCAAGGAGATGAAGGGTTTGTTCATTGAGCTTCCAGGGAGTTCTTAAAAATCTCATGCGAATACTACCACTGGTCTTCAACATACTATCGGCTTCAGTGACATCCTCTTAGACAGGGTTTGCGGTCATCTGGTGATGGGGCAGATTCTTATTACATCTGCTCCTTCTTCTAGTGGAAATGGCTGTATTATTTTTTGTTTTGTTTTGTTTTTTGAAGAATAAAATCTGGGTCGGAGGAGCCTGCACCAGACATTACCCTTGCTGAGCATGGTGGCATGTGCGTGGGAGCACATTGACCCAGCGTCTCATGGGTATAGCTCGAGTTTCTCTTCATTCACGCATAAATCTTTCGCCTTTTACTAAAGATTTCCGTGGAGGGGAACATTTGCGAGTTTCTGGTATTTTTGGACGCTCTGCTCACAGCAGAGCTACCTAGTTTGTTTAAAAACAGAGGACTTTTTGCGGCTTGCTCCGAAGAACCGCAGCAGGTTGGGCCAGCAGGTAAGGACTTTGTACAGTTGCACACTTGTTCAAAAGCAACTGAAACGATAGACTGCCCAGTGTTCTTAAAATGGCAAAAAGCTGCTCTTTTTGGTGGCAGACCAAACATTTTCTATTACTCTACAGGAAACCTCAATGGTCATTTGTTTTAATTGTGTCCTTTTCTAAAGAGTTTACACCGCAAATCACTGCAAGTGTACTGACCTGCTCAACAGAAAACCACATAAGATATTTTTTCAAACACCACCCACAGTTTCCACCCAGTTTCGAACTGGGGAACTTGCGCGTGTGAGGTGAACGTGATAACCACTACACTATGGAAAACTGTCTTCAGGTTGCAGACAGAAATCTTCTGGTGCACGCTTGTTAAAAAGCGTATAAAGGAAAAGAGAGCTGAACCCTCCTAGCATGGCCAAAAGTTCTGTCGAAACACAGCCACTGTTTCTGCTCGGTTTCGAACCGAGGACCTTTCGCGTGTTAGGCGAACGTGATGACCACTACACTACAGAAACCTAATGTTCCATTGCGTGTGCTTTTTCGAAGATGGCTCCGTCCCATAACCTGCCCTGCAAGCAGTGTGACAGTCTGTGCATTCCACCAACAACAGAACAACCTCATTCGGCATGGCAGTCTGCCTACAGCTCCTTGGTACGATGGCCTTCACCGGTCTCAAAAGTAAGGACTCTGTAGCGAATTTCAGCATGTATATTAAAAACACCTCCACTTGTTTCCGCCCAGTTTCGAACTGGGGACCTTTCGCGTGTGAGGCGAACGTGATAACCACTACACTACGGAAACCTGTCGTCAGGTTGCAGACAGAAATCTTCTGGTGCACGCTTGTTAAAAAGCGTATAAAGGAAAAGAGAGCTGAACCCTCCTAGCATGGCCAAAAGTTTAAAGTTTCTGTCAAAACACAGCCACTGTTTCTGCTCGGTTTCGAACCGAGGACCTTTCGCGTGTTAGGCGAACGTGATGACCACTACACTACAGAAACCTCATGGTCCTTTGCATATTTTAAAAAAAAGAAACGAAAAAGAGCTGGGTGGGAGGAGGAGCCTGCACCAGACATTACCCTTGCTGAGCATGGTGGCATGTGCGTGGGAGCACATTGACCCAGCGTCTCAGGGGAATAGCTCGAGTTTCTCTTCATTCACGCATAAATCTTTCGCCTTTTACTAAAGATTTCCGTGGAGGGGCACATTTGCGAGTTTCTGGTATTTTTGGATGCTCTGCTCACAGCAGAGCTACCTAGTTTGTTCAAAAACAGAGAACTTTTTGCGGCTTGCTCAGAAGAACCGCCGCAGGTTGGGCCAGCGTTCGAGCGTGGCAGAAAGAGTTGGCCATTCTGTCCATGTCTGGAGCTGGGTGGTCGTCAAACCATCGCCACTTTCCCAGTTCACAACTTCAAGTCTTGGGTCAGCTGCGTGATTGTGAGGTTTACCAAGCACAAAAGGGTAGTGATGGGAGAAACAAAGCTTTTCAAAGCTTTGAACCGATTGCTTCGCAAAACGATTCAATGTTTCGAAGCGTTCGGAACGCCACACGCTGGTGACCCCTGCTGGTCAGATTGGAAATGCAACAGTGGAAATGCAACAAAAACTCAGGCCAAACATGCATAAAACAACCTTTTGCAAAGCCATTGCAAACGCGTCCTTGAAAGTAAAATCTTTCAAATGCAACTAGCTTACCATCATCAGGTGAGTCTTGAACGGCGGGTTGCCTTTATCAGCAGCTTCCACGGTAAAGCCTGAGCTTATGCAAGGTGTTTGGCCGTGATAAAGAAGAAGCCTCCCCGTCGGGGAATCGAACCCCAGTCTTCCGCGTGACAGGCGGAGATACTGTCCACTATACTAACGAGGACCGGTCGTTACAGGTGTGTCCCTGAGCGGTACGGCACTGTATGCTCAACCGTTGAGAAGTCACTTAATACTGGATATGCTTTCCATTATGGGAGTTACTATTATTTAAGCCTTTTACTTTGGCCAAGGGGGGCAGGAAGAGGAGCTCACCCTGTCCTATGGAGGAATCCACCTGCAATCCAAGGAGATGAAGGGTTTGTTCATTGAGCTTCCAGGGAGTTCTTAAAAATCTCATGCGAATACTACCACTGGTCTTCAACATACTATCGGCTTCAGTGACATCCTCTTAGACAGGGTTTGCGGTCATCTGGTGATGGGGCAGATTCTTATTACATCTGCTCCTTCCTCTAGTGGAAATGGCTGTATTATTTTTTGTTTTGTTTTGTTTTTTGAAGAATAAAATCTGGGTCGGAGGAGCCTGCACCAGACATTACCCTTGCTGAGCATGGTGGCATGTGCGTGGGAGCACATTGACCCAGCGTCTCATGGGTATAGCTCGAGTTTCTCTTCATTCACGCATAAATCTTTCGCCTTTTACTAAAGATTTCCGTGGAGGGGAACATTTGCGAGTTTCTGGTATTTTTGGACGCTCTGCTCACAGCAGAGCTACCTAGTTTGTTCAAAAACAGAGGACTTTTTGCGGCTTGCTCCGAAGAACCGCAGCAGGTTGGGCCAGCAGGTAAGGACTTTGTACAGTTGCACACTTGTTCAAAAGCAACTGAAACGATAGACTGCCCAGTGTTCTTAAAATGGCAAAAAGCTGCTCTTTTTGGTGGCAGACCAAACATTTTCTATTACTCTACAGGAAACCTCAATGGTCATTTGTTTTAATTGTGTCCTTTTCTAAAGAGTTTACACCGCAAATCACTGCAAGTGTACTGACCTGCTCAACAGAAAACCACATAAGATATTTTCTCAAACACCACCCACAGTTTCCACCCAGTTTCGAACTGGGGAACTTGCGCGTGTGAGGCGAACGTGATAACCACTACACTATGGAAAACTGTCTTCAGGGTGCAGACAGAAATCTTCTGGTGCACGCTTGTTAAAAAGCGTATAAAGGAAAAGAGAGCTGAACCCTCCTAGCATGGCCAAAAGTTCTGTCGAAACACAGCCACTGTTTCTGCTCGGTTTCGAACCGAGGACCTTTCGCGTGTTAGGCGAACGTGATGACCACTACACTACAGAAACCTAATGTTCCATTGTGTGTGCTTTTTCGAAGATGGCTCCGTCCCATAACCTGCCCTGCAAGCAGTGTGACAGTCTGTGCATTCCACCAACAACAGAACAACCTCATTCGGCATGGCAGTCTGCCTACAGCTCCTTGGTACGATGGCCTTCACCGGTCTCAAAAGTAAGGACTCTGTAGCGAATTTCAGCATGTATATTAAAAACACCTCCACTTGTTTCCGCCCAGTTTCGAACTGGGGACCTTTCGCGTGTGAGGCGAACGTGATAACCACTACACTACGGAAACCTGTCGTCAGGTTGCAGACAGAAATCTTCTGGTGCACGCTTGTTAAAAAGCGTATAAAGGAAAAGAGAGCTGAACCCTCCTAGCATGGCCAAAAGTTTAAAGTTTCTGTCAAAACACAGCCACTGTTTCTGCTCTTTTCAAAGCTTTGAACCGATTGCTTCGCAAAACGATTCAATGTTTCGAAGCGTTCGGAACGCCACACGCTGGTGACCCCTGCTGGTCAGATTGGAAATGCAACAGTGGAAATGCAACAAAAACTCAGGCCAAACATGCATAAAACAACCTTTTGCAAAGCCATTGCAAACGCGTCCTTGAAAGTAAAATCTTTCAAATGCAACTAGCTTACCATCATCAGGTGAGTCTTGAACGGCGGGTTGCCTTTATCAGCAGCTTCCACGGTAAAGCCTGAGCTTATGCAAGGTGTTTGGCCGTGATAAAGAAGAAGCCTCCCCGTCGGGGAATCGAACCCCGGTCTTCCGCGTGACAGGCGGAGATACTGTCCACTATACTAACGAGGACCGGTCGTTACAGGTGTGTCCCTGAGCGGTACGGCACTGTGTGCTCAACCGTTGAGAAGTCACTTAATACTGGATATGCTTTCCATTATGGGAGTTACTATTATTTAAGCCTTTTACTTTGGCCAAGGGGGGCAGGAAGAGGAGCTCACCCTGTCCTATGGAGGAATCCACCTGCAATCCAAGGAGATGAAGGGTTTGTTCATTGAGCTTCCAGGGAGTTCTTAAAAATCTCATGCGAATACTACCACTGGTCTTCAACATACTATCGGCTTCAGTGACATCCTCTTAGACAGGGTTTGCGGTCATCTGGTGATGGGGCAGATTCTTATTACATCTGCTCCTTCTTCTAGTGGAAATGGCTGTATTATTTTTTGTTTTGTTTTGTTTTTTGAAGAACAAAATCTGGGTCGGAGGAGCCTGCACCAGACATTACCCTTGCTGAGCATGGTGGCATGTGCGTGGGAGCACATTCACGCATAAATCTTTCGCCTTTTACTAAAGATTTCCGTGGAGGGGAACATTTGCGAGTTTCTGGTATTTTTGGACGCTCTGCTCACAGCAGAGCTACCTAGTTTGTTCAAAAACAGAGGACTTTTTGCGGCTTGCTCCGAAGAACCGCAGCAGGTTGGGCCAGCAGGTAAGGACTTTGTACAGTTGCACACTTGTTCAAAAGCAACTGAAACGATAGACTGCCCAGTGTTCTTAAAATGGCAAAAAGCTGCTCTTTTTGGTGGCAGACCAAACATTTTCTATTACTCTACAGGAAACCTCAATGGTCATTTGTTTTAATTGTGTCCTTTTCTAAAGAGTTTACACCGCAAATCACTGCAAGTGTACTGACCTGCTCAACAGAAAACCACATAAGATATTTTCTCAAACACCACCCACAGTTTCCACCCAGTTTCGAACTGGGGAACTTGCGCGTGTGAGGCGAACGTGATAACCACTACACTATGGAAAACTGTCTTCAGGGTGCAGACAGAAATCTTCTGGTGCACGCTTGTTAAAAAGCGTATAAAGGAAAAGAGAGCTGAACCCTCCTAGCATGGCCAAAAGTTCTGTCGAAACACAGCCACTGTTTCTGCTCGGTTTCGAACCGAGGACCTTTCGCGTGTTAGGCGAACGTGATGACCACTACACTACGGAAAACTGTCTTCAGGTTTCAGACAGAAATCTTCCTTCAGACAGATACTGCACTTGCTGCCCAGAACAAAAGAGAACATCCCAATCGAGTGAAGGGATTGCTGAAACTGAAATGGAAGCACACATCTTTCCTAATTCAGACTAAAACACATCTATTTGGGCTTGGGGGTGCAGACCAACTTTTTTTTTTGCTACATGCCATGGGATTAATCAATGCATGCTGATGAATGATGTATAATAATAATAATTAATCTGCATACCCTAGTTTTGCACTGATGTAAAAAGACTGACAGTGACACAATAAGACCTAATGTTAGCAAAATGTTTTAATCTTTTAACTCTTAAAAAAAACTATTAAAAAAACATGTATGTTCTTTAATGTTTGATTATAATTTTACTGTCTTCACATAGGGATGGGAATTGATAAGATTTTATCAATAATAATGCCACTGACGATTCTGATTATCGATCCAATTCTTTAACGATTCTCTTATCGATTCTTGATAGCACTGTGTGGAAAAATGTAGTCAAATGCTTTTCAAAAAAACAAAACAAGTGGTTTTATTTATTTTAAAGTTTAAGCTTGCGTTAGCAAACTGTACTTTATGTAATAAATAGAACCTTACTGTAAAGTGTTACAGATTAGTTATACACCGATTCAGACGTCTCCTGAGTTCACTGTTGGAAAGATCAGTTGTTTTAACCATTCATTAAAATGAATCGGTTCAAAGGAGTCATTAGTTCGCGAATTGGACGTGTCGTGCGCGTTGTGTGATTATGCCAGCAGTTAGGACATGGACATCCAAGATTTGTGTCAACATAGAAAACATTTCATCACTGTATAGTTTTATTTCGTTTAATTAAAGTGTTGTTTTATGTCAGCTGAATGTCCGGAACGCTTTTCAGAGAAGATAAGGAAACTTATTTAGCACAATTTACACCCAGCAGTAGGCTAATTCAGGAAGAAAAAAAATCTCCGAATGCTCCACATGAAACTTTGGTCTTCCGACCTTTTACCACCGTGTCGATTTATTTTGATTAATATGTGCGAGGGAGAGAGCAACACAGCGCTTAGTTTGGAGACGGTGAAGTCGTTTACACAGAGAGTGCGCGCGCGCGCGCGACCGGCTCTCTCTCTCTCGTTCTTTCAGTTAAACATACGCCCTGTCACAAATGCATCCGTTCATCTACATTACTCACCGATCAAATAAGACTTTGGCGGGACAAAAATTCACTTTGGCGGGCGCTAAAACAAGTTCAATGCAGGAAAATTCATGCGTGAGTTTCCATTAGACTCGCACGGTAGCCAGGCGTCTCATCATATGGCGAACTCAGCTCAGTTGACGCTGTGTGCTTCAAGATTCTGACGCAAGGCCAAGAGAAAAAGTGCTAAGATTCCGATTGGCCCAGAGAAATGTCAATTATAAGAATTATCCAATAATGTTTCGCAATTCTAGCCTGCATGACAGTTACTGTGAGAAACAATACCGCCCCGCGAGTATTGAAAACGATCAGGATAGAGTATCTGTTTAGCATAGCATTTATATAGTTATTTAGATTATTTCGCATTTTGCTGGACTTTTTATTGCAAGTGCAACTACTACATTTCATCTTTTTCTCATCAAACAGCCAGACTCGACATAATTTTATATTGCAGTATGCATCCTAAATGATTTCTGTGCACACTGCACATCATTAATGTTTTAAATTCATATGCCTTGTAATCTTGAATCAGAATAACTTCCTCTCCCTCTTGCAGCATCTCTTTTCTTCTCTGATGATGAGGGGGGGGGGGGGGGGGACCTGTCAATCACACGAGATCCACCAATAGCAAACCACAACCATCCAATCAATTCCCCACAGACACAATGTGTATCTTCAGTACAGTAAAACAGGGGTCTCTTACATGCCACGGACCCCACATATGATATTTCTCATGTGAGGGACCCCCATCCTAAAATTTAAAAGGCAGCTATATTTATTTTATGGAAAAAGACTCAATTTATACTGAGGTAAATATGTGTAAATTATTATTTGGAAAATACATTTTAAAAAGTTTATATAGTTCTGTACTGTGTATCATTTATTTGTTTATTTTAATCTATTTTTAATAATTTATTTCATTGCATTTTATTCATTTATTAATATCGATATTTTTTTTTTTGTTATTTATTTATTTATTTTATTCATTAAGTTATACCAAATTCGTATTTTAAATATTTTTTATTTATCTTAATCTCATCAATTATTTATTTTTATTTATTTATTTTAAAACTTTTCCCAGGACCTCTTAGCGCTCTCCTGTGGCCTAAAAAACCCTTCTGTAAAACACATATGGTTCCTCAGAGATTGACGCTTCAGACTCCTGTCCACTATACGGCGCAAATGCACGCCATAAAACACCGTAATATTATGAGAAGAAGAGAAATGGCGATCTCCAGTGAGCGCGTCGTAGAGGATCTTATAGGGACTCTCCGCGAGTCTTTAAAAGCGCACGGTTTTGAAATTTATCCTTTTAAGGTAATATATCCGGCTCCACGAACATAATAAAAACAAACAGGCTCGAAAATGAAAGTATTCGGCGTCTGTATATTATAGTGGTGCATGCATTATAATGCTACGTCTATCCTCGTGAAACTAGTTCTGCTCATGTTTTCATAAGCAGTCACAAGCACCTGTGCACGCACACATAAACATGTTTAGACGTCACTTATGTATACAGCTCTGAATGTGACCACTAAAAGTGTTGAGCTGAGCTCCCAGTTTGTATGTTTGTTACTCATAGGCTCATATTTCTGTTTTCTGGCAGGTTGGCTGGTACAATGCAGTGCTATCTCATGGCCATCACCTCCCTTACCCAGAAGACACTCTGGCTGTGGTGGTCCTGAGCACTCCGGCCATGTTTGAGCGCTCGTTCCTGCCCTTCTTACAGAGCCGGCGCTGTGAGGGCCTCAGGGACCCCATAGATCAGTGCAGCGCACACACCATCTCAGCATGTGTCTCACTGGTATGATGATTCAGTGCAGGACAACAAAGATGATTTACACTGCCTCGGATTTTTCTTCTGGTTCACAATCACATCATAACTTGACTCCTTTTGTGGTTAGATTTCTTTTCTGTTTTTATCTAGAGCAGGAGTTTTCTAACTGGGGTCCGGGGACCCACAGGGTGGAATAGCTTAGATAAAAACAGTGTAATTTTTTTTTATAAATAAATAAAAGATTCAACTAAATTAAATTTGATTAAAATGAAAAATATATCAAACAAATAAATG
Organism: Squalius cephalus; assembly: GCF_949319135.1. Classification (NCBI taxonomy): domain Eukaryota; kingdom Metazoa; phylum Chordata; class Actinopteri; order Cypriniformes; family Leuciscidae; genus Squalius; species Squalius cephalus. Next base: position 2,074,769 of record NC_137133.1, on the reverse strand, counting down.
AACTTTTAAGTAAATCAGGTAGCACTCTGATTCAGCATGCACCAATGCACTTTTCTGTCATAATCATTTAACAAACAAGTATTCATTACCTCAACGAGCTTATTGTTTCTGCCTTAAATTATCACATTGTTTAAATTAAAACATTTTTAGCTAACTGTGATTTGTATATGTACATTTCTGAAATACATAACTTAAGCAGTCACCTCTGATAACTCTAAATTGTAATGTGGAATTTCCTGTAAAGCTGCTTTGAAACGATGTGTATTGTGAAAAGCGCTATACATAATGCATTTGTTAACATTAGTTAATGTATTAACTAACAATGACCAATACATATGTTACTGTGTTTATTAATATTTGTTAATGTTAGTTAATAAAAATACAGGTGTTCATGGTTAGTTCAGAGTGCATTAACTAATGTTAACAAATATAACTTTTGATTTTAATAATGTATTAACAAACAGCATTGAAATTAACATTAAGATTAATAAATGCTGAAGAAGTATTGTTAATTCTTAGTTCATGTAAATTTATTGTAAAGTGTTATTGTAAATCAATAATTAGTTGATTAAAATAAATAAAATTGATTTGAATAAATAATAAATTAATGCATTTGATTTAAATAAATATAATAAACTTTATAAATAAATAACAAGAAGGAAAGGAGTGATTAAACTAAGTAACTAAATAAATAAATATATTAATTAAAATAAAAAAGATTAAAATAAGTAAATGAAATTTGATTTAAATAAAGAATTAATATATTTGATTGCAAAACATTTAACTGTACTACAATTAGTAGAAAAATGCAGTAATGTAATAGAAACTAAATATTTTCCACATTTATAATTACAATTTTCCACAGTATTAATTTGGTCTTTGTACATGAAAATATATATACATTTTAGGGTGGGGGTCCCTCACATGAGGATGATCATATTTTGGGGTCTGTAGCATCTAAAAGTTTGAGTCCTGTTTCCATTATTCGACCATATGTTTTAATCTCTCTCTCTCTCTCTCTCTCTCTCTCTCTCTCTCTCTCTCTCTCTCTCTCTCTCTCTCTCTCTCTCTCTCTCTCTCTCTCTCTCTCTCTCCCTCCCTCTCCCTCTCTCTCTCTCTCTCTCTCTCTCTCTCTCTCTCTCTCTCTCTCTCTCTCTCTCTCTCTCTCTCTCTCTCCCTCCCTCTCTCTCTCTCTCTCTCTCTCTCTCTCTCTCTCAGTGTTTTCCCGATCAGGCTGTGGATGTCAGTTATGATTATGAGATGCTGCCCAGCAGAAGACCCAAGTTTCTCGCACAGACCGCCGCACACATATCAGGAGCAGCGTATTACTACCAGAAATCAGACATCCACAGTCCACCGTGGGCTGATAAGGTCAGCCAGACACTTTCATCATGTTATCACGCTTTTTGATATCAGTCAATTGAAATATTTAACTCTGATTCATCAGACAAACAGAATTATTAGGGCTGTGACAGGCTTATGAAAAAACAACATATTACAACTCCAAGTTTCAAGTAGCATGCAATTTAAAGCATGCTAAGAGTCTCAAAAGCATCCAAAAAGAATATTAAAGTCTGACGCATTGCCGTGACAGTATTCAAGACATCAAGAATCCTTTCACAGGTGTACATCTGCGGTGTCTTGACATTATCCTGACAAAGACTGAAGCAAATCGTGTAAAAATAAGAGGGCGATTTCAAAGAATTTTGAAAGGAACAGATTTCCTGTTGCCAGTAGGTGGCGCTATAACTTTGACTCACAATAGTCGCATCCATGTGATCGGCCTCCTACAACAAACACTCAGCTGAAGTTTCATCAAAAGTCAATTTTTGTCCTAAATTTGTTTCAACGCCACTGCCAATCCGTTTGAGATATCAAAAATGCACTCGCAATTTAGCATCCTTAATGTCTTCATGTTGACTGAGTTTTGTTGCGATCGGATGAATGCCCTTGGAGAAGTACATCAAATTCCAGATAGTATTCCAAAAACCGATAATAGCCAACTTCCTGTTGGGGCTGGCGTGCGACTTATGCGTACGAGTGTGAGAGTTGTCCGGCTGATGAGATCTATAAGTGTATGAGGTTTGGTTACTGTAGGGGTTACAGAGCCCCTCAAATACAACCTTATAAAATGGTCCGCTGTGGAGCCCCACCATGATAAATTGTGTCCGGCCCTGATGGCCAACGATTCCTATGTGTGTGCAAAGTTTCAAGAGTTTTTGAGCGTGTTAAGGAATATAAAAATATTCAAACACGCTAACTACAAGTGTGTACTGAGAGTCTCCATGTCTTCCTGAATCTATCTAGAATCTGTGTGCACTGCAGTTTGTGTCATTGTGTTGCACATAGTCTATATGTGACTATAGTCAGTAGGGCTGGGTAAAAAATATCGATTTCTCGATTTTAATTGATTCTCATTTTTTGCGAAGCGATATCGATTCTTAAATCCCAAGAATCGATTAGTCATCCTGTCTTCAATTGATGAATGAATGGAACATTGTAGCGCATCCCATCCAATAAATCGCTATAATCTTTGTGCTTTGTTATTATTGATATGAAACAAAGTCTCAGATTTCAAATTACGTCCATTTTCTTACGAAATTCAAAAACATAAACACCGTTTTGTCGCTGTGGCGTGAGATCGCTCTGGCTCAGCTCTAGAGAAGCACATGATCTTCTCTTCCGCCTTAATAACACCAGTTACAGCGCGAGATAAACATGAATGAGCTTCTGAAAGTGTGTTAAAAGGTAGAGTACAACTTATCGAAGTCCGTATCATGTGACATGGAATCGCCCAATCAGTGTTTCAACCGTGGAAAGACGTCAGTAAACAATGTCATGTAACGTCACATTTACCTCAGAAAAAACATATCCAGTGACCATAAACTCGTTAGTCAGCGAGAAAAGTTAACTCTAGAGAGGAGCATTTTGTTAAATATATGCACCATATTATATATTCATTATCATTTTTAATGTTCTTCAATATTTAATGCATGTTTGAATAAATCTGGAAAGTTTTTTATGACAGCCATCATTTAAAATTTTATATAATTTCATATAACTTTATTATTATAAAAATAAATAAAAGTGTATTTTAAGTGTTTGTATACAAATCAGTTCATTTGTACCTTCAGTATTACAGTAGGCTAATGAAGCCTATAGGCTACAACTGACTCCCATAGTTTACAGTAATAGTTAAGAGATTTGTTTTCCTTGAGAAAATTTGCAATGTATTGTACCTGATAGCCCAAATAATTGATATTGAATTGAATCGAATCGTAATCGAATCGAATTGCAAGCTTGTGAATCGAAATCGAATCGAATTGTGAAATTTGTGTCAATACCCAGCCCTAATAGTCACCCCCTAACCCTAACAATTATCATGCAAGCTTATTTGTGTTGAACAGCTGTCCCTGCCACAAGATCTTTCAGTGGCCCGTCTCGTCTATGCTAATGTGGAATGGAAAGATATTGTCTGCTGTTCCTGAAAGTGTTTCTCCTTATTCTACACAGAAGATGTTTGGAGTCTGCATACACCCCAAGCTGGGTGGCTGGTTTGCTATACGAGCCCTGCTGGTCTTCAAGGATGTGCGAGTGGGAGCGGATCTCCAGCAGAAAGATCCTCCAGACTGTGTGCGCTCACAGGAGGACCGGATCGACCTGCTGGAGAGGTTTAACTTCCGCTGGCAGGACGGGAGCTATAGAGACATTGTGCCCGTGGAGGAGAGGTACTCCGATCAGCAGAGAGAGTATTTCACGACTCCTCCAGGCCAGCGGGTGGAGCTGCTCAGACGGTGGGGCTTTCTGGCGGAGACGGACACTGAGAGGCAGAGCTCCACAAACAAACAGGGCTGATTACACACTTTCATAGCTGTTTTCCCAAAGATGTGCAAAAGGCAATTCAGACTTTTTTTCTTGCAGTTTCAAGTTTATATCTCACAATTCGGCCTAGTTTGTATTTGCAAATTTTTTTTATCACAATAGTCAAAATTGTGAAATAACTCGCAATTACATTTTTATGTATTATTTCATAGCGGAAACAAACTTCCATATGGTTATTTCGAATTGCATTCAATGTATTACGATACTGTGAACATGAACATTCTACAAGTGTCTCACTGTAATCGCTATTCCACTGCAGAGAAAATGTATGAAAATTTATAAATAATCAATTATTTTTTTAATTTAATAAAACAAAGAGAATTATGGGTGAGTATTCTGTCATGGGAAAGTACACCATCCAGCTTTCAAGAGGCCTTTTTAAATATTTTAATTATTTTATATATTACCACTAGAGGGCACTCCACCCCAGACTATTGCCACTCAGCATTGGCCTTCATTTCCCATCATCCTCTGCCGGTTTCATTATCACTGATTGTCCACAGATGCTTCTGTTTGCTCTTTCTATAAAAGCCTGGGTCACTCAGTCTGTTATTCTGCAATGCTGAGCCATTGTATCTTGTTTCTCCCTTGTCTTTTTTTCATTGTTACAGAACAGTTGCAATTTTTAACTTAAAATAATATATAGGTAAAACAAGTTAAAATCAAAACTTCAAGACCGTTATTACATATTTTGCAGTTTGACTTAATAATTTGAACTTACTATTTATATGTCTTGTTTTGTAAAAGCAATGGGCAATCCAGTGCCATTCTGTATTGCAGTGATGGGCAATCAATTAATGGATTTAAAATGCATAATTACTTTTGAGTATTTAGAAATTTTGCTGGACAGAAAATAATCAGATGGATCAAGTACTTTGAGAAATTGTATTTTGTGTATTTAAAATGCATAGATATGTAAGTATGTCAGAGTATTCTTGAATAAGAAAATAACTTTAATAATCAGACTTAATAGGACTACTAAATATAGTCTATCACATTTGTTGTTTTGTTTTAGATGCAAGTAATTTACATGACACATTATGTTGTGTCCAGTGCTCTCGCTGTGAACTCATGACCAGTAACCCAAAGAAAGAAGCCGTATGATCTTTCCCAGATCCGGCCCACATCTGGGACGACGATATGTTGCTGTCTGGGTTCTTTTTCAGAAAGGAAACGTTAACAAGAAACATCCTGCTCATGCTTGGCCATATAATGGCAGTGAACAGTGACCAGCTTCAAGCTTTAAAAAAGGATGCAAAAGCTTCACAGAAGGAGCCGTGCTTCTCAAAGCCGTCCTGGAGCCTCGTCACTGCACATTCTCCCTCGGATCTTGCCGTCTTGAAAAAAAGAGAAAACAGAGTATGGAAGAGACTATTGCCTCTATTCAGTTTTCTAAAACCTAAAATTAATATTTATAATAATGATTAATTCAAGCAAAGTGTTTTCATGGCAGGTTTACTGATTATCAGACATGACTGTACTTTGCTGTTTAGTGATAGTGCAACTGCAACATCAAAACACATTTACAGTATCAAACTTATGCTGAACTGCTCGGAGATGCAAAGGCTGAGAATCCAAACGCGGTAGTTTATTAAAGAGTAATCCAAACAGGCAAAAGGTCCAAACTGATACCATGGCAGGAACTCAGGTAAACATGGTTAATCTAAGAGATAGCCGAACTGGAGAAAACTGGAAAACAGGCAACAGGGTCAAAAACATGGACCAGATACTCAGTCTGGGCAGTGAGTTCTGGGAAATGTAGTCCATGTTGTATTGGCAATGGACTAGGTGGATATCAAAGGCACTCCAGCTGGTGATCGTGACAGTCAGAGGGGAAGATATGCAGGGTATAAAGTGTTTTAGGTTTCTTCTAATCATATAAGCACATGTTATCACTTTAAGGGAGGGGGGGAGGGGGGGTACAGAGAAAATAAATTACAGATGACTGATGACTGTAGGCTACTCTATGCCAAATATAATGCTGTAAGAACCATTTATGTTAAATATGGTCTGAAAAATCTACAGAGAGGATTACAAATTTGAGTATGGAATTTTGCATTCCATTAGCCAAGTTATTGGGACATCAAATATGTAATAGTGTAGTAATATACACTCACCTAAAGGATTATTAGGAACACCTGTTCAATTTCTCATTAATGCAATTATCTAATCAACCAATCACATGGCAGTTGCTTCAATGCATTTAGGGGTGTGGTCCTGGTCAAGACAATCTCCTGAACTCCAAACTGAATGTCAGAACGGGAAAGAAAGGTGATTTAAGCAATTTTGAGCGTGGCATGGTTGTTGGTGCCAGACGGGCCGGTCTGAGTATTTCACAATCTGCTCAGTTACTGGGATTTTCACGCACAACCATTTCTAGGGTTTACAAAGAATGGTGTGAAAAGGGAAAAACATCCAGTATGCGGCAGTCCTGTGGGCGAAAATGCCTTGTTGATGCTAGAGGTCAGAGGAGAATGGGCCGACTGATTCAAGCTGATAGAAGAGCAACTTTGACTGAAATAACCACTCGTTACAACCGAGGTATGCAGCAAAGCATTTGTGAAGCCAGAACACGCACAACCTTGAGGTGGATGGGCTACAACAGCAGAAGACCCCACCGGGTACCTCTCATCTCCACTACAAATAGGAAAAAGAGGCTACAATTTGCACGAGCTCACCAAAATTGGACAGTTGAAGACTGGAAAAATGTTGCCTGGTCTGATGAGTCTCGATTTCTGTTGAGACATTCAGATGGTAGAGTCAGAATTTGGCGTAAACAGAATGAGAACATGGATCCATCATGCCTTGTTACCACTGTGCAGGCTGGTGGTGGTGGTGTAATGGTGTGGGGGATGTTTTCTTGGCACACTTTAGGCCTCTTAGTGCCAATTGGGCATCGTTTAAATGCCACGGCCTACCTGAGCATTGTTTCTGACCATGTCCATCCCTTTATGACCACCATGTACCCATCCTCTGATGGCTACTTCCAGCAGGATAATGCACCATGTCACAAAGCTCGAATCATTTCAAATTGGTTTCTTGAACATGACAATGAGTTCACTGTACTAAAATGGCCCCCACAGTCACCAGATCTCAACCCAATAGAGCATCTTTGGGATGTGGTGGAACGGGAGCTTCGTGCCCTGGATGTGCATCCCACAAATCTCCATCAACTGCAAGATGCTATCCTATCAATATGGGCCAACATTTCTAAAGAATGCTTTCAGCACCTTGTTGAATCAATGCCACGTAGAATTAAGGCAGTTCTGAAGGCGAAAGGGGGTCAAACACAGTATTAGTATGGTGTTCCTAATAATCCTTTAGGTGAGTGTACAGTTACAGTATATGTATAATTCTATTACATTTGTATTTCAAGAGGAATGTTTTTACAGGATGACTTTGCTTTTATAAGTACCATTATTAGTTATTGATTTCCCCCTAGTGTTTAATCTTTTAGTTCACACAGAAGAGCACAGTATTAGGAACACCAAGGTGATAGGTTTGATTCCCATGCAAGAATGTATATCTATTTACAAAACTGGTAAATGTATATACCTTGAAGTATCTTTGGATAAGAGCATTTGTCAAATGCAAATATTATAGTGATTTTTCTATGCAACCATGTGAATCCCTCACTTATAATGTTATTTTTGCTACAAAGGGGTCACAAACTGCATTTTTTTTAATTCAATAATGTTCTCTGAAGTCCACTCATAATGTTATCACGATTTTCACATCAAAAAGCATCCTAATTTAGAAGTGATGAGCTATTTTCTGTCTTTCAAACACTCAGTTTTGATGGATGTGTCTGATTCAAGACTTGGAAGTAAACGCCCTCTGCTATGTTTGTTAAAATCATTTTCAACGTCCTCGCAATCATGTGTGGAATTGTTTTGAAAACTTCAGAAATTGATAAATACCTCATTACATTGTCGTCCTTAAATTCGATGAAGTGAAAAACACACATTGTCATTCCCAGTGTCGTTTTAAATCACGTTGTAATAGTGGAGCGGCTAAGTGATATAATCGTTCAGTTTATGATACAAGCGTGAAAATTGGCATGAGCAGTCTCCATGGGTCACTTGACAAGAAAATTGTCCGAGCCACTTGAAATTTCAAGATTTTTCATTTTTCAAGATGGCCGACACCTTAGTGGAGCAGTTAAGTGATATAGTGGTTTATTTGGTGATACAAGCATGAAAATTGGCATGAACAGTCTCTGTGGGTCACTTGACAATAAGCCACCTACAGCTACTTGAAATTTCAAGAAGGTGGCCATTTTTCAAGATGGCCACCACCTTAGTGGAGCAATTAGGTTCATGGCAATTTTCATGCTTGTATCACCAACTAAATGATTTCTTAAGCCTAATTGCTCCACTAAGGTGGTGGCCATCTTGAAAAATGGCCGCCATCTTGAAATTTCAAGTAGCTGTAGGTGGCTTATTGTCAAGTGACCCACAGAGACTGCTCATGCCAATTTTCATGCTTGTATCACCAAATAAACCACTATATCACTTAACTGCTCCACTAAGGTGTCGGCCATCTTGAAAAATTGCCGCCATCTTGAAATTTCAAGTGGCTCGGACAATTTTCTTGTCAAGTGACCCATGGAGACTGCTCATGCCAATTTTCACGCTTGTATCATAAACTGAACGATTCTGCCAAACATAAGCACTTAGCCGCTCCACTATAATGTTTTACTGATGATATAACAGAAGATGTTTCTCACTGAAGTTTTATTCAAGATTACAGCGAATGGCTTTGATAAAAACAATTACAAAAGCAGTGTTCTCTACGTGCTTTCTTCCGTATCCGGGAATCCCCCGCATCAACCCCATAAATGCCGAAGTAAAGAAAACTCATTACAGCATGTCTCTCTCATATCAGTGGGTGGGGCTAAAGAGGCAATGATGTAGAAGTAGGCGTTGATCTTCTGCAGAGGCGGTCTTTCGTCGTCATAATGTGACAAAATCCAAAACGAGTCGTTTGGGCAGCTTGGTTTCAGTAAAAGCTTTCAGTTTTGGACTAACAATGAAGTTCTGAAACTTACAGGATATTTTTAAAGTAAAATGACAATTAGTGTACATTATAAATTGTTTATGCTCAGTAAGTGCATGATTAAATATTAATGCCATTTTTTTCCTTGCACAAATATTGCAATAGTGCACATTGGTGACAAACTGAATTCTGAAATGTCCAAATAAAATATCAAAATATGACATTATTTTGGAGCTATGAAAATACAGTAGTCCAACCCCAGACCTAATCCTATTAACACAGGGATAGGCAACTTCAGTCCTGGAGGGCCACTGTCCTGCAGAGTTTAGCGTCAGCCCTGATAAAAACTCACCTGCCTGTATCTATCTAGTAATCCTGAAAACACTGATTGCCTTGTTCAGGTGTGTTTAATTAGGGTTGGAGCTAAACTCTGCAGGACAGTGGCCCTCCAGGACCGGAGTTGCCTATCCCTGTAACATACAATCATAACTTGGCATCAATGTCATTTCATGCAATGACAAGGTAATAAAGGATCAGTTTTCCCATCTACAGGATCAAACTACACAGGAAACAGGTTCTACATGAAAGCAGAACTTAAGTCAAGATTTTGGATTTCTTTCCAGGCTCACATATCTAGTGGAAGAAACTGACTGCTACAGTAGTGAGGTATTGTCAATGTCCCTTTACCTCTAAAGGTTATTTATTTAAAAAAAAAAAAAAAAATATATATATATATATATATATATAGGCCTATATATATATATATATATATATATATATATATATATATATATATTCATGTGTTTCAGTGCATTTAAATACGAATGCACTGAATACAAGGTGATATGTTGTCCGTTTTCAACAGACATAAAATGTTTGTATTGGTTCTGACCAAATGCTCAAAGTTTTAACGATAGACAGAAGAGAGCAAAGGTTGCAAAAGTTATTTTTAGAACCTCTCAATACAACATGAACCCATAAATGTTTGGTTGACCTCAGTGAAACCGTTATGTCACATGCGTACTCTGGTTAGATGTGCTACATGACACTATGACCATATCGCATCAAGTTAAACATTACACAAGTTGCTCACTGCTTTCAAGAAATACATTATGTCAGACATAGATTTTGTTTTCCTGTAAACAAGATATGACAGTTACATTATATAATAGTATTGTATTGTATTTACCCCAAATATTAGGGCCATCCCAGAAAGCAACATAGTGTCGGCCCAGATCTGGTGCTGGTGGAATCCACATGTACTGTGACCCCGGATCTGGGCCGACACTATGTTGCTGTCTGGGATGGGTTTGATTCAAAGGGAATGCATTGATAAAATGTGGAATTCAATGTTAGTCTTTTTGGATAAAATGAGTGTAAATATGTAATACTTAACCGAATAATGTACATACATAACCCAATTTTCTAAGCGTGTACAGCAGGGGTGTCAAATTCAAACTCAGTAAACTGAGGGTTGTGAATAAAATCAGGGGCCGGACATATATTTAGAGGATTTTTCATTTATTGAAATATAAGTGTATTAGTAACTTTTTTTTTTTTTTTAAACGACTCAATTCATGTTTCGTTTCGAAATGCCTTCTTAGATTATATTCTTTGAAAACCGCGAGTGACTCCTGACATATGAGACACATTGGCTTTTCTTTGTATTCACAGAGAAAATTGAGCATAAAATGTTTGTGTTCGTCAAATTGTAAAATGTGTACAAAATGTCTCTACTTGTATGCATCAATCCCCACCCACACACTCATTTGGTCCTGTCTCCTTTTGGGACCAAAGTCCTTTGTTTGCTCTTAGATTTAAGCCCCTGTACTGACCACTGGACTTCGGTAGTCTAGCTGTATCTTCAACTAAATATGGATCTCATCAAAGCGGCGGGTGCTGTGCTGGTGTTGGCTGTGCTCAGCCAGGCTGCGGTAGTGACTGAGAATGGACTTCCTATTCTGTGGGAGAAGGCCCCGAGCGAGCTCTCCCAGCTGCCCACAGTCGACGGGGTGATCCAGATAAACCCGTGGGACTACTTGCAGAGGATGGCTTTGTACAAGATGCTGATCAACTCTACGGATCCCTACATGAGCTCCATGGGCCCTGGAGAAAAGGAGAGTCCTCTGTGGAGTCTTCCTCTGCAGCTGGGCTGGAAACTCAAATCAGGTATGATCTAAAACATCTTTAAATATGGTTTAATTCCGAAAGGTTTCTGTGATATGGGATCACTAGCTCTGTATAAAAAGTATTATATTGTGGATGTGTGGATTAAAGTTTATGTGAAAAAATGCAGCCCGTTCTCATCCCAAAGGCGTCATATACTGACGCTTTTGACATTTCGTCTACATCGAACGCACATGGCACCCTTTAGCGTCAATATGAGACGCAGATAGATATGGGCCAGAAGGCGCCTCCTAGCGGTCTAACCCTAACCCTACCCCAGACCTAAACCTACCCATAACCGAACAAAGCTCTGTGCGTGTCATATTAGCCGCTTTCCGACCAAGTAGTTCTAGGAACTTAGTTCTAGGAACTGTCCACTTCTAAACAGTTCTAGGAACTACTCTTCCTCAAACTCGGTTTTGCTGTTTGCGTTCGCACTGGCCCAGTGGCCATAGGAACTGATAGGAGGGGTAAGAGAGTGACACAAGCACGGCGACTTTTATTTTGACGGCGCGACGGACCTTTATTTTGGCGGCGCTGAGAACGCCAGAGCAAACAATGCTCGCATTCTCTGTGTTTATTAGTTAGCGATCTGTCTAACAGTACTGTTTAATATCTTATTAGATAGAACTGTTATAGAAAGTAGACATTATATGAAAAAGGTTATTAGCCTATGCCGTGTGGTTGATGTCCTGTGTTGCTAGCTGAGCAGAAATACATAATCATGTTTGACTTGGTCCCCTCAGTTGCGTTGGATTTTCTCTTCAGCATAAAGGTTTAGAGACCCATCTATCACTGTTTTCCATGTTTGTATAGTTAGTTTCTGGAGTAAATATATAGGCTATAATCTGTGTGTTTACATTCTAGCTGTTTTAAAAATGGCGGGTGCTGGTGTTCCGCGTGCGTTCGGTCAATCAACGTACACTAACGTCACGGATAGTTCCTATAGTGCTGGTTTAGACCCTACTCTGAAGTAGGACCTAAATTAGTTCCTACAAATGGAGTTCCTAGAACTGAAATCGTTCCTAGTTCCTGCGGTGCGAACACGCCGACATCCGGGTACTTTAGCCAATAGTTCTAGGAACTGTGAAAAGGTTCCTCCGGTCGGAAAGCGGCTATTGACGCTAAAGGGTGCCATGTGCGTTCGATGTAGACGAAATGTCAAAAGCGTCAGTATATGACGCCCTAGGATGAGAATGCGTTGAAAAATGACACATGCATGTAAATATGAATACATACACTATATCAGGGGTACACTCGGCCCTGGAGGGCCACTGTCCTGCAGAGTTTACCTACAGTTTGCCTCAACACTCCTGCCTGGAAGTTTCTAGTACGCCTAGCAAGAGCTTGATTAGCTGTTTCAAGTGTTTAATTGGGGTTGAAGCTAAACTCTGCAGGATAGTGGCCCTCCAGGAGTAGGATCGGACACTATATGGACAAAAGTATTGGGACACAGATTTTGATTTAATCTGTTTGATTTAATTGATTTAATATCAGATCCCTGACCTCAACCTCATCCAACACATCTGAGTTCAGTTTAGTTTAGTTCATTTCTTAAGCACATTTAATGACAGCAACAAGGCTGACCAAAGTGCTGCACAATACAAAACAAAAGACCATAAGATAACAGATAAAAGGAAACAGAGAAGAACAAAATAAGACATTACAATGTATTAAAGGGGTGGTTGAATATGATTTCACTTTTCTAACTTTAGTTAGTGTGTAATGTTGCTGTTTGAGCATAAACAACATCTGCAAAGTTACAACGCTCAAAGTTCAAAGCAAAGGGAGATATTTGCTTTTTAAAAAAATAGCTTTTTAAGGACTACAACAAACGGCTGGTAGAGACTACACCACATTCCTCCCGGGTTAGTGACATCATGAACCCTAAAATTTACATAAACCCCGCCCCCTGAACACGATTTATAGATTATCAAGACAGAATATGCTAATCAATGACTAGAAGATAACTACACATAAGCTACATAAATTCATCAACTAACCATTCGGAAATGTTGTCTACATGTTGTCACTTCTTCTTGATTCTCTCCATCATTGTCTGACTCCGGTTTGAACATAAAAGGCTAATAGTTTTTTGAAATTTTCAGTGCATGTGTGTGTGAGGTAAAAGCTGTTGAAGCTAGGGGTGTGACGGTTAGCATATAACCGTGAGACCGACGGTTATAGTTGAACACCGTCATTACAACTCTATAACCGCCAAAACCATGTTATTAAAATATTTTTTACAAACATTTTTTATCATAGAGAATGTTTAAATACTAATTAAAAACAATTGTTAACAGTCTGTGTTATTAATGGTCTACGTCGTTTTCAACTGTATTTGATTCTTTGCCAAGCGACCGCCAATCATTTGAGATAGAAATAAAAGCTATAGTGATGTGCCATCATTATGAGATTTATTAAACAAATGAAAAACATTTGCAATAATAAACATTAACAATGAACATTTGCAATCGGGAGACATGATTTTTACCACTTAATGAAGTTTTGTTTTGTAAATCGTCAGACATGATTTTTACCACTTCATTAAGTTTTGCTTTGTAGAAAGCGTTTCTTTAAAGCGAATTTCGTTTTGTACAAATTGTATCTTAATTTTAATAAATGTTTCATAAACCAATTGCATGTATTTAATAAATAAAAAGCAAATATAGGAGACAATATAACCGTGACATTGAGGCTCCGATGCGCCGCGTTCACTTGCATTGCATTGTGAAGTTGAACTAGAGCGCATCTCATCGTAAATGAATGAAACTCAGCGTAGGCCTATGCCTCATACATTAGCATTAAATATCTTTGCTGCATCCTTTCTAGAACAGACAAAGGCTTTATTGCGGCTTGCATCAGCAGAGCATTGCATCGCCCATAGACCGCAAAACAATCAGCGGATGGCGGGCGGGTGCGGCTTTGAAATCTGGTCAAAAAACGTTGGTGCGGATGATGATGAGTTTTGTGATGCGGTTGCGGATGAACTAATACCCCCATCCGCGTATCTCTATTGATAACAACATTGAACACTACACAAATATTAATTTTATTCAAACTAAGTTGTCCTGTAACAGACGAACATCACGAACGTCGCAAACCCCCCTCACCCCCGACGACGACGACGGTTATGTTACGAACCGTCACATTTGACTCACGTCATAACCGTCATCACCAATTCTGAAACCGGCATACCCCTAGTTGAAGCTCCGCCCCCTGTGCTGGGAGCTGCAGCTCATTTGCATTTAAAGAGACAGACACAAAAACTGAGCGTTTTTGCTCACCCTCAAAAAGTGACAACTTTCACATGCTATAAAAAAATATCTGTGGGGTATTTTGAGCTAAAACTTCACATACACACTCTGGGGACATCAGAGACTTATTTTACATCTTGTGAAAAAGGGCATTATAGCACCCCTTTCAAAGCCAATGAAAAGAGCTATGTTTTAAGACTAGATTTGAATGCAGATAAAGTAAAAGCAGCCCTAATGCAGTTTGTAAGGCTGTTCCATAAAGTGGGACCAGCCACAGAAAAACCTCTATCACCCCGACACTTTAAGCGAGTTCTTGGAATTTGTAGTAAGTTTTGATCTTCAGACCTTAGGCTTCGTTTGATTACGTAAAGATTTATAGAAACTTTAAGATTTTTAAACTCAATTCTATAATTAACTGGCAACCAATGTATATCTTTCAGAAGGCGAATGACGTACGTACATTTTTTCCATCCTTTCAGAAAGCATGCAGCTGCACTTTGAACCACTTGTAAACAATAAATTTGAGACTTAGATATAAAGACTTTTGAGACTCCATCATGGTAGATGGAGTTGCAATAATCCAGCGGATAGAAACGACTTAGTTTTAGCAAGCAAGCGGAGATGAAAGAAACTAGAACCAATCACAGCGCTAATATGTTTATTAAAGGGGTGGTATAATGCTCTTTTCACAAGATGTAAAATAACTCTTTGATGTCCCCAGAGTGTGTATATGAAGTTTTAGCTCAAAATACCCCACAGATATTTTTATATAGCATGTTAAAATTGTCACTTTTTAAGGGTGAGCAAAAATGCACCGTTTTTGTGTCTGTCCCTTTAAATACAAATGAGCAGCTGCTCAAAAATCGACTAAAAATTACGTTAGGAAAAGAAAAAACGTTAAATTAATTAGCTGTGCACTGTGCGCAGTAATTGGTAGCCTTGTTGTCCGCCTAAATGAATTATAAATAAACATAAAAAACTAGTAGGCTATTTGCAGTATATTAAATCGTTTTTGACCTAATTATTTTGCACTGAAATTAGTCTGACACGAGTCTGTCGGCTCTGACAGCGTTGCATCACGTGCACCTGCCCAATATCAATATCAACTATGTTGTCAACTAGTGATATCACAAGAACTTTTGAGGAATATGCAACATAATTTAGACAGTTGTTTTTGTCATATGTATTATAATAACTGACAGACACTATCATTTCAGCTGCTCTGTGCAGCTCGCACAGAGCGAGCCTGAACATAGGAGCTCAAGTTTCGCGGCTGAGACACGAATAGACTATTAACTTAAAGCTTTTACTCTTAAACACAAAAGGCACGTCCACTTTAATAAAATAATAATATTTATTAAACAAACCAGATCAAGTAATAATATTCAGCAAACCTTCTAGTTGACTACTTTCTTCAATCTTTCTTCAATCTTCTCCGGTGGTTTGGGCTAATCCAAAAGACGTGAAAACAAGGGGGGTATTCTGAAGACAGACTGTTACCTGTGAAACAGGGGTGCTCTGAAAACACCCCCATTAGCAATTAGTGCTTTCCATCTGATGAAAATGAACGCGGCAAAACTAATGAAATGAACGCGGCAAAAAATCGACCAATCAGAATTTTGGTCGAGCCAGAACGTATCGACCAAATAATCGATTAATCGACTGGGAGATTACAGCCCTATTGAATTTGAGCATCGTGACTTGGCAGATGTTGTTTATGCTCAAACAGCAACATTACACACTAACTAAAGTTAGAAAAGTGAAATCATAATCAACCACCCCTTTAAACTTAAGAGAATTGAACTAGAACGGAGATTGCAAGCCAGGCCTTCTCATCCAACATCAGTGCCTGAACTCACAAATGCTCGACTGGACGAATTGGCAAAAATTCTCACAAAAACACTCCGAAATCTTGTGGAAATCCTTCCTAGAAGTGGAAGCTGTTATAGTGGCAAAGGGGGCACCAACTCCATATTAATGTCTACGTATTAAGAATGTGATGTCATTAAAGTCCCTGTTGGTGTAATTGGTCCCAATACTTTTGTCCATATAGTGTATGTACTTGTGCTAATGAAATGTATGTGAGTCAGGAAATTCAGCTCAGTACAGTATGTTAGCACACTAATTTAACAAAGGGATGCTTTGGTTGTCGCTAAAGTTTCACTTTACATCGTAGGCCGTTTGACTGACCCAAGCCCTGGCAGTACTAGCACTTGTGGATTGGAAAGTTCAGAACCGGTTTGCATCTCTCCTCAGAGCTGGTATGCATGTAAGTGCAGCTCTACATTTGCACCACTAGATGGACATAAAGTCAAAGCTATACCTTTTCTAAATCCCGTCCTGTATTTTCTCATTTTGTCCCTTGCACTCTCTGCAGGTGTGAACTACTATATGTCTGTGCTTCCATTCCTGGCAGCAGTTCAGACAGGTGTGGTTGGGAAGGGGGAGGTTCAGATACAGATCCAGGTCCCAGCGGAGGTGGCTCCTGATTACTGCTCCAGCTACACAGACTGCTCCACCAAACACCCCGATGCCATGTCCAAATGGCAAACATTTTTCCAGGTGTCATTGTTCAGCTCCTGTTACTTTCTCTCTGGATGCACATAAACATTCACATTCGCGCATTCAGCATATGCTTTTTTTCCAAAGTGACTCACAAATGTGACCCTGGATCACAAAACCAGTCACAAGAAGCACGGGTATATTTGTAGCAAGAGCCAACAATACATTGTATGGGTCAAAATTTATTGAGAATATAAGCAGAAGAGATGACACTGTACATGACGACTGCTACCGTAACAAACACCACAAACTAAACACAATACAATGTCAAGCAATAACAGCAATTATCATGCATGCACACATGGGATATTAGTAGTTTAAAGGGGGGGTGAAATGCTATTTCATGCATAATGAGTTTTTTACACTGTTAAAGAGTTGGATTCCCATGCTAAACATGGACAAAGTTTTAAAAATTAAATTGTACGTTTGAAGGAGTATTTCTGTGCCAAAAATTGTCCTTCCGGTTTGTCACAAGTTTCGGAAAGTTTTTTTCGAGTATGGGTCTGCGTGACGTCAGCTAGGGCGGAATTTCCTTATATGGGTCCTAAGGGCACTTCTCCCGGAAAGCCGCGGGCGCGCGCGCACTCGTAGACCAGAGAGAGAAGAGAGCGAAAGCAGTACCTCATCAAAGCGCTCTGCTCGGCTTTTGGGAAGTCAATGTCACCAAATAAGTGGGTTTTTGGTTGCCAGGGCAAGACAACCCTGCACAGATTCCCAAAGAACCCAGCGTTAAGGGACCAGTGGATGGAGTTTGTTTATTCGAAGCATCAAGGGAGTTGTGTAAGACTGTTTGTTCCCTGCATTTCGAGGATGATTGTTTCATAAACAAAGCCCAGATCGACGGATTTGCAGATCGTCTAATGCTTAAGGATCGAGCAGTCGCAATGATAAAGGTTCGCGGTCGCAGGCGGTGAGTAAAACTGCTTCAAATGTCTCTGTGTGTTGTTGTTAGCTCGGCGCGTTAGCACAGCTTTAGCTTCGCCCACACGGCCCGCCTCCAGCCGCTCGTTTTTTTCCGGAAAGACTCGGTACAGCCTATCTTTCTTTTATAAATATAATAAAACTAAAGACTTTTTGGAGATATGAAGGATGCAATACTACTCTATAGGTACTCAAGATTAACAGGAGATTGAGTGAAAATGAGCATTTCACCGCCCCTTTAAGAAGCACCGCATCTATACGTAGTGGGGGCCAAACGTCTGTGACCACATTGTTATGACAACAAATGAAAAACCATTTAAAGTAACTGGAAGTAAGCAAATTTGTGACAGTGCCCACGTTAAGGTCTTCGTACGAAAGGTTGTTGAGACTTGTAAGCTCAAGCACTAACCGCTGCTCTTTTCTGTGTTTCTCTGTAGTCTCTGAAGCAGATCAGTGAATCTGAGGACACAGATTTTTACAAGAAGGATCAGATTCTGGGACTGATGTGGGCAGCAGAGGAGGAGTCTCTACTGACCGCATACACTGCCTGCAGTGAAAGGTCCATATATGCATCATAACACATTCAAACATCTAACATCATGCCATTTCCCTAAACCAATGTGTTGATACTCTTCGGCAGGGGCCTTCTGTTTTAACGAAACCTGTTTTAAGGCTTCTTTTATCATTGCTGTAGGCAGAAGTTGTACTCCTCTCCCGAGGTTCGGTTTGGACAGAGCTGGCTCCGCTCGGCAGCGTATGTAGCAGCTGCTCATTTCCACGCCAACATCGAGAGGTCAGAGAAGTTCATGGCTCCCTTGCCAAGCCGGGTTCTGCAGGAGTCCGACAGCCCGCCCAACATCGCCGATCTCAGCGCAGAGGAGAACCACACACTCTACATTTTCAGCTGGATGAACAGTGTGAATCAACTGCTTGGTAAGAATATCAGAGGGATGGAGAGAGGTTGTACAGCAGGAGTCCAAACGTCTGAGACCACTAGGGAAATTTAAATACTTTTCTGTTCTATCCTATCAAACATCGACATGGAATGAGGATGAGTAAATCATACCAGAGTTTTCATTTTTGGGCGAATTAAAACCTGATCATGTTCTCCAACATGATCCAAAGAGCATCAGGGTTATTATTGTTAACTAAAACTACTAAAAACATCTCTGTTAATTGAAATAAAACATAAATATCAGTTGAAGCACTAAAATTATTAACTGTAAATAAATAAAAACTAAAACTGAAATGAAAATAAAAAAGTAGTTAAAAAAAGTAACAAAATGTCAAAAGCACATGACAAAATGACTAATAATTCAACAAAAATTAACATGAAAACTAAAAATATAAGCTAGTTCAAAATATTAATAAAACACTAAAATAACAGTGGTTTCAATGGAATAAGAAAATCTGACTCTCTTGTTAGGGGATTTACAGTCAAAGACCCAGAAGCAGATATAATGAATGAAGACCCGGAGTCAAGTGTGCAGTCAATTGAAGACGAGAGTCAGAATTATAATAAATGAAAGAAAAGATTTACTGAAGATAGTTTGCAGTTTCATCAGCAGAAGTCAGTTTCAAGACTCACTCACACAGGAGATCGTAGGCCGCCCCGCTTACAGTTACAAAGATCACAGCAGTGATACCCTTCACCACACACACACACACACACACACACACACACACACACACACACACACACACACACACACACACACACACACACACACACACACACACACACACACACACACACACACACACACACACACACACACACACACACACACACACACACACACACACACACACACACACACACACACACACACACACACACACACACACACACAGCAGTTATACCCTTCACCAAGCTGTAAGCTACGTCCTTGATCAGGTTGAATGATTATCATTGGCTAAGAAAATATATAAACATAATTTTCCACACACATACAGATAGACTGAAGCATATCTCCGTCGATTAGACCCTGAACTTAGGCACGTCACCTTCCACCCTCCAATCTGCGTCTCTAGTCGCCAACATGTCAAAGAAAACAAGTCAGTCTCTAATAATGCCACTTGTTCCTTACTCTGAAACCAAGAAGACTAACACACACACAGACACACAGCTTCTTCAAGGTTGGATTTGGCCAGGCTCTAACTATAAACTGGAGAGTCGTCTCAAAACATCAAGATAATGCGTTCTTTCTCTCAAGGAGAGGACACTTTTAATATAACACAGTTCTCAAGGAAAGGACACTTTAGTCTAACTGGAAAGTAAGGCTTTAACAAAGAAATGGTCCCTTAAACTATAGACTTCAATGCCCCCCTGTGACCATAGTTGTCAGAGTACCATAGAAAAGCAGATGGATGTATTGACACATGTTAAAGAAGTCCATAATTCATTTCTGGAAGCTGGGCTAAATGAGCAAGCACTGTTACTGCATTCCTGGCATTTAATAATAATATAATAATACATTTTATTTATTTGGCGCCTTTCTGGACACTCAAGGTCGCCTTTTAAGCCAGACCCTCAGTCACCTCTCAGATAGTTCATACAGACTAGAAAGAATACATGAAAGGACATTTTTGATAATCACACTGGTAACGTCTAGTAAAAAAAAGTCATTCAACTCATTTGATATTTGGAAGGAAAAATATTGATTAATACCTTGATTATAATCACTCATTAGATATACATTGAAGCAGCAGTGGATTCCAGAATCCACCCCTTCACGCTCTACAAAGAGTCACATGATCAGTGTCACTTACATTTGATTAGTCACCTAGAACTAGTTTAGAATCTCCTCTTAAATGTTCATTTTAATGTTTAATTTTGTATTCTAGATGGTCATTGTGGTCTCAGACATTGTGTACATGTGTTTGTGGCTCAATAAAATTGATGGATTAGTAAAAAATCTAAACCATAATTAGATTAGATCATGCAATGTATTTTTTTTTTTTTTTTGGTGAGAAACAATCTCACATGATTTCATGATCCCATGTTGCACAAAGAGTTTCTTGTAGTATAGCATACTTGTTGCAAAATTGAATCGTTACACAACAGTAAAGTGATTACAAGGCTAACTTAAAATTTCTAATATTTTGCAAATATTAACCGATACAACTGAAAACATCTGTGATTAACTCATGAATCCCATCTCAGTGCATTACTTTGCGTTTTGGGCAGGCGGTTCCCTGGTGAGACTCTGGCGTAGTGCTATGTGTTCAGCTCAGGCTCGGGAGAAAGGTCAGGCCCTTCTCCATGACCTCGTCCTCGACCCCAAGTTCCCTGTTAGCGGTCTGATGTCAATCCTGACCGAGATGACCACCAGCTGCTGACATCTCCAACAGATTTAAGAGCTGGGTAAAATCAGATCTGTTTGTTAATCTGCAGGAGTGTGTGCTGTGGCCACAACACATGCGCCATTCACATCTTTAACTAATAAAAAAAGAAGAAATCAAACACTGCTCCTTTCCATCTCATTTATTTAAACCAGACAAAATACACAAAAACATGACAACAATATGTCTATAATGAAAAAAAATACTTTAAATTCTGTGGCTTTATATAACAAGACTGTACACGACTGTACAAGAAACCTGTGATAAATCTAACCTTAGGTTAACAATAATACTAAAACAAATATTCCACTGGCACACATACAAATAAAAAAGTCAGTATGCAGAATGAATGGGCAAATAAAGTACAAATGATGATCCACAGCCCGTTCTCAGTATGTGCAGCTGCAGCCAGGAGAGACACGAGGTTACGCCGGAAACCTCTAAACACCTCACAATAAAAACACTTAATTTCTAACAGCTTTGTTGTCAGTACTGCATTTTTGTCCAATGCCAATTAATTGAATTCCTCATGTCATTGTAATGTAATAACACTATTTGACTGGCACACAAATGTGAGCTCAGGTTAAAACGACTCTCCCTTGAATGCGTTTGGGAGCATGTTTCTCTTGGACAAGCGGCAGCATCAAACGCCATGGAGTGAGAACGGGTTGTGATCCAGTCGCTTGTATACCCACCTTTAAAAAGAGAAATCATTTTCTGTATGATTTTATCAGTATCGTACATCTACAGGCCAAATGGGTTCTTTGTGAATTTTCCAAACATTATTATATTGTCTGACCTGGTATTGAATTTGCTAGGAAGTCCATTGTGAAGACTGACAGCTGTTTGCACTGTTTGTACTGTATATGGAGAAAGACAGACGTTGCTTTAATAATTCAGCCCTAAAACCCTTCTCAGATTTATGAATAGCAATCGCTTTTCTGACATGATCCACACCTAAACTCTTCAGAAGCAATTGCTTTTTAGGAATTAGGTAAATAATGTCCTGTCTGTTATAGGGAGACCATAATTTGACCAAACATAGATGCTTGTGAACTAATGCACTTTAACCTGTTTGCTCGAAGCTTGATATTAATTCCATTAAGAAAAGCATTTCCAAAAATCACAGCGTCAGCATAGTGCACATTTTTACAACGGGATTTGAAAACATTGACCTTCACCTAATAAATTATTTCCATTCCATCATATGTATAGTTAAATGTATAGGTAATGTATAGCGATTATAAAATAAATAAGCCTGGGTCATGTAATTAATGTCATGTGAAATGGCTTTTTCCTTGTGTGTTGCACCATGTCGTGTTTCACTCATGTATATATATATATATATATATATATATATATATATATATATATATATATATATATATATATATATATATATATATATTGTGTATAATCATATTGTGTTACTCGGCTTTCCTTTCACGCCCATGTTAATAGGCTGTTCCTGGTACACCCTTCTTATGTTGTCAAGCTGATCCTCATCTATATATTCATAATCATGCACATCATTGTCCTCATCTTGGTTGTTTTCGATGGATATGTTGTCCAGACTTCGGCCCTTGGCGAGAGCTGAAGGAGAATCAAACGGCAACAAAAAGTTTGGGTGAGGACACAAGGGCACACAAGCCTTAAAACACAGCCTGGTAAAGTGTGTCATTTTTTGTGTTAAAATACCTTCTCATGTCCAACCTAAATGTGTAGAGCTAATTATAAAAGAAGCAACTAGTAGATAAAAGATAGAGCAGATACAGCAAGTATTCAGGAAACGTCTCGGTTACGTATGTAACCCTCGTTCCCTGAGTAGGGAACGGAGATGTTACGTTATGATGACTAATGGGGTTTCGCTTAGAAAGCCTCTCACCTTCGAGAATACAAAACAAGCCAATGGCAAGAAAATGCCATGGGTCTGCGGAATTTGCATTGCGTAACTCCATCCCACCTCGTAGGCATATAAGGAAATACGCTGGCAACATGCAGTTATGTTTTCTCGCTGAGGAGCCGAGACTGAACTCAGGCGTTCCAGCGGTACAGAGAGACTGGCATGGTCGAAGGACTCCTACTTAACACAGGAATACCAAGTTACACTTGGAAGCATATCTCTGTGGAAAATGCAACACAATGCCTGCCCGAACGGAGGACTTACAGAATACACATATGACCCGTGAGCGGGCTGCATATGGAAGAACACTGGGGTATCCAGCCCGCAGGGTGGAATCTTTCAACCCCAGGGGTGGCAAGGTGGCTTGCCACCATAACAGACAAAGAGCTGGTCTGAGGTCCTGAAACACTGCGTTCTGTCTACGTAAGCACGGAGGGTGTGTACTGGACAGAGCAGTGCCAAGGCTGGGTCTGCCTCATCCAAGGACAGCGCTTGCAGGTTCACCACCTGATCTCGGAAGGGAGTGGTGAGAACCTTGGGCACATATCCAGGCCGGGGTCTCAGGATCACGTGAGAATAGGCCGGCACGAATTCCAGGCGCGCTTCGTCAACCGAAAATGCCTGCAGGTCCCCTACCCTCTTGATGGAGGCCAATGCAACCAGGAGCGCTGTCTTCAATTCTCGGTGAGAAGAGCACCAGGTGACGAAGAGGTTCCACTTCAACACACAGACATGTCGCGTGGACAATGCTCTAGCAGAAGTGATGGTACTCAAACCTGCCTTCCCGTCCAGAAGCCACACATGTAGGTTCCATAGATCGGGACGAGGGTGCGGTGCAGAGCCAAGTGTACCGCCAGCAACTCAAGGCAATTGACATGCCAAAGGCGCTGGGGTCCAGGAGCCCGCGGCAGCATGTCCATTGCACATGGCGCCCCAGCCCATGGTGGAGGCATCGGTTGATACAACAACATGCCTGGAAACTTGTTCTAAGGGCACTCCGGCCCGTAGAAAGCTGAGGTTCATCCACGGAGTAAAGGTCCGACGGCAGGTTGGAGTAACTGGTACTCGGAGCGTGCCTAGTTGCCATGCCCACCTCGGGACTCGATCGCAAAGCTAAAGCTGAAGCGGTCTCATATGAAGCAACCAGAGCAGCGTATCTGCGGCTGCGGATGCCATATGCCACAGGAGCCTCTGAAATAACTTCAGTTGAACTGCACTCTTGCACTACGTGTACTTGCTCGTAAGCTGGGCGCACATGGCGACCGAGTCGATTTCCATACCAAGAAAAGAGATCCTCTGCACCGGGGAGAGTTTGCTTTTTTCCCAGTTGACCTGAAGGCCTAGGCGGGCTAGGTGCCGGAGCACTTGGTCCCTGTGTTCGCAAACCTGGTCTCGAGAGTGAGCTAGGATCAGCCAGTCGTCGAGATAATTCAAGATGCGAACCCCGTGTTGCCGTAGCGGCACAAGGGCTGCCTCGACGACTTTCGTGAAGACGCGAGGTGACAGGGCTAGCCCGAATGGGAGAACCACGTACTGATATGCCCGCCCCTCGAAAGCAAACCGTATAAATGGTATGTGTAGAGGAAGAATGGAGACATGAAAGTAGGCGTCCTTCAGGTCGATCGCTGCAAAAAATGAGGCAGAATGGCCGGCCTGGACGTGGGAGGTTTTGCGTCCCGGTGTGGGGGAACAGTCATTTGCCGCGTCCTGACAGAGGAGGCCAGGGAAGGACCACCGTTCCACGGGGGCCTGCTCTACCAGGGGTCTGGCGACAGAGGGGGACATGAGTGGCGAGGCTCGTGAGCGGCGCGCACTGTCATCCGAGACCTCTGGTGGTTCAGAGATGGGTGTGTCAGTTCTTTCTTTAACCACATTAAGGTGCTGTCCGACGGGGAGCGAGCAGCGGGGGGAGGAGAACAAAAGATTCTCCCCCAGCTCTCCACCGGGGGAAGGAGTGGCCCTGCTACCATCTCCTGTGAGGAACTGATCGCCATCTCTAAGCAGCCCGTCTCAGGGGCGCCGCTTAGCCTGGCGTTTAGCGGGGCGTGGGGCCGGAGCGGGCTGGGGCGCCTTCCTGCGACCACTTCCACGGCGAGGCCCGGGTGAAGGCTGCTGCTGGGGCCTGGCGGGAGGGGTGGGAGCCGCAGGAGGGCAACCTCGGCGGAGAGCAGGTTGAGGTATCTGTGCTGACGGCTGGGTGGAGGCAGCAGCAGGTCATCGGGGCAGAATGTGTTTAATAGCCTCAGTCTGCTTCTGGGTGGTCGAGAACTGTTGACCTCCGGGAAGAAAAGTATTGGGGGCAGGAGTCAGCGCTCGCAGCACCCAAAAACCAATCGTCCAGGCACGAGCGCTCAGGACAGGGTGGAGGGTTCCACTCAAGCCAGATGCTCGCGGCACTTTGTTCCACACCGTCACCCTAAAGTCACCCTGGCCATCAGCCAAAGTACCACCTCTCGAGGAGGGGGTAGATCGGGGTGTGGATGAGGGGACTCTCGCTCTAGTGAGGTCATTGAGTCTCAACCGCAGTGTCGCGATGGTCATGTTCCCGCAATGAGAACATGAGTCATCCACAAAGCCTGCCTTAGCGTGATCTAAGCTCAAACACGCAAGGCAGCGATTGTGCCCATCAAACTGAGAAACAGTCCGACCGCAACCAGAAGTGCACGGGCGAGTCATCTTTAAAAATTACTTGTTTTTGCAAGCTCTTTTGTGAGAGGGGAAAACTCTGCAGAGTGTTGAAGCAACCAGGGAGAACACACGACTGGCAGATCTCGCTGGAGATCGCTGTCACACCAACACCTGGAGAGTAGCTCGTCTCGAAGAGTGAAGAGAGAAGATCTCAGAATGGCTTGTGGAGTGAAGAATGCTCTTGGCTTCGAAGCGAAAACATAACTGCATGTTGCCAGCGTACTTCCTTATATACCCACGAGGTGGGGCAGAATTACGCTATGCAAATTCCGCAGACCCATGGCATTTTCTTGCCATTGGCTCGTTTTGTATTCTTGAAGGTGAGAGGCTTTCTAAGCGAAACCCCATTAGTCATCATAACGTAACATCGCCATTCCCTACTCAGGGAACGAGGGTTACATACGTAACCGAGACGTTTCCTGAATACTTGCTGTATCTGCTCTATCTTTTATCTACCAGTGAAGGTGAGAGGCTTTCTAAGCGAAACCCCATTCGTCGTCACAACGTAACTCGTAGTGACCACGAAAGGGAACCTGCAGTTCCAGTTGGTGGCACAGACATTACACACTTCACATTCAACATATGCTGATAAACACTAAAGAGAAAGTTCCTACCTTTCTGCAGGGTAGGTTTTGGCAATGTGACTGGACTAGTGGGAATCTTTTTGTCATTTCCATTTTTTGAGTCACTGCATTGCATGAAGTCATCTTGTTTTAAAGGTTCAACACAAAGAGTCTGTTACGGGGATGACAGAACAATAGGAAATTACATGATGTAAATAATAAGTGAATATGAAAGTTGTGTTAGCGTATTTTTGATTGCTTTGCCATTATTTTCACAATCAGTTTTTCAACACCCCTTGTACAAATCATTGACAAACAGATCATAAAATCGCAGATTTTGAATCAATGAGCTTTGTACTTAGAGTTTTGAAAATTTACCAGAGCAGCGTGAACATTTAACAATTCTTTAACAATCACAGCAGTATATAAAATATTTAAATGCATTAATATACTTGGGTACAACAGGGCTAAAGACACACCTTAAGATAAACATGCTTTTCACTGCTCTTATAGTGTATGATTGCAGAAAAAAATATACATGTTTGTATTGAACATTGATGGAGCAAAAGATTCTATGTGAAAATAAATAATGTGTTTTTAATAATGCATCTTGTTTTTAATAATTAAACATGCATCTTGAAAAGCAGGTGTTTTGGAAAGTGCTACGGCAAGTTATCTAGTGGTTTAGAGGAATATAAAATCAAAGGCGCCTTTAGCCCTGTTGTTCCTTATTATGCATGTATCATTATAGGTCAGGCTTAAAATGTAACACTCAGTTTTATACAGTTTATAACAAAGTCTTTCTTTTATACGTCTTTCTATCATTTTTTTTGGTCTCCTCCACTAACAATGTCTGTGAAGATGAAAATCTGAAAGTGTAACGAGAAACAAAATGTGAAAAATAATTAATAATTAATTTTTGAGAGACCTCTATAGACATACAAAGATATATATATATATATATATATATATATATATGTACACAATATATATATAAACAATATAACAAACAATATTTAAACAAGCTGAATATGCTTGCAGATGTGCAATTTCATTATTTTATTTAAAGAACAATAAATAACCTGAATGGTTGCAAAAAAATAACTCGCTGATGAATCAGAGAAGCCCTTTCACCAGTGAGGTGTGCAGTAATAAAATGGTAGAAGATATCTCTTATAAAACGGTTCGGGAAACACCCGTAGGAGTGTAGGCTACAGCGCCTCCTGATGGATCATGCAAAAAGACAATGCATTAAAGCTACAATATGTAATTATAATTTTTTTAGCCGCTAGGGGTCGCTAACCTCTTACAATAACAAAGACGTAGTTTGATGACGCATAACCCCTAATTTCCACCAACTGTGGAACAGCTGCGGATCCGCTCCGGCGATCCACAGCCCTCCGGAGCAGATATGCAGAGCTTCTATTTTTACCGGATGCCGGAGAGCTCCGCAGCAATTCAGCACTTATATCGCGCGGTCATACGTGAATTCGCGACTCGTGACTTCAGCTGTCAGTCATGGCCACAGCCGTTCCGCAACAAATCCGGACCTGGTGGGTATTGAAGGGAGGCGGAGCACGGAGCCGACACGCAGCGGAGCCGATCCGCAGCCATTCCGCTGTTGGTGGAAATCCGGGGTAAGAGGAATTATGGAACTTGTCGTCATGCTGCTGATGGATCTAATAATGTTTATGGATGAGTGAATACATTGATGTTTTTAACATGACTGTGGTATGAAGCAGGGCTTCAGAGTCCCGGGGATATAAAGGAATTAGGACATTTCAAGTGCTGAATAATACTCACACAGGTCAGTTTATTTGACGAATGAAACTCGTGAGGTAACACAGCACTGTTTCACTTGGTCTACACTATCACACTAAACTGCATTTGAGTGTGTTGAAAGTTATAATGTTATTCTATATGTTAGTTTGTCTGTATGAGACTAGCAGTAAGCTAGATCAACATTAGAATAACATACAGATCATATTCTAACATTTCATCATGTTGAGCTATATAACATTGATTAGTTTTATGTACATTTGCTCACCTGTCTAATAAAGAACATGCAAGAGAGGCGACTCTGTCAAGTCGATGTTAGATGTCTTTTTATTTCAAAAATCTTACATATTGTACCTTTAAGAATCGAGAAATCTTTTTTTCTCCCAAGTAATTATCTGGATATTGTTTACTATGTGTGTAATAATGGCAAATAAAGGCCTCTTTCAATGTGTGACATCTTATGTTTCATAAACCTGTTTTTTGTTTGTTTGTTTTTTTTTGGTCAAATGAATCCCTTCATAAATTAACATCATATACTGTATACTTGTCATGTTTTCATTTTTAGCCATTGTGTTTAGTTTTGCTTTGGCTTTTAACACACAAAGCTGAGAACCATCAGAACTTCATCAGTTTGGGTGTCTCTTGAGCAATTACTGCGATGATAGTGATACTTAGGATGGACTTTATTAAAATATAATCCAATATCCATGTATTATGCATTGGCAGATATTTTATAATTTGAAAAAATCTGCTAGTGTAGTAGACAAAATACAGAAGTAGTATTCTACATACAATTTAAAAAGTAATTTTTGCAGTGTAACTCATTACCCATTACATAAATTTGTCAAATTTGGGTAAATTTGACATGTATTTTCTTCTAAGTATGTTAATGCTTCTGCATTTTTTACTTACGAGAGTTCTACGAGTAATGAAACTACTGCACAGTCTCATGTAGCCTGACTTTTGATTATCAGCGAAAGAAATATATGCCACCCATATATCTCGTTTGGCTACTTCCCAGACAGCAAGTTAGTGTCGGCCCAGATCTGGTACACAGGCCGACATTATGGCTTCTGCATTTTTTACTTACGAGAGTTCTACAAATAATGAAACTACTGCACTCTGCTTCAATTGAGTCTCATGTAGCCTGACTTTTGATTATCAGCGTAAGAAATATACACCACCCATATATCTCGCAAGTTAGTGTCGGCCCAGATCTGGTACACAGGCCGACACTATGTCTGGGTTGCTTCTAAGGGCTAAAACTCTGAATATTCTTTCAAACATGTGAAGCCACAGATTCCGGCAAATCCAAGAACTACTTTCAAATCCAGTGACTAGTTCATCATAAACACAAGTTTGTTTTCTAGCAGACTGATGTACCCCGACTCTAGTATGTTGTAGAAAGCCGTAAAATTATAAGGACAGCGAAATAAATATCCAAAGCTATTCTACCAGCTTACATTTTAAAATGATCCTCGTTCATTATGGATCTTCAGTTTTGCTTTGTTGATAAATTACGAGTATTTTCCCACACCAAGAGGCTTGCTATTGGTTGCCGCAGTGAATTTAGGTGCCATATTTCACCAAACTTGAACCTCACATGAAAATTGCATAGGGAATCGGATCTCACATAGATGAAATTCATCAACATGCCGATTCCCCAGCAACCCAGACAGCAACATAGTGTCGGCCCAGATCCAGCCCACATCTGGTATGGGTGGAATCGACACGTACCAGATGTGGGCCAGATCTGGGCCGACACTGTGTTGCTGTCTGGGAAAGGTAAATGTGACAAGCATCTTAAGGCTGCAATTTGAACATGAAGTCCGTAACACCGAATACAATAAAAGACACAGTTTACCTTGGGAGAGCAGCTGGAGTTCTCACTGTTTGCGCTCTCAGATCTGGATGTGAGCATCTTGGGGGGTCGCGGTGGAGGATGTTTGGGTTTTTTTGGCGGCCGTGGAGGGGGTGTAACAGTAGCGACAGCGTACCTCCTGAGTGTGTAGTAACAGTCCTCTGAGATCTCCTCTATGGCTGACATTCCACTACATGTTGGACTCTCGCCAGCCCAGCGCTGTTTTACGTTAAGGATCAAGTCTGTACGATTTACTGGCACCTCCCTGAACTCTGAGAGATCAAGGTTTGACACGAGGAGGCAAGGGTCCGAGATCTCCTCCTCAATGTGCAGACCAGGCAGTCCAGCCAGAACGTCCACCTTCAAAGAGAGGTCACGCACAGACACTTTGACGTTGAAGGGCAGCGGGAACCATCGGCATATTTCCGCAATGGTGTATTGACGCTTGTCCCGAACCAGCTCCATGAATCCCCCCTCCAAACACATGGGGAGGCACACAGGCTCCTTCACCTCTGTCCCGTGGCTTTTCTCTGTGACTTTCAGACATTCAAAATTATCAGCTGCCTTCTCGATCCCATTGCGTGAAACCGCACAGCTCTTGCCTTTTGTCACTATAAACTCGTCTCCAGCATGAACAGAAGCAAGCCCGCTGTACACCGACTCGAAGTCTCTGGTGGCGACCACACGTATCTGTTCGGTCTCGCTGCGTGCCCGTTCCAGATCGTAGGCGGTGGGGAACTGCCGGGGCCGGCGCTTGAAGCGACCGTTATAGGACTCTGGGATAAGAAAGTGTCTTGTTGATTCACGGCACATTTCCGAGGCCAGGATTCGTTTGGTATGAAAAGCATGATGAACGATCACCTGTTTGGCATGGAAAAGGGACTCGAGCTCTGGTGAAAGCTTGAAATGGCTTTCACTTGACAACTTGGCCACCACAGGAAAAAACTCTGGAGGCCTCTTCAAAACATCCGGAAGAGACAGAGGCTGCACAAAGGAGTCACAATCAAACTCTTCTGTGACATCCACTACCTCCACGTCCAAGTTTGACGGGATGAGCAGAAATTTCTCGCTGACTGTGGGAAGAAAGAGTCCAAGTTTAAAGGAATGTGGAACAGAAGACACACACACACACACACTTACTCACACACACACACACACACACACACAGACACACACACACACACACACACACACACACACACACACACACACACGAACACACACACACACACACACACACACACACGCACACACACATACACACACACACACACACACACGAGCAGAATGGAATTTTTGTCCAAACAAACTGCCTATAAGCTTTCATATGTTAATTTAATTGAATGATGATGGTTTATGTACAGATGGCTTTATAAAAATGTTTACAAAGAAACTCTTTCCACTCGTGTTTCATTAAAGGGGTGATGAACTGAGAAATCAAATTTTCCTTGAGCTTTTGACATATAAGAGGTATTCATACTATAAGAATATCCTGTAAGTTTCAGAACTGAAAACTTCCTTGTTAGTCCAATAAAAGCTTTTATTGACACCCGTCACAGCGAACGACAGGTTTTTCAAAGTGGGGATCTATGACGTCAAAGGGTATCAAACCCCGCCTCCGCAGAAGAAGATCAACGCCTACTTCAACACAGCCTGTTTAGCCCCACCCACTGATTCGCGCATTACAGTTTTTTACGATTGCTATGACAGATTTTTCAATACTTTTAACAATTTTCCAAAACTCTTAACACAGTTAGCACTACATCCGCCTGTGTAAGCTATACTATTAACACATTTCTTGTTGCTTTAACACAAAATGCATACAATTAACACAAATTTAAAATGCTTGAACTCCTTTTACACACAAGCTCAAACAAGACCAAAACAATGGATTTTTACTGCCAAATTTACCAATGCTTTAACACTGTATGTCAGAACAGATAACACCATGTTCTAAACCTAACCTTACAGTAAAGTCAAGGTGAACAGCTGTTTATATTGTGAACTGAAACACAAATATATCCCCTGTATTTTATTCTATTCTTACTGAGAAACAGCTGATTGAATTATGCAAATAATTAGAAGATGACTCATGATGAGAAGTTGACTCTTTTTTTTTATTATTATGGTGCTTTTTCTGTTCGTATATTTTGTATTTTCACATTATTCCATTGCTAGTGAGA
The DNA here is from genome assembly GCF_949319135.1 of Squalius cephalus. Lineage (NCBI taxonomy): Eukaryota > Metazoa > Chordata > Actinopteri > Cypriniformes > Leuciscidae > Squalius > Squalius cephalus. The sequence continues at coordinate 2,042,661 of NC_137133.1, read as the reverse complement.
AACAGCTGATTGAAGTTATGCAAATATGGGACAATGTGGCATTCCACCATTCCCGTGCAGTCACAGCCTGGTTTGAAGCCCATCAGAGGATGATGTCCATTTTCCTTGCCCCATTGAGGAGTTTTCTCAGCCTGGAGATGAAAGGTTTTTGACCATAGTCCACAGGACCAAATGTCCCTCCTGTATGCAAAAGATGCTGTATACCAAGACATCACAGCTGAACACTACCAGGATAAGGCAAGCCAAAAGATTCTTCCCAAGATGCCTTGCCAGGGAAGATATCAGGTGTGATGTGGATGAGAACGTGGACAAATGCAGAAGACCGGGCAGATTAGAAGATGGCCTTTTCTGTTTGTATATTTTGTATTTTCACATACCATAATACTGTAAATGGCAGCTATATTGCATATTTTTGTTATCTTGCAGAAATGTCCTGTTGCAAATAAAGCCGTTACTGCAGCAATTCTGTCTCTGTCTTCTTCTTTTCATAAACCATACATTCTATAAAGCTACTCTAAGAAGGGTCATTTACTGTATTTTGTTGTATTGAATTTCTGCTGCAAAAAACAACAACAAAATGCATGCATTTACATTACAAACAAAACAAAAATGTGGAGAGACTAAATGTAGAAGAAAAAAAAACTGCAGTGCAAAACACAATCTATGATCAATACAATATAATGTCTATTGTATAACGGCATACCTGACACATGTAAAATAATGTAGTTTCTGTAATTCCATCTGATGTTAGTGTTTTTTTGTCATTGTGTTATGATTGACTAAATGTTCCTGTTGGAAGAGAACATGTGTTAGTGTTTTGAATAATTATTTGATTTTGAAACATGTTTGCAGTGTTTTGTTAGACATAGTGTATTGTGTTAGTGTATTATTGTATTTTGAAAATTAGTTTTGGAGTTTAGTTTACAATGTGTGATTTTGAGCATGAAATTAACCGTTTTGCTAATTGTGTGTTTTAGGTGTGTTGGTGCGTTAAGAGTTTAGGAAACTTGTTAAATGTATTGAAAAAACTGTCATAGTGATTGTAAAAAACTGTAAATGAAACTCATTATAATATGCAAAACTGTTATCCAATCATAGCAGTGGCCGTTTACATCCAAGTCTTCAATGCGGCACGCCCATAAAAACCGAGCGTTTCAGGAGCTAGGCTCAAAACCAGGGTAGAAAATAGCCTATTACTTATTCATTTTGATGTTTTTGAATGTAAAAACCAAGCGAACGTCATAAGTTGACCTCAGACAACAATGTAAAAAAATGTAAAAAGCCAGTTCATGACCCCTTTAATAAAGCCTAATGATTTTCCCAGCAAGTCTTTTACAGTTTTTTTTGGATTGCTTAAGCACGATTTTCAAAACAGGGCCCGTGTTTTCAAAACACTACACACAATTAGCATAACCACACACCCAATTAGCAAAACACTACAGATCCTTTGCATAATCAAACACTCTTGTAAAAACTATACACTTCTGTTTAAAAACCACACTTTGTTACCATATGAAACACACACGTTTCACATTACTATACTCTGTTTTCACGAGTTACACTCTGCTGTGATAAACCTAAAACACTTTTAGCACTTCTACTTCCCTATGATTAGAGTATGCTACCCATACACAAAAGAAATTTGTTTGAAATATATTTTCAGAGTATATTTTGGAATATATGCAAATATTTGAAATTGCCCCAATAAATATATTTCACACTTAACATCATATATTTTTGTTATATTTCAATGTATTTTGAATATATGCCACATTTATTTTTGACACTTTTGGGGACCCATACAGAAAAAAAATACATTGAAATATATTCTGAAATATAACAAAAAATATATGATGTTAAGTGTGAAATATATTTATTGGGCCAATTTCAAATGTTTGCATATATTCCAAAAAATACTCTGAAAATATATTTCAAATAAATTTCTTTTGTGTATAGGTACCATCAACAAAGTACAGATATAATGTAAATTTACCGAACACTACACAAGACCAATGTTGCATAGTGAAGAAACTCATTTATTTCTCAACACGCCCAAAATGTTGACATGGAGATTCATAATACTGTAACAAAATGTCACTTTACGTAGTGTACTGTAAGTTTACTGTAAAAAAAAACAAAAAAAAACCCTAGACATTGTCTCTTCGCCTAGCTGGATCTGGCCAGAGAATTTCATCAACATCGCAGGCAATGTTGCAAGACACCTTGGTAAGAAACTTGCACTCTTGAATGACTGCTGCTTTTTATAGTGCTTATACACCTGATTGATGTGTCTACAATTAAGCAAACAACTTTGCACACCTGATGACTGTGTTGAACCAATTGGTTGGACGGTGCGGTAATTTGACAGTTAGTGCTTTGGTATTGCAAGGAAGTGACTTCATGATAGATTTTTGTGTGTAATGTATGTTAAGTGTGTTTAGTGTTTTGCAAATCACTGTGTGTAGAGTTTTGCAACAAGTGTGAGGTTGACAATGTGCTTATAGTTGTGCAAATATGGGCTGATGTTTTGCTTCTTGAGTGTAAGGTTTTGCTAATAGTGTACTACTTTTAATTTTAGTGTGTAAGCAATCCAAAAAAACCTGTAAATTCATCTTCCATGATCAGACAGCAAAAACATCTAACCCTAAAACTGACCCTATTAATCTAAGGGTGTGTTCACACTTATACAGTAGTTTGGTCCTCACCAAAACAGAAAAAGATGCTTTAGTCCTGGTTCACTTAACATTCAGACTGTCATGTTTAAGACCAAACATACAGATGCAGAAAACATCCGAAAACAAAACAGCTTGCAGCTTGCAACTTGCAACGGAACTTGCATAGCATCCAAAACATGTTGGGCTAAATGCGCTCATTGTATGTGCAAAGATATGATGGTATTTTTACAAGCTGAAACTCATGAAGAGCTTAGAATATGTGTAAAGGAGTCAAAACAGCAGCAAGAATCCCTCCGTCACACACACACACACAAACACACATTTCACTGCTCCAATGCTGAGAAGAATTTGACTTCTTTTTTAGGGTCGCATCTTGTGACTTCACGTCGTGTTTTTGGTTGGTTTACATGTCTTTGGTCCGTGTTGTGTTCATATTTCGAGACTCGGCTCATTTGATGCGCACCAGCGTTCAGATGGCAGCGTTCACACAACCGCACTAACAGAGCAATCGCACCAGGGTTCATTTAATCAAACCAAACATGCCAAGAGTGAACACACCCTAAATGTCCTTCAAACAATATACATTTACTTGAAAAGTAAAATATTATCTCTTGTTTTCAGAGAAATATAAGATTTATAGTAAAAAATTAATTAAAAGGGAAAACTATTTTTTTTCTCATGCCTTTGGCAAATAGTATTTTTCATTTTAAGCATAAAGCTCATTCAATTTTGTTAGATTTCTCTGTGAACAAAAATAATTATATCTTTGGTTTAGATATTTTTACAGGAAAACAAGAGAGAAAAAAAGATTTGCTGCAGTGTCGCTATAATTTTGTTATTAATAAAGTTTGTGCACACCGCTAGAATAGAAATGAAACTAGTGTCATACTCACGACTCGTAACGGCCTTCAGTTCATACACTGGAGTCAGGATCAGCTCTCCAGACACGTTCTCCAACAAACTGGAAAAAAAGAAGTCCTTCTTGGCCGGAGCTTTGACCTCGGTTACAGTCCTCTTCCTGCCTTTGGAGATCTTCCACTCCGCGACCTCTTTCAGGGTGTAAAACTGGTCGTCCTCACACTCTATGAAGTGTCCCTGCTGGGAGAAGCTCAGGCTGAAGCAGAACTTGGGCTCTCGGAGCAGAAGTTCACACTGCACGTGTCCAGCGCCGAGCTCGTGGGAGACGCCGGTGATCCTGAAGCTGTCTCTCTCTCTGATGAAGCCCTGAGGCAGCTCGATGTCCTGACAGCTGAGGAACACGGGCTGGCCCAGCCGATGAGAGCTGATCTTCAGCGAGACGGCTATCTCCTGAATGCTTCGGTACGGCTGACTGTCAGACACCAGTTTGAACAAACCTGTCACACACAGCACAATGCCAAAATTGAGCCGTTATGAGAGCAAAATTGGTGACAACATAGAGAATGTGGATTATAATAAGTGTACAAACACATAAGTTGTTTAGTGAGTCATTAGCAGGGGTATCATCATACACCTATTTATTGGTAGGTCGCTGGGTCACAGTCCTGGCTTACTTGATAAGCTTCTCACCATTGTGAATTCTCAAGTGGACTTTAAGGCTTTCACCTGCCCTATTGTTCACAGCCCTGGCTTACTTGAAAGCAAAGACTTTAGATATACAAAGGTGGCACACTTGAATTACAATCAATGGGAAAAAGTGCAATACGCAATATGGTGGAATAAGTCCCGCCTTCTAAATAAAAGAGCCAATTGCAAATTGGTAATGCCATTGCATCACTGCTGTTGGTCCAGCCTGAAAAAATTCACTTTGTCATGATTTAAGCAATTAGAAACACATTTTGTCAGATCTGACAGTTGTCAGATTTCATTGGTGATTTCAAATATGAAAAAAGGGGATGGAAAGGCTTAGCGCCAAACACTAGTCCCAAACAGATGATGAATTAACTTCTTGCAGTGCATTGATAAAAAAAAAAAAAAAACTCAAAAAACAGACAAAAAGATCTGCACACGAAAATTGGCCTAAAAGCTCATAAGATTTCGCGGGCACCTTGATATCAATTTGACGTCAAAAGTTAATCAAGACTTGATCAAGATACTGCATATCATTTTAAGGTCCGTTTGTAAGGCAATGTCTTCCAGTGGTAATTAGGTGAAAAGAGAAAGTTAATACCCACACTGAAATTGGTTTATCGATATGCAGGTCAATATGTTTGACATTCAGTTTACATCAAATCAATGTCATGGATTGGTTTTGATGTCAATTTGAAGTCCATATTTGACAATATTTTTGACACTGATTTTGACATCAATTTGATGTCTTTTCAACATCAATTGCCCACTGATACAGTGCAAAAGTGCAACAAAAGTGCAGGGTGTGATTTCAAATATGAAAATGATTGGCTTGAGCAGCTTTGGAGAATTTGATGTTTCCCCATTCAGAGAGATCGGAGCTAACTATCTGACTGAAACAGCTGGTGTTTCCAACATGGCCGCCGAGTCAAATGACTTGCCTTAAAAGGGACTTTGTGCCCTAGGCAAAATAAGACATGCCCAATGGAAAAGATCGTAGTAGTTACATGTCCATCATCTCTGACTCAGTCAAGTGAAGACGGAGGTCATCATCCTCCAATCCAGCCCAGCACTGCAACATCACTTCTCCATTCGGCTAGGATCGTCATGTACAGCGCTATCCTGGACAACCTCAGGGTTGTGTGTGATGAGCAGCTGACCTTCACAGACCACATCTGCATTTTATAACAGTAGGATCAAACCTCTGCAAATAACCAATAAGGCAGCAGTGTGCTTGGCCTTTAATAGACAGCATGAGTTCCCGCTTCACTCGTCGCTGCTCACACCAGGTTCAAGACACTGATGTTTGTTTCCTCATACTTCCTCTCACTTCTACAGCCAGATCTACACCCTCTCCAGAAGCCTGAGAGATCGACACTCCACCGTACATCAACAATAGACACACAATCACTTCACTTTCACTGTTCTCCGCTGGTGGAATGATCTTCTCAGTCCAGTGAGAAGAGCCGAGTCTCTTGCCACTCAACATTCGGGATGGTTGAAACATGAAGTTGTATCACTGTCAGTTTAACCTCTCAGAAATGATCTACAGGGTTCAAATCTCTATCATACAGGAGCACGACCTGCCCGAGGCGACAGCACATGTCGTGAGCCACGGTGTATTAATAAAAAATAAAAAAAAATAGGTAGGGAAATAAAAAAAATCTTATTTACAGTTTTTTTTATTCGCTTTGGTACTATTTTCACAAGTAAGGTGTACATTTCCAAACCTCTTAGTGCTAATATCACAACAGATCTTTTTTTCAAACATTTCATCATGTTTTCAGTTGTGTTAGCACAATACACAAAATCACAAAGTATCCTTTTCACAACACAAAATAAGTGTTTCGTCTACATGTTTCATTCACAGTCACTGCCTTTCATAAAGCTCTTACTATCAAACCTTAGATTTGCATCTCTTCTTGTTCAGTTTAATACATTTGTCTATTATTTAATCCAACTGATCTTAATGGTTAATCAATGAATCATTTGGTACACCCATAGATTTCTATAGATATTGATTATACAGTTTCTATAGAACTTGTTTGCAATTTCCGATATGGATAACCAAATTAATTCTTTTGACATAAGTGATTTATAGATAATAACCACCATGATGTTCAAAGTATGTGTGTGTGTCTGTGTGTGTGTGTGTGAGAGAGAGAGAAAGATACAGAGAAATTTGCCATTTGAGAAAATAAAGCAGAATCGAGTATAAGTGAGAGGAAACAGTCGATGACTGTAAAACTTCAGATTGATCAGAGATGCATCAGTAGACGGGAGACAGACGGCATCAAATACAGCATTTTACATTACAGTATGTATGCCATGTGATACTGTAAACATGGTAGAGACATTACTGTAACTCAACCTTTATCTGTAAAGGTCCACTACAGTATATTCAGTATAATTTACTGTATTCATTGCCAGCAAACTCTGTTCTAGCACAGAACCTCATGGCTGTGCTTCATCACAGCTTTTGATAGATACGATTACAAACATTATGGATTCAATTACTTCTAATGTGGCAACTGTAGCCTGTATTACTGTAATTATTTCAGCAACAATGGTGATTTGAAACATGTATCTTGCATTGTTGAACTGATTGTTAAAGTACTAAATTGAAAGAAGATCATACTGTTGTGTTTCTGTGATTAAACCAAATGTTCTCATTACATATTACAATAATCTTGTGTTTGAAACAATGATTATGTGGACTGAAATGTGTATAACTGTAATGAAAGCATGAGATCAGGGTTTGAAGGAATGACTAGCTGTGTTACAAGTGTGATCAGTGTGGATTTTTGTACTAAGAGTTTTGAAAATGTACGCCTTACTTGTGAAAATAGTACCAAAGCGAATTAAAAAAAACTGTAGTTTGATGTAAAAAATATCGACTCAAAACGTTCACCAAAATGTAAAAAAACAAACAAACTATAATCCTGGCTGAGCAGACGGGGAGATTTGCAACACGACTTCCTCCGTTCGCATCTATTTGAGACACAAAGACTGAACGAAATGGAAAGCCGACATCTGACACAACTGTGAAAGTACTAGCACACGCACACATACTCTACATTTCATGTTTTATGTATCTGCATTTGATTTATGCTTGTGGAGTTTTTTGGTGTTTTTGAACTATTTTTGAAATTTTAAAATTCATTTTAAGCATTTTAATTAAAAAGGGAAACAATGAAATGGAGCATAACTGGGAGTTTTGTTAAAGTTAATTCAGAAACAAACTGATGACATGGGATACATTAAAGATTTATATAGACTTTTGAGGGTATAATAGGATAAATACTTAAGCAAAACTGCAACTGAATGGAAGCTGCTGCTCAAATGGACTGAGCGAGTTTAGTTTTCTTCTGCCGCATTTCAACCAACAATAACTAGATCACTTACAAATCCAAGATACAAATCAAGCAAGTTGTTTTAGCAAGTTGCTTTCCAAACAGAATTTTTTTTAAATATCTGTATATAAAAGAAAGAAATGACTTTAGTTTGTAAGGCCTGGCTCTGGCGTGTACCTGGATACTCCACCGGTATGTCGATCTGAGTGTTGCTGGAGCTCTGCGCTGTGAATCTGGTGATGGTGATTTCGATGATTTTCAGCAGATCTCCAGTCGAAAGACAGCACTCTCTTCCAAACATCTCATACACGCAGCCTGAAAAACACCAGTGTTTTCACACACACATTAAACATGTCAAAGCTCTCAGGATTCCAGTCCATTCAGCTTGTATTGCTGCACAAATCAGAGTACTGGAGCAGTTAAAAATGCTGAAATTATGTAGTGTATGCAGTTAATGACATCACGAACATCAGGCATATTACACAGCGGAGAGAGCTAGAAAAAGATCAGACACAGGTTGGTTTCCGCTCATGATATCATGTGGTTTGAAAATAAACTTTTCTTTGTTTCTTCAACTGATATATTAAGGCATTCAGTCATCTTGCCTGTTACAATTAACTCTAAATCATTTAAAAACAAGTTTTATTTTGTTGCAAAATCATATTTGATTTAAAAAGGAATTTATATATATGCAAGGTGTAAGGATACCCTCGTGTCACGTTTTTATATATGTCACGATACCATATTATTGCGATATTCCAAGACATATGGTAAAAGGTTAACAAAAATTGCACTGTTGATTAAAATGCTAATTTGGTATTACATTGTGTGTGTAGGCTAAATGAACAGGCTTGGACTTGGTGCTGGAAACCCAAAGCACAGGACAATAGAGACACCAGAATAACAATATTCATGATTCTGAAGCTGAAAATACTGAATTATTTTAGATGAATATGTTTGCACTCTTTCACTGACTAGATATATTTAAAATAGTGTAGGCCACTTTTTACTGGTAACATCAGACATTTGGCCTTATCAGGACCCACACATATTCCCCCATTGCCTTATTACACATTATATTCAACATTATATATAGCAGTTTAATGTAGTAGCCTACTGACACTAAAACTCAGTAAACTTGATTTTTTTTTCTCACACAGTAAATTAGTTTATTTATTTTGGATGAACTATACACAATATAGTTGCATTTTTGTATTGCGATATATTGTGACACGTTATGTTGTTACACACATAGTGCTCGTCTTCAAATCCAAATTACGTAACAGGATTACATTGTCTTTTATCAAATTTGTCAATTATTAACAACATATTTTTCAACATGTCCACAGTTTGTTTCTCAACGGCAAACCCTCACCTAGGCCAATACGTGAGACGGATATTCTAGATATTACGACGTTCAAAACTCATAATCACAGCTGTTGTCTGATGAACTCTGAGCAGGATTTAGCTTACCTTGATAGTATATTCCTGACTGGATCTGAAGCACTCGAGGGAAAGTTGTAGGATCCACAAACTGTGTGAATTCATGCAGTGTCGTAGCCATCTTCTGCTGTGTGTGTGAGGAGACGCTTCTAGAGCTGAGAGCGAAGGCTCGTCCATAAAGCTGGACGGTGGAGGAGAACCCTGATGCCCTTCGGCCCTCCAGATGACCCTGAGCTCAGAAGTGTAGAGGGAGAAGGAGAACGAGACAGCGAGGCATCGAGCGCAGAGGAGGAGGAGGAGGAGGAGGAGGAGGAGGAGGAGGACAGGAAGCCACCTTCAGCTCGAACACCACAACTCAACGCATTGTTAAGCAGAGCTGCACCGGGGATTCTGCAAAAGTACTATGACATACATGACATACAACAGCTCCCACATCCTCTGCCTGACTTCATGACACCAGGGCCAAAACTAAGCAGGGATCCAACTCTTCGAAACAAGCGTTCATGTCACTGCAATATATCACTTAAAAAAAAGAATCTTGTAGTTTTTACAGAAGAAAAACTGGCAGCTGTGGTTGCCAGAAAAAAATCTGTAAAAAACTAAAGAAGTAAACATTTACAGAAAGATTTTTACATTTTAAAACTGTAATTTACAACGAAAAAAAAAAAATGTTAGCTAGGCCACGCTGTACTTTTAACATATATTGATACTAAAGAGAAAAACACATGACGGAAATACTGAACCATCATCATAACACACACCACATAACACTAAAATAATGCTACATAAAACTCCAATGCACGAACAAATAAGATGAAATGTGAAATGTCACAGGGAAGTTTACGATTTGTTACTGTAAATTATAATATGATTTGTTCGGTACATTTAACAATGTTCCACTGTAAAATGGGATCTATTACAGTTTTCCCTGTAGGAGCAATAGAACTTACTCTAGACCAGTTAACAGATTTTACTGTTGCAGTTTTACAGTCTATGGACATTTATTATAGCAATACTGTGGCAGTATTACATAAACGGGGAAATCCTCCACATTCCAACCATACTCATTTTAAATCAGAGGAAACACATTCTTTCACATATCCTTTTTTTATTCAAAGTATTTGTACTTTTTGACATTGTATTACAGCCATAAAGCCAACAACTACAGACAAAAAATACATAACTTATTTCACATGATGAATTTTGCTGTTGTTTTGTTTTCTATAAAATGTCTGATCAGCATCAATACTGGCTGCAACTTTCTTCTTAAATTGGCTTTGATCCTAAATACACTAGAGTCTAATACTGTATATATTTTGAATGATACACTTCATTGTTTGCATTTTTTTTTCTTCTCCATTTCCAGCACAATACAAATGTGAAAACATCAGAAAAAATAGAGCTCTTCTCTTTCCTCCTCTCGGAGATCTCCTCAGAAAAACCAACAGAATCACAACCGTTACGTAAAACAAATCACTAGAACACGTAAAAGATTTCAAATAAAAAAGGAAAATACATTTTTCAAATACAACAAAAAATAACACTACTTAAATCTGTCTCATACAAAGAGTGTTTGCAGTGGAAATTTAGGCAGGGAATGATAATGATTGTTTTGAGCTTTCAAAAATGCAAGTAAACAATAAATACAAACAATGTGCTTCATCCCTATAGACATATTTACACAAGTCTTTGGCTTATGCTCATCATCTGCTACCAAAAAGGAAAAGAAGAAACGTAATAAGCCAGCCATTAGAGCGGAGTGCAGTGTTCTCCGGTCAAAGTTACACGCTTTCCCTTCCGACACAATGTCCATCTACACGAGTACAGCTACACATGTTATTAACAGGAACAGTGACAGACACACGCATGCAACAGCTCGGCCTTATGTTTCAAATGGCTGTAAAAAAAGAAGGAAACGTAACATGATCTGGACCGGGCGGCCGGCACTTGAATCCCATGAAAGTCGACACGGATGCACAGACATTTACACGGCGCTCGTCAGAGAAGCTCTCCATTAGGACGTCTCGATGTACTCCAGGGCCAGGTCGTAGCAGAAGCGGTACTGCTCCTGTGAAGACGAGAGCACATCGAGATATGAGCCTGACAAACACCGGCTCTTTACAGAGGATGTGGTGTGTGTGTGTGTTTCAAACCACAACAGCTCTCAATACTCTTTACTTATCAGCTTGCTGGCCAATTAACATGAACACTTAGCAATTTGTAAATAAATGAGAATATTTATACATTTTATTTATACATTTATACAAATTTATACATTTTAAATAATTCAAAATGTGAATTCTTTCTGTCTTAAAAAAAAAAAAAAAAAAAGGGAGGCATACCATGGGCTTTTATGGAAATGATGTTAGGCTTTCGTTGTATTCGATGTTAATGTTTATGTACATTTGTATTTATAGTGTGAAATCTCAGCGCTAGTCTCCGTTAAAAAGCATTACACTGCAAAGAATATCTTTTTCCTAATCAGTATTTTCATTGATTCCAGTAAACACTGTAAAATCAACACAAAAAAACAACAAAAAAACAAGTGAAATAGGAATAGTATGTGGTACTGACAAATGCTTAGTTCGTATAGTTCACTTACACAAGAGTTCCAGTAACTAAAATAAACTGTAGAGAGTACTTGATCATTTACTTTAAATACATATAATATTGTTGTGTTTTGCAGGCTGAATGTTGAAGTCTGTGTGACTCAAGTATGATCAGTTGCAAGATTGTCACAAATATAGAGGGATTATATAATTAATTAAATTAAGAGTTTCACAAGGTGTTTAGGACAAAATTATAAAAGATTATTAATTGACATGAAATATTGTTATGTTATACATCATTCATTCATACATACATATTAATAATAATATTATATATATATATAATAATAATACTTCTCTTCCTTTGAAACTGAATAACTGATTTCTTGTTGCAATCGCTACATCAATGTGAAGAGAATTACAATAGTATAAATGAAGTTTAGCTAAAAACATTTTAGGAAAATCAACATCAATTTATGAAGTCATCTTATGTGATGTTCTCTCAAATTTTCCAAGTTGTATTAAAATTTCAACATTCAAGATGACTTCGGGAAATGACCTGCAGAAGTGAAAAGTCCATTAAGATTTTCCCCGCCTCAAAAACCACTCAAACCAATCTTAATCTTAATCTTAATCTGAACCTGGGTTTTAGTATGTGAATAGTGCATTACTAGATTTTTACAATTAAGTAAAGTTAAGTCAAAAGTGTTAGTTAGAATCACTGTCGGATTAGTTAGGATAAACTGTGTTTTCAGAGGATGAGCCTTTCCTCCGCCACACACAATGCTTCTCAAGTAAATGTAAATCTAGTTTTAAGGATGCTGGGAGATTCTTACTGGACAACAAGACAGAAAATACAGTGAGGTTACACTTTATTTTAAGGCCATGTTGTTACAGTGTAATTACACAAATAAGCTGTTAATGAAATACATGTACTTACTATAGGTTTGCTAACACTTTTACAGTGTCCTTGTTACATATGTTACATGTACTTACCATAGTAATAACAGTAAGTTATGCATAATTACATGCAACTAACCCTCAACCAAATACCAATCCCACCCTAACCCAATAGTAAGTACATATAGTTTCTTAATATTACTTAAAAATATTATTACAAGTCAAGTCAAGTCAAGTTTATTTATATAGTGCTTTTCACAATACAGGTTGTATCAAAGCAGCTTCACAGTATTAAATTAAAATAATACATCAATGTTTGTTTCTAGTGGAACGTCCACGTTTGGTAATGCTGATCAATGGTATTGTTGATTGATTAATTAAATTAAATATCCCCAAATATCCCCAACTGAGCAAGTTACACTGTAACTTGTACACTATTAACTATTACACTGTAACAATGACACCTTAAAATAAAGTGTAACCAAATAAAGGGTAACCGGTTTGGATTACTATACATCATTTACTGTTATTACTATAGTAACTACGTGTAACACGGGTAAGTACTGTATGTCACCATCAAATAAGGTGTTGCCTCCGGTGACTTCCTCATCCTGCTGACACTAGTGAGTGTGTGTGTTAGTGTAGTGTGTGAGAGGTGCTGCTCATACCGGGCTGTCCACCATATTGGGCTTGCTGTTCCTCAGACTCTTCACCGCATGAAAGACGTCAACAACATTCTGCCGCTTTATCATCTCACACACAATACTGATGGCACAGAACATCCCACTGCGGCCGCCTCCATTCCTACACACACACACACACACACACGTCAGATGATTTTCCCCGTACTGCACCACTGTACCAGTGTGTGTGCAAAGACTTCCTCATCACATGTGTTCTCGAGAGCAATGCGGGATCTTTACAGTCACCTCATGGAGATCGTCCTGCTTACTGGGGCTCCTCGTGACAACATGAACGTGCTTCACTGGGTTGCAGTGTGTTTAAAAAACTGTAATAATGACATACAAGGCCACTTAAGTGCACTTAAAGAGACACTTTCATGACTGTGTTTCTTGACATCTTTTAAAACGTGTAATAATATCAAATTAAAGTTTCACTTTAAAAGCACACTTTAAATCATAAGAAGTGCACTTATCTTCATGTGTAGACTAACATACTAAAGCACATGTAATTATAATTCATTTTAACTGTAATGTGTGATTTGATATTACATTTAAAGTTAATATATTTAAAATGTACTACAAAAATATATGCAAGTTTCCATAGAAATGACATTAAAGTATATTTTGGTTAACATTATGAAATTGCATATACAGTTGTGCTCACACAGAGTGGGTCAAGCACTCTTAAGTTCAGCTAATTACATTCATATAAACTGAAACTATAATACATTTTCATTTCATTCAAATTAACATGCAGTTTAGTGTCCAGAAACATTTAACCTTTAACGTTTCACGCGCAAACATATTCTTTGTAAGTGTGTTATTTCTGTAATAAGTGCTCTTTTTAAAAGTATGGTAAAGAATTTAAGTCTTTATTACTTCAACCTTTTTTTTCTGTAAAGCTTCTTTGAAACAGTAAAAGTGCTTGATAAATAAAACCGACACGAGAAAGGACCAGTCATAGTGTGCTCTTCATGTGATGTTTGGGTAAATCTGATATCAGTGAGCGGACATTCATTCACAGATAACACACTGACAGGAAATATGAGCAGACTCTCTGTGTGTTCATGGCAATACTGTAGGTATCAAAGCATTTTGAAGATCTGATACTATGACCATCACAAACTGCTGTGTGCTGGTGTTGTGACTGATCATCTATACTCACAGGCAGTGTATAATAGTGCGTCCATCGCCTTCCTCACACTCCTCCTGCCATTTGTCCACCTGGAGGATCAGTTTGAGGAACGAGCGCTTGGAGGCGGGGACTTCCCTATGCCCCGCCCATCCCAGGTACTGGAACTGACGGACCATCAGGTAACCTTCCTGAGGCTTGGGACACACACACACACACACGTCAATATGTGATCCTGGACCACAAAACCAGTCACATGTCGCACTGGTATATTTGTGGCGATAGCCAACAATCCATTGTATGGGTCAAAATTATCGATTTTTCTTTTATGCCAAAAATCATTAGGAAATTAAGTAATTTTCCTACCGTAAATATATAAAATAATTATTTGTGTGAGTGAATGCAGCACAATCGTGAACATAAATGGACAACTTTAAAGGAGATTTTCTCAATGTTTCGATTTTTTTGCACCATCAGATTTTCAAAATATTTTTAATTTTTGATTGACCAAATATTGGCCAATCCTAACAAACCATACATCAATGGACATCTTATTTATTCAGCTTTAAAAAAATTGACCCTTGTGACAGGATTTGTGGTCCAGGGTCACATATAGTGATGCACGTCTAACCCAGACAGAAGTGCGGCTCTGCACTCTGTGGCTTAAAAGCTTCAGAGACCTGTGAAAACTCACTCTGGTCAGGTTACATATCCTGAAGAGACGACTAATGACGTCACAGTCCATCGAGCTGGATATGCAGTCCACCTGTACAGGCCCATATCTCAGCATCCCCTCCTCCGGCCAGTACTGAGGACAACCCTGTACACACACATTACACTCGCATCAAACACAGCAGTCTTTTCACACCTATTGTGCCCTTTTACAAAGTCTTTAAATTAACTTTTTTTTTATACTGTATATCATTTTAGGGGGACTTTAAATGATCATGCAAAATGTTAACGACACTTCAGCTTGAATCTCACCTGAGCCAAATCGATCTCGTTCAGCATGACGATGGAGGTGCATCCGTAATCATACACCAGCCTCCAGAAGTCCTTGACGGTGTTGGGTAGAGGATGCTGGGTCACGATGAACGCGGCCGGCTGCCTGTAGCTCTGCACGACATAGAGAACAATGTACTTCCTGCAAACACTTACTCTGCTTTGTGACACTTACACACAAACAAGACAAAGATGGAGCTGTTCTCAGGATGGCCGACGTGTGAATGTGTATGATCATGCAAGGACCACAGTGAGCGTTCGGAAATGAGAGAATGATGTAAACGTGTGTCGGTTCATATGTGTGTGTATGTGTGTGTAGATGTGTCAGTGTGATAAATGAACATCTCTGTAAGTGATTAAATGCATTCATTTTCCTTTGCATGCTGTAGCAAACCCAATATAGAGAGGTTGAATGGAAAGTGCTGACATACCACTAAAGCCACGAAACAAATCCAGTCTAACAGAGGCAGAACTGAATCAGAAATTACCTGGTATTCTTCTGACGGCTTGGTTAAAAAAAGTCCAAGAGTTTGTGAAGCGTACGAGGAAGCGATTTAAAATTACCCTCTAAAATCACAACTTTTTGAGCTCAGATGATTCTGGCTGTTAGACCACCATCTCCCAGGGTCAAAGGTCATCGGCTGTGAAGACGTCTCTGAATGGACATGTCGTTCTCAGATGTACAGAGCATTGTGCACACTGAAAGACGGTGCTCTACATTAGACAGACACGGGCGGATTCGTTGCTTCACTTACGCAAACAGCCATGACACATGAACCACTAGGAGATGGATGCACACCAATCTAAATACTGAACAAATGCATTCTCAGATCAGAAACTCGCCCTCATGTCATTCCAAACCGGTCTGACTTTCTTTCTTCCGTGGAAGACAAACGGAGAGATTCTGAAGAATCTGTGGGCAGGATATAATGAAATCATGCAGTGACTCTCAAAACACACTAGCAGCAGTTCATCCGACCCGTGTGCAGAGAACAGGCTTGCATCTCAAGTCTCATTTGTGCTCGTGTTCAATTCAAACATGTCGTCTTGAGTGTGAACAAGTGTGTGTGGGGTATGAACGACTACTTCTGTTGTATGAAGTAAACACTGTGCTAAACATCTCCATTTGTGTTCCACAGAAAGAAAGAAAGAAAGAAAGAAAGAAAGAAAGAAAGAAAGAAAGAAAGGAAGGAAGGAAGGAAGAAAGAGAAAGAAAGGAAGAAAGAGAAAGAAAGAAAGAAAGAAAGGAAACATCCAGGTTTTAAAATGACTTGCGGGTGAGAAATGATGAAGGAACGTTTGGAATTTGAGTCAACTTGTCTTTTAATAAATGACAGAATTAAAGCAAGAGATTCACAGTTACACTTACCTCGCCCTTTCCAATAAGGTTACCAAAAGAAATTGACTATTATTTTTGGAAACCCAAATAAAGGAATGTTCAATTTAGGACCACATACAGCCATCAAGAAGAATTCATTAATGACGAAAATTGAAAGCTTTCTTAATTCAAGACAAATAATGGATTGCTCATAATAGAGCAGCTGGAATAGGTTTTACAGTGGCTCACGCTAACATCTGTCCCACTCAAAGGACTTGCCACCTGGATTTGTCTCTAGCTTTCTGTAGCTCCGTTCCAAAATCCACTGAGCGATCTCGCTGTCTAGTGGCGCACTATAACTCCATAGAGTTATACAAGATATACATGCACCTCATCCACCATTTTTTTACTGAACTGGCTGATCTGATAAAAGCTATGTGTACTAAAGCTAGGCATCTTAGAAGGCGGCAAAGTTTAGCTGCCTACCCAGACAGCAACATAGTGTCGGCCCACATCTGGTACGGGTGGAATCCACATGTACCAGATGTGGCCCGGATCTGGGCCGACACTACACCGTAAAAATAATACACTACATCTACTCAATAAAATTGTGGCAAGAGATTACAAGCTATATTATTAATAAAATTCAACAAATAAGATTTGAGTTAGAATGAATAAAATGAATTCCTTAAAAGTCAACCATTTAAAATGAGTAACTGCAAATAGCACACAAAAAAGTAAAATTTAGATGGTAACCAGATGATAGCGAGCAGAACCAATGAAGAAAAGAGAAACACAAGAACTTCAAGTGGCTTAAACCACAGCCTTAGATGAAATCAACTGGAAATACATTAAATCTCTCTTATTACAAACCAGACTTTATTTCTGTCATTCGTCTACAGAAGCTCTTATTGAGAATTAACAGATGTTGATGTTTTATTGAAAATGTTTATTCACCATTATGATGACCAGTGTTTCCTTTAGGTGGGCAGTTTGACTCTTGGCTTTTTATGCGAGTTTGAGGTTTTTGTAACGGTGTTTTGCTAAAGCACATCATTTGTTGCAAAGAAAGCCATTAACAAAGATGGTCAGATGATATAGTTTTCAGCATCATAAAGTAAAATAATTCACTAATCTTATCACTGACCAAAAGTAACTATTTGATATCGATAGATTTTCACCAACATTATTTTGTTGTCACAGATCAGACATTCAGAATTTTTGTATTTTAAATACACTGTAGTTTTTTTTTGGTTGTTTTTTTAAAGACAGACTGTGTATATTATTTATTTATTTTAGGGCTGTCAAAAGATTAATCGCGATTAATCGCATCCAAAATAAACGTTTGTGTTTACATAATATATGTGTGTGTACTGTGTATAATTATTTTGTATATATAAATACACACACATGCATGCTGTATATATTTAAGAAAAATGTTGATTTTTGTATAATTTATATATAAAAAAAAATTATATTTATTTATACTACAGGGCTGTTGAATGCTTGAATCTGATTGGTTGAAGAACGTTCTAAGGTGTGCATTATTTTCAGGGAAACGCACAGCTAAAGTAGTTCCAGCAGGTCTTGACCGCATTACAGTTCCATATCACTTCGCGTAGTTAACGGTAATAACGGAAAATAGGATACAATTCATAACAAGAAAAAACATGCAGCCCCATGCGCTTGATCTGCAATTTTCAATGTCTAGCTTCACAATCAATGGAAACATGCAGTTTAATTTTAATAAATAAAGTATATAGTCCTAGGCTATCTATAATCAATAGAAAATTAAACTGAATATAGGCTAAATAAATGGATAGTCCTGCAGCACGGATTTTTATTGCAGATAATATATAACAAATAAATAATTATTGATAGGCCTACTTGTTAAAATGGCTTTGTGTTTCATTTATTTGGCTAGTCTACTGTCATCTGTCAATAATGTAAAAAAGAATGAACAAATTAATTATAACGAATTGAATTAATAAATAAATAATATTGACGCACATGCTTTTCTGTCTCATTATTGCAACATCTCTCTCTAATAACTGCATAAAGCCGAGCCGAGGACACACTTTAAGGCCGGTTATGAATGTAATTTGATGACTGATCATTCATGCCCAAACACGTGTTCAGCGCGTTCAGTCTGTGTTCAAAGTCGGTGTTTAAAATCTGCTGGGATGAAAACAGTCAGAGAATGTGTCAGCTAGTCGTGTGTCCCAGCATTAGTCTGCTATCAGTGGCTCAAACCTCCATTACTAACTCTAAAATGACGTTTTGGAATTAGCAACGGAGGCATGGTATTACATGCGTAAGAAATTAGTCCTACATACAAGAGCGTTTTAATGACAACAACTTTACAAACGTCTTGAAATACATAATCTGAACAATGTTTCGAGGTGTGGTAACTGTAGTATAAGCGGAATAATTGACTTCAGGCCGTTGAATTATTAGAAAAATAATGCACACCGAGGTGTAACTCCGCTTCGCGTCGTGACCGCATTACCACCTCGGGTGTGCATTATTTTTCTAATAATTCAACGGCCTGTCGTCAATTATTCCTTACATTTAATATAAATTATATATAAATATATACAGTATATGTATGCAAATATTTCTGTGTATTTATATATACAAAATAATTATACACAGTACACACACATATATTATGCAAACACAAACTTTTATTTTGGATGCGATTAATCGCGATTAATCTTTTGACAGCCCTAATTTATTTATTTATTTATTTTTTAACATACAGACAGTGTATTTAAAAATAGAAAAAATCATAATGTCTGATCGGTGCCAACAAAATATTGTTACTGAAAAACACTGATCACCATAATGATCAAACTTTACAACAAAACATCAACATCTAAACCTGTTCATTCCCAAAAAGAGCTGCAGACGAATGATAGAAATAAAGTCTGTCTGGTTTGTAATAATTTGAACTGATTTCATCTAAGTCAGTTTCTCTGTCCTTCAGTGATTCTGCTTGTTATCATCAAATGTCTTCAATATTGGCAATAAAAAATAAAGAGTTCTTAATTCATCTCTGATGTCTGTCAGTAGCCGCGTTTCCATTACCCTTCAAATTGCGCAAATTGAAATTGCGAATTGAAAATACGCTTAATGGAAACACGTCAATTTCGCAAAAACTCCCATTTATCGCAAAAAAGTTTTTACGCTCGCATGAGGAGGTTTTTCAGGCAATTCGAAAAAGAAATATTTCGCAAAACTGCAATGGAAACAGTTTTTGCGCATTTACAGGTCACCTGACTTAGAAGGCGCTTGGACAGAATACGAGACAGAGCTCTTTATTAAATTCATAAAAGACAAAAGAATGACAGAAATACTGGATTCTAAACCTCAAAGAAATGCCACAATCAAGACCTCGACGCAGAAATGAGTGAGAAAAACCCAGAAACTCCTCATATGTGCCGCTCACAGACACAGTATAAGGGTCTTTCCTTGCCATTAATGCTTGGATAACACGCCTACGTTTCCTTCCATTACTAATAATAATGTCTAGTGCGGTACGTGGCTGTGATATATATATATAAACTTACCAACGTCCGTTTTATGATTTTTGGAATGACTTATCGCGAGAGGAAAAAATGATGTTTCAGTCGCATAACATCGGTTAATGGAAACGCCGTCATTTCGCAATAGTTTTTTGTCGATATTTAGAAAAAAAATCGCAAAAGTTTTGCGCGAATCTTTAATGGAAACGCGGCTTGTTATTCAGATATTTTTGTTTAAATTGTACTTTTTAAAACGGCTATTTGCAGTTACTCATTTTAAATGGTTGACTTTTAAGGAATTGATTTGATTCATTCTAACTCAATTCTTATTTGTTGAATTTGATATACAATATTCCTTGTAATCTGTTGCCACAATTTTACTGAGTAGATTTAGTGTATTATTGTTACAGTGTGTGTTGCTGTCGGGGTGCCTGTTGGCTGGCCTCCGTCGGCAGCTCACTAGGTTTTGGAACAGAGCGTGTGTCTAACGTAAAGCAGACGAGGAGAAGAGAGACAGCGAGGTCTCTAGAAGACTTACATCCATGAGCGCTGCGTTGATGTAATTACTGCTCTCTCCGTCGATGGTGATGAGGAAGGGCAGGCAGCGGTCGGGCGGGAGGTTGTCCATGAAACGGTTCTTGTCGTGATTTCGAGGAAGGAGTGCAATGCTGCAGTCTTCAGGCTGAGGCTGAGGGGTCACTGAGTTCAGCGTCTGGACAACACATAGTGGACAGATCACCATCACAAGTCTGGAGGAGGGGACGTTTCACTGCGGGTGAGGCTAACTCTGAGTCAAAGGCCGTGTGTCCAACAAACTATGGGGTTTTGGCACAGATTCATCTGTCATTTGGAAGAATCTAGTCAAATGAGCGTGATGCCAACATAGACATGCTCTCAACCTCAAAGTTAATCACAAAACCGCACAAGGTTAAAAATATACAACCATGTATACTTGCTGAAATGAGGACAATGTATATTGTGCTCTGACTGCCAAGAACATGAAATCCCCAATATTCAAGAGGTGTTTAGAAACCAAACACTGAATAATGCTGCATATTGTTGGAGCGCATGCAGTTCATAGTAATACAGATTTTTGTGTGAATGTTGAGTCTCCTCTTGTAAAGTCCGGGTCCTGAAGTACAGTAAAGCCAGTGCAGAAGCACTGCAGTAAATAATAAAAAAACAGCATTTGTATGTACCTGGAATTCGTCTTTGAGGTGAGAGGAATTGCTCTGGGAATCGATGCGGATCATGTCGTAGTATGCGGCTTTGAACTCGCACACGGGAATCGCCGTCTCGCCACACAGACACGCCTCCAGGATGGCATCGTGGATGAAGATGTACTGCTCCTGAGAGACAGAGGGATACAGAGATCATGAGAGCCAGCTACAGGTTACAGAAAACCAAAAAGCTGACAGGAAAAACCATACATTGACTACAACATAATCAATTATTAATATTTGGTTGGCTCTCTCTTGTTTTCTCATATGTTCATAATTTCTTTGTATGACAGCCTGTCCAAAAATTGTCACATAATTTGTCATGTTTCATTGTGTTATTATCACAAAAATAAAACAATTGATTCCAAGCACATAATCTCTAAATAAATTGTTAATAATATTTAAATAAAGGGCGAGGATGTCCATTTTCCAAGGCTGGAAATCACCTTTTGTAACTATTTTTAGGGCAATTTTAGGGCAACAACCATATTGCTTTAATTAACATGCAGAAGATGGAGTAACACACGAGTCCCACTGTAGCAAAATTGCAACATTTGCATAAAGCAATTTTAAAAAAAAACTTTACTTAAAGCCTTTATATATAATGCATTATAACAGTATTTTTAATGCATTAATTACTGTATGCCTTGTAACGCACCTTATAATGCATTGCATAGCCTCATGAATAATCATAACCACCGTTATCATGCATTAAAACACATGATAAACAACTGATTTCAGATGTAATGAGGAATCTGTAAATATTATAATGCATTTGGTTACAATTATTTATAAAAAGATATGATGCATTATAACATACATTATGGATACCTTAATCATACATTATACATGAAGGTTTTAAGTAAAGTGTTACTGATACCTCTTTTTAAAAAATAATTATGAGTTAGACCCACACTATGAAATGCATCATAGCAGAAATGATGACTTTTTTGGGTAAATACTGCAGGAATGCAACAGTGGCCCTTAGTGGTCAAGCCTGAGGTTCTTTCTTCATTTATAGAGGCCAATATACATGTTCAGGTGCCGAAACAAGGCCGCTGCTTTGAGACGGACATACGGTAATTCCAAACTTACTCTTAGCTTACAGGGAAGGTTTCTCAAGTCATTTTTATTTCTTATATTTAATTATATCAAATCTCATCCTAAAAACACATAAAATGGGGAGAGAATAATAGCGGTGTCACTGCTTGCGTGTCAGAAGGCCACACACCTCAGTCTGAACCATGTTGATTCGCCTGGAGCGCAGGGCTTTGACGCAGTTGTAGATGTCCACCACCCCCTCTCTCTCGGCCATGTCCAGCATGATGTCAATCACGATGTAACATCCTGTCCGCCCGGCTCCCGCACTGACACGGACACAACAGAGGAGACAACCATCAGCGTCTCACACTGATTCAGCACTGATCAAACGAGCAGCAGAGAGTGTGTGTGTGTGTGAGCAGCGGCTCCATGTGTCATTAATGCGAAACATATGAGACATGTTTTTGGTCAAAATATAATGCAATACAATGATGCGTATCCATCCTCATAAATGTGAAATACAATCTAGATAGTTAGATTAGGCCTACTTCATTTTCTTTGTGACAAAGTATTGTAAAATATCAACCCTTTGCACTACATGTATTTCATGGAATAACTGATAAAGGTTATTTATATTTTGCCGCTGTTACCAAAATACCAGTAATTCTTAGTACTGATTTCAATACAATAGCAAAAACTATTGGAACACACTCTCTTTAACTGTCTAACTTTTATTTGAATTTTTTTCAAATAAAATAAAAAAATATATTTTTTAAAATAACAATATAAAATTATGAGAAAATGACATATTACATAAGTAAAAACTCTTATTTACATTGGCTCTGCAGTGCAACTCGCGCTGAGCAAAACTCTGTGATTTACAGCGTAAATAGAAACCTGTGACAAAAAAACAAATGTGTGTGTGTGTGTGTGTGTGAGAAATCAGCTGTCTATCAGGCTGGTATTCTCACACTTGTACAGTTTCAGTATGGACTTTTTGTGCTTCTGACTAAACTGTAAGGACAAATACACGGCAGCACTGCTCTAATACAGCACTGCTGTTAAAACAATCTAGATGAGTCAGTCAACCTCAACTATTCAACTACTTGTTGTCTGGTGACTAATCAACCCTCCTGACCCATCTTTACTGTATTAACTCTGGATGATCTGTGTTTGAAACCGTTCAGACTTTTGCCGTCTGACTGAATATCAACATAATGCCATGAGAACAAAGACGGTAACAATCAAAGACTGCTAACAAGTTGAAAGGAAAAGAAAGCTGCATCATGGGATTGTTTTTTGTTTTGTTTTTTTGCACGCAGCAATGCAGATGAGACCACATCCTGTTCTTGGGGCAAGAACGGCAGGCAGCGTGGTAATGCAAAATGGTAAAATGGCTTTGGGCCCATTTATCACTTCTGGCAGAAAGAGTGATCAGAGCTGCTGTGACTCTGGCCAACAGTGTCAGATGTGGACGCTGGTAGATGAACGTGTGAGTGGGGCAAAGAGACAGAACCGACCACAACACCCCTCGCATATGCTGATGGGCTGTGGTGCGAACAGGAAATGATGTCATTAACCAATGACAATGCATTCTCCTCTACAACACAGGTCTGGTTCTACATCCCAGCAGAGAGACGAGCCGACAAGTACAGCCATGCATAGAAGAGGATAGAAAACGTCAAACTGTGGATCAGTCTCTTCTGATGCTGTATTGTGCATTAAAATATGATTTGATTAGCCACTTTTACACATGAAAGCTGTTAAAGCTGGTAAATTTGACAGAACACATTTCACACAAGCTATGGCTTTCCAAGCCCATTTTTTTTAAATTTAGCTTCTATTCACACACCACTGTCATTTAGAGCGAACGACCGTGAGCCGCTGATGTTTAGCACGCATGTTCACGTGAGCTCCAGGTCTGTCTGTGGCAGTACCTGCAGTGGACCACGATGGGCCCAGCGGTGGGAGGGTTGGACATCTTGACCCGTCGGATGAATGACAGCAGGCCTGTGGCGTGGTACGGGACGCCATGATCGGGCCAGCCGGTGAAATGAAACTGCTTCACTTCTCGCACCTCATTAAAACCCCTCTGTGAAATTAAGGGAAAAACAGTGAAAAAAATATATTCAAATATTTCGAGTCAATTTATCGTCATTCAGCAATTCCACTGGCCCCAAAAATATCTGGACACTTCAGTCACACTAATGACAATATATAGAGGCAAGTGTCTAAAGCCTTTCTGCTGTAACAACAGGATATTATAGGATCGTGTTGCTAAAGTTGCGCTGAAATGCAAGGAGAGACAGATCTTTTCTTCCGTATTGTGACGTACATCCAAGCGTAATGGATTATCAAAAAATACAAATTGTAGGGCAGCGACTTGGTTCGAGGAGTGGGCGTGGCACTCAATGCAGTTTAACCCTCTGGTCAAATTTTTTTTTATATCAATTAAATGATTGTACTATATTTTAGTATTTCAAATTTTGTATTTTTATGGGATTTATCCAGTAGTTATAATCCATTCATTCACTTTTTGAGCATAGACCTGAAAATGACATTTTTCAACTTAAACGGTCATAAATCTTTAATGCTTAAGAGCACAGACTTTAGTTTGGTCTGTTTTCGAAGACGACACTTGGTAGATTATTGCTGGAGTGAAAATAGTTCAAAAAAAGGGAACTTAAAGTTATAAAAAATATATTTATTTATTGTTATGTGAAAAAAAAAACAAAAAACATTTACCATTCAAAATACCATTCAATTTTTACACGTTTTACTCTAAAACTGTGAGAAAATCAAAGCCATAAATCTAATCAAGCTGTGCTCCAAATTTGAGGTTTCTGGAAAAATGAGCTTTCAAGTAATAATTTGTTTGGGCGCAGTAACAAATGATTCCGCTAGATGAAATTCGTCTCCCATTCATTTCCAATGCGCTCATTTTTTAGCGTGACTGTTTTTTTCAGGACTATTTAACCTTTTCGAATCATGCCCATTATTTTTGTGTTCACACAGCTAGTGCCAAAACATTCACCAAGTGTTGTACCATTGCAATGAAGTAAAAAAAAAAAATGTTTTGGTCAAACATGACCGAATAGCACCAGAGGGTTAACAGGACTAAATGATTGGAGAAGAAGTCTGTCACCAGAGAGAAGACTGTCGTTTACTAGAAGATACAGTTATGACAGTCTGATTAAACATTAAGAGGCACAATTTTATTTATGAATTGTTCACATTTCATGGCCACTTTTATGTGATTCTCTACACCTGTGTGAACTTAAGAGGAGAGCTGAGTTCACACTAGAGCTTAGATTCTCTGCCCGAGCCCGAGCCCGGACTCGACCCGACCCGAGTCGGGCCGATATTTCCCGCCACTGTCCTCGGGCCGGGTCGGGTCGGGCCCTTGATAAAGCACGTTATGTGTCATGCGCAGCGTCTCGTCCACTCTCACTCGCAGTCTCGCACGCGTGACGCATCACACCTGCTGTGCGTGCTGTAGGCTACTATTCTGCTGCTTAAGTGCAACATGGAGCTTGAAGAAGCAAAGAAAAAAATTAAAACAGGAGAATTAACTTTGAGCAAGTTTGGAGGAAAATCGGAGGTATGGAAACATTTTAAACATTAAATGCGGCACGCTGCTCGCCTATGACAGCAAAAAAACGGGGACTTCGACGATGAACAGACACATGAAGCAGTCTTGCCATGGCAGAAATTATGATAGTAGTCAGCCTCAGGCCTCAATGTCCTCTTTTGTTACTTTTCCGATCCATTCAATTATTTCTGAATAAACAAACAATGCAGTTTACATGCTTCTTCCTTGTCGCATTATTCATAAGATAATTAATAAATGCACGCACATGAACTTGATAAATGTTACAGATATGTTTTACTATGCACAAACAAATGCCTTTCCTTTACATGTGCAAAATTCAGAATTAAATGAATGTGCTGCAATTTGTACAAAAAGAGAGTCTGTAGTAGGCTAGCCTATGTGTTTTAGCCATTAAATAAGCACATTTAGTTTCAAGTTTGTTAAGTTTCGTTTTGAAGAAAGCTTTTCTTTAAAGCGAATTTCGTTTTGTATAAATTGTATCTTAATTTTAATACATTCCAATTGCCTGGATTTAATACATAAAAAGCAATAGGCCTATAGCAGACAATATAATCATGACATGCAGTCGCCGGCGCGTCGCGGTCACTTACACCATTTGAAACTTGTAACACACGCTGTCACCGAATTTACAAATCTCGCTTGTTGCTCACACACATATTATGTTGAAATAACAATATGTTGTAGTAACATTATTAATCTTTAAGAATATTTGATTGAATGCTGAATGTTGTGCTTGTTCAATTTAATAAAATTAAAACTTTAATTGTGATAATTAAAATAACTGAATATTTAATATTGAGTGGGCAATTTTTGCTCATTTATTAATAGTATTTATATAATATATATAACTGCGCAGCTCCCCCTGTAGCTTAAATGATCTAGCACAGCAGCACCTGCGTTAAAAAATATTCTGGCGCCGCCCCTGGGTATAACGGCCCACATATTAAAAATGGTCGGGTTTAAATCGGGCTCGGGCTCATAATTACAGTGAATGTGTCGGGCCGGGCCGGGCTCGGACACAACGTGCTCGGGCTCGGGTAGGGTCGGGCTTGATTTGTTGGGCCCGATCTAAGCTCTAGTTCACACATCCTCTACAAATCACCAGCTGATTCAAACACATCCAGACTTCAGACATGATGTAGAAAAGTGGCGTTAGTGAAGAGACAAGATCCAGCAGCATTTGACACAAACAGACACACACATTTAATCTAATGAACTCAAAAGTGTCCACATACTTAGTGGCGCTGCTGTATAAACATATTTCCTCCAGAGCCCCAGAATATCAGTATCACTCGCCATCTAAGACTGAAGGTTTAAACATCGTCTCACCCTCTCCAGAGTAAAAGTCCTGACAACGTATTCTGCAAGCGGCTCCACCTCCACGAATGTCACTTTGAAATCTCCGTAAACTTCAGCATCATCTGGCCAGTACTTATAGCATTTCACCTACAGGAGGACGAGACCAATCAAACGCAGAAGACAGGACAGAAACACACACCGTCTGCAAATCACATGCACTAACGCAACCTGCTGCACATTCATTTAATACACTTTTAATAGGAACTGTCTTAAATACAGTAACCATATCGATCAATGCAAAGCAATACAGAAGCATCTTGATTCACCGCAGTCCCGTGTATTCATTGCTTATATCTTAAAGCTTAAATCCCGCTTGGAGATGTTCAGTCCTATGATAATCTGCTCCATTATTTTTTTTTTACATAAACCAGTCAGTTTCACAGACTAGGCTTAAGCCTAGTTCGAGATTAAAACTCATGTGTGAGCTGTTTTAACTGAAAGCATATCTTATAATTAGGGCTGTCAAACGATTAATCGCAATTAATCGCATCCAAAATAAAAGTTTGTTTTTACATAATATATGTGTGTGTATGGTGTATAATTATTTTCTATATATAAATACCCACACATGCATGTATATATTTAAGAAATATTTGCATGTATATACTGTGTATATATATTTATATTATAAATATTTTATATATAAATAACACATTTTTCTTAAATATATATGCATGTGTGTGTTTTTATATATAGAAAATAATTATACTCCATACACACACATATATTATGTAAACACAAACTTTTATTTTGGATGCGATTAATCGCGATTAATCGTTTGACAGCCCTACTTATAATATGTCAGTGCCATTGTTTTATCTCGAGAAACACAAAAATAATGTTTTTTTCTAAGGCACGTTTATAAAAGCTACTTGAATGTCCTAACTGAACTAAAGCTTAATCTAAAAGCGGGCCAAAGACTGCTGTGAAATCATTTCGGTAACACTTTACAATAAGGTTCATTAATGTATTAACTAACATGAACTAACAATGAGCAATACATTTGTTACAGTATTTATTCATCTTTGTTACTGTTAGTTAATAAAAAATAAAGCTGTTCATTGTTGCATTAACTAATGTTAAAAAATACAACATTTGATTTGGATAATGTATCAGTAAATGTTGAAATTAATATTAGCTAATATGCTGCAATTGCTGCAGAAGTATTGTTCATTCTTAGTTCATGTTAACTAATGAACCTTACTGAAAAGTGTTAACATCATTTCATATGCACTCACTTGAGCATGATGATATCATTTAACAAAGCATCCACAACATGCAAAAATATACAAAATACATACGTACATACACATGCATCAACCCTTTGAGAAGTGTTAAAAACAAGTGTTTTCTTTCTTTTGATTTTGGGGTGAATTATGAGCTGTTACTGACAGGCTCAGTGAGATTCACTTTGAATGTTCACAGATGAAATATGATCTGGTGTCGATTACTAGTCCTGGCTCACTCTTCAAAAGGGTTTTTGCAGGCTGGGGCCTTCAGGTCACATCACAGAGCACAGAAACACAAACGGCCCCTCAGCAGGCAGTATAGTGACATACCCGGCCCACCTCCACTAGGTTGGTTACCATGACGATACAGGCCGACTGCTCCTGCCAGATCATCCTCCAGAAGTCATACACCGTCTCGTGGACCGGGCCTGTGGGCGACACCAAGCTTTGGCTTTATTTCTTTAAATGTAGGCTTTCGTTAAAATGCACATGTACGTTTGGGCACACTGAAAACATGCTATTTGAAGTCTTTGTACGATATAGTCAAGTCAAGTCAAGTCAAGTTTATTTATATAGCGCTTTTCACAATACATATTTTATCAAAGCAGCTTCACAATATTAAATTAAAATAATACATCAATGTTTGTTTCTAGTGGAAAACGTCCACGTTTGGTAATGCTGATCAATAGTATCGTTGATTGATTAATTAAATTAAGTATCCCCAAATATCCCCAACTGAGCAAGCCAAAGGCAACAGTGGCAAGGAACTGAAAAACTCCATCAGGACCTAATGGAGAAAAAAAACCTTGGGAGAACCCAGGCTCAGTCGGGGGCCAGTTCTCCTCTGGCGTTTATGAACTAGAGGTCGGATTTAACTGTAAGATTAAAAGTATTATATGAATGCCTGGCTGAAGAGATGCGTCTTTAATCTAGTTTTAAACTGGGAGAGCGAGTCTGAGCAACGAACAGTATCAGGAAGACTATTCCAGAGTTTTGGAGCTAAATGTGAAAATGCTCTCCCTCCTTTGGTGGATCTGGATATCCTAGGTATGACCAAAAGCCTCGAATTTAGTGATCTTAAAGAGCGTGATGGATTATAGGGCGATAGAAGATCCGTTAAATAGACTGGAGCTAAGCCGTTCAGGGCTTTATAAGTCAGTAGCAATACCTTGTAATTAATACGGAACTTTATAGGTAACCAATGCAGTGATGATAAAATCGGTGTTATATGATCATATTTTCTTGATCTAGTAAGAACTCTAGCGGCTGCATTTTGGACTAACTGTAGCTTGTTTATTGAGGATACAGGACAACCAGCTAATAAAGCATTACAGTAATCTAGTCTCGAGGTCATGAATGCATGAACTAACTTTTCTGCATCAGAAACTGATAGCATGTTACGTAGCTTAGCAATGTTTCTAAGGTGGAAAAAGGCTGTTCTTGTAACATATGAAATATGATTTTCAAAAGACAGGTTGCAGTCTAGTATAACACCCAGGTCTTTTACTGTAGAGGATAAAGTAACAGGACATCCTACTATGTTAAAGTTGTAGTGTGAGAGGTTTTGTGGGCGGTTTTTTGAACCGATGACTGTATGTGAAGTGATATACAATGCAAAATGTATTTGTGTTATATTAGATTTGCATTGTCAATGGTACATGAGTGCATAGTAATCTGGAGGATGTCATTTTAGACAGTTTGTTCATCTGTTGTTACACAGATCCATTCTAGTAGATTGTTAGAAGGATATTCACTAAATGGTTTTGGGTTTAAGAGCATACACACTTTCTCAAATAAAAAGTTTGTCACGGTACAGTTCTTGTTGTATTTAAACACCTGTCAGTTTTTCTTCTTGGCAAGAAAGCAGTATTTTCACATTTCTCATTTACCTTGAGTTGCAATGTAATGGCTGGGCCTTTGGTATCCCTGCAAGACAAACACAAAACAAGGATTTAGTTACGACTTTAAAAGACGGAGGCAGCAAAATATTCAAACAAATACAATCAAGTTATCCGAGATTAATTCATTTTTTACAGTGGGCTCCCAGGGATTGACATGAACTATTTTTGCTCACTGGTTTTCCAAAGTTACTAGCCTCTCAGCATTTTCACTGGTCACAGTTTTGACATCAATACCATGGGGAAAAACTGCCATATAGATATTTTTAATATCAGCAGAAGGTTTATTAGGCTGCTGTCACTTTAAGACCCGACGCACGGATCCAATGTACTGTTACACATGCGTTTTCTTTCTCAACTGTTTACGTTCACTTAAAACACAACTGACTGTGTTTACGTGAATACTCGCCAAGACCGGCATTTTGACATTATTCTGTGTGTATTCAAATGTTTTAGCACAAAATCTGCAGGAATTAGTCAAATGATGCGCAATGCCACGCTGAAATTCAAGCCCTGCAACAGCAACAATATTAATCTGGAGCGAGTGAAACGAGTGAGTAAAGGGAAACGGGTTTGTGTGTAACTCGCTGTCGGAGAGATTAGAGAGATAGAAAGCGCAGCTGGTCTCGTGTATCGAAAAATCGATATTTTTGACAACATTTCATTGCACTTTATTATTTCTTTTAAAAAGACTACAATTGAAAAATGCATATATTATATATAAATTTCAACCCGCCAAAGTGGCAAGTAGGCGTTACACACAACTGCTGAAATACACACGCATTTGGTGGGTTGGCGGGTGTTAATGTCAAGCCCTGAACTAAATGATGTTTTTAATAGTTAGGTTTTTCAAGTTAGATCGACACTTGTAATCTCGACACACACCACAATTTCAAACAGAATCAAACACACACTGCAGGGAGACCCGACATCATCCCCCCCCCCAGGAAAACACACGACACCAAAATCATGAGGGTTAACTAAAACACAGGCCAGGGATGTGAACATGCATGGCATCCACGAGCAGAGCGTAAGAGCATCGAGGAGAAGCAGCAGTGTGTGTCGTGTGGAGAGAGAGAGCGAGAGAGAGAGAGAGGGAGAGAGAGAGGAGCGGCGCATGCTGATGGATGGGTGACACAGAGAGGGTGTTTGAATGTGCCCTACAGTGATACTTACATCCCTGTACAGCCAAATCTACCGCCCCCAAATCAACCGCACAAGAGTGAGAGAGAGCACAACAATGTCAGTGAGTCAGCAAGCACCTCCAACAAGGAAGAAAAGAAAGCTGTAAATTGTGTATAGTTGAGACAAAGGCATGCATAAAAGACCTCACATACGAGGGAGGGAGAGACGTTTCTCACACGTTCGCCAATGGAGGAGGAGGCGGCATCGCCACTTACATCAATGTAGTTGGCATTTATGTAGTCGGACGAGGGGTCGTCTTCCATTGGCTGCAGGATCACTCGAGAATGATCGTCTACAGCGCCAAACAGAGCAAAGTCAGGATAAAAACACTGCTGGTGCTTTCTGTATGTGTGGTGGATTGAGAGCTACGCAACAGGTTTCTCAACATGCATTCTTAAAAATAAAGGCTCTTCAGTGAAACCATTTTGAGTTCTTGCAGGGTGAACCTCATGAAAACATGTTCTGGTCATATTTCACCTCAAGACCAATAGGAAGAAATACACATGATATTTTTTTTTAAAGATTGTTTGCTTGGTGACGTTATCTTCATGGCGATTAAGCACATTTTCTCATTACTGTAAAGCGTCCAGATGTTTACATTTGTTTGTAATAAAATACCATCATGTTGTCCAGACACAATTAACAGTTTTTTTACATTTACATTTAATCATTTAGCAGATGCTTTTACCCAAAGCGACAAAGCGACTTACAAATGAGGAGAGCAATAGAAGAAATCAGACCAGCAAGAGGGCAACAGTACACAAGTGCTGTAACAAGTCTCAGTTAGTCTACAACAGTACACATAGCAAGTTTTTTTTTTTAATTAATTAAATTAAATGTATTTTTATTAAATAAGCATAAATTAAATGCACTACCAAAAATATTTGTAAGTTTCTGTAGCTCAAATGCACTGCTCTACTTTAACAAAGGTCATTGTATTGAGAATTGGGGATGGGGGGGGGTTAAATTGAAAATAATCTTACTAAAAACAGGCTTCATTTTCTTTGTGCACAATATAATGTCTTAATCTTTTCTTTAGATGCTGCGGTGAAATATGACTCTTTCTTGATAGGTTCATCCCTAAAGCACCAGTGAATGTTGGTTTTCTAGAGCAAAAGTTCATAAGATTCTTTAATGACTACAAAACTGTCTATGGACCTAAAGAAAAACTTTGTTTTTAAGAGTGTATGCAGACAGATCTTCAGTGAGAATATCATACACTCTTACATGCAATGATGTTCCCATATCGATTCTTCGTTCGATTTTGCTCTTTCTTTGCTGCATCCCATGAAGCAGACTGGCCCTCAAAGAAGCTCTGGAGAGACAGAGAAAGAGTTACAACACAGCCAACAGAAGCTGAAGGAAATCCTAGGAATATCCCAATTTACTTCAAATTCTCATCATGTTTGACAGCATCAGCACCACACAGTAATGTGTACGGAAACACATATAATTTTCATTACTGAACAGTTACAGAAACATCAGGCGGTCTCAGCAGGCGAAACAAAAACAGAAATTGTGCTGCATCTGGCACAAAAACTCAAACTGATACGATTGTGGTTTCAGAAACCGCCGACACTGTTTGCCTGCAACCAGCAAGCTAATGACTGCAAGGCATGTGTTAGTATCAGGCTGTGGAGGAGGCATTTTTGGGTGAAGTTCTTGTTAAAGGTGAAGTGTCATTTTTTTGTTGTTATAATAGTTTGGGGTGGGACAATCTATTCATCAGAAATATGGAAGATGGGGGAAGTTTCAGTAAACCTGTGTGAAAACAATCTTTAAGGCCCTGACATACTTCTAGTGAAATTGAACTGGTGTAACGTCATTTCGAACAAAAACAGACCAAAAGTTTTGGATGATGGAAAAGGTGGGCGTGGCTCTGAGGCTCCTCCCTCTTTGAGGTGTAAATTAACATTTATCTTCGAGAGGAAATATAATTCAACCTGGCTCACTTCCAAAATTCATTTAATTTCTATGGCTTTCCATGTTCAAGGACATTTCCTATTGTTTTTATTTTAAAGTTTGAATCACATTAAAAACTTAATTTCTGCATTGTTCATTTCTGCATAACCGTCGCTTATTGGCCCTGGTAAAAAAAAAAAAAGAAAAAAAAAAAAGATAAAAACCCCCCCCAATCACCACCGTCATCGTCATTTTGTTTTGTTGCACTTTTCCAAACCAAACATTTCTGAAAGTATCAGTTTCAACTATCAAAACAGTTTCATGACAATTTGTTCCATTTTATGAAATACAGAATTTATCTTAAATTGTGTAATCAAACACCAACCAACAGAATTGATGTTCCATCATTTTATCATTTAATATTCTTTTACTTTAAATAAATGTGTAAGTTTGAGGCTGTTTTGTGTCATGAAAGAGCGTCATCTCACATTCCCTTTAAGAGCAGGCGCGCTTGTTCCATGGCGGATTGCTATTATAACGGCGGATTTGCCAGGAGCGGTTCACAGCCGAGGAGACCGACGTTCCCGTCAGGGCCGTAAAACACAGAGAAGTGACATTGGGGATGGAGAAACACACCCAGATTAGCTTCGGTTAAACAAGCGTATGATAATTTGGGTAAATGTGTAAGCTAGATTATGCCTATTTTTTCACATCTTCATGGACACAACAATGATTTCCCTCGTGTGGTAATATTTTTCCTTGTAATAATGTATGATTTGCAAAAATGAAAACTGCTGCGTCAATGTGTAGATGAGAGAAGCAAAGTGTGTGTGTGTTGTGCACACGCTACATTGATTATGGCCAAGCATGAGCCCTTAAAATAGCATCTGAATAACATGAGCAACGCGCCACTGACTTTAGACTCGGTTTCTCCTGGTCAGTGGCGGAATTGTTTTCTAAACCTGCAAAATAGCACCAGGGAACGTTTGCTCCGGAACACGCCTCCTCTTTTCGCTGAACCGCCCCCGGGAGCGCAAGTTCATTCCCTAATTTACCGACGTGCGTCTGTGGAGGGAAAAGTCCGCTGTGCGCGGGTGCAAAATAGGAATGATACATGCGTCGTGTACAAAGTCAATTGCGCTGGGTGCGAGATAGGGCCCATAGTCTGAGAACCACTGATCTAGACGTCGCTCTCAGCGAAGTGAACGGAGTCGGGATGTTTCGCTACAAAGGTATTTACAACGTCTTTTTACCCGTAAGCGAAGAATGAAAAAGAACTTTGCCGTGAGTATATCGGGGCCTTTATTTCACTTTTCCCATGAACTCTATCTGAGCAGATGAGACACACAGGACACACTCTCACACTCCGACGCACTGTTTTCTCATCATAAGCTTGGAGCTTTGCGATGAGTTTCTCTGTGGTTTCAGCGTCCCCAGCGCTTCCCAGTCTAACCTCATACTCCTCCTTGAAGCCGTAGCTGTCGGAGGTCTTCATCAGGTTGATGTGCTGCAGCAGGTCTGCCACCCGGATGGCGGGATGGAGCTGTCCGGTCTGGTAGGGCGACTCCGTGCCCTCGCAGTGGTAGCGTGGGATATCCAGCAGTCTGCTGTTCTCCGCCGCTGCCGCCGTGTGGTTCTCGTCTGAGGAGGCATCGGGAAAGCTTTAGTTCAATGCGCACCTTTACACATGCTGAGCTCAAAGGACTCGACAAACACACGCGAAACCTCACAAATGCATATATAATCCCAGAGTTGAGCACTCTGCACAGGACAAAGGCGTCTCTTCACACACACTTACCAGTGATAGGCACTTATGGGGCAGCGGGAGAGAAAAGAGTTGTTTAGTTCAGCGTCAGCTCAAACACACGGGTCTGCAGTACAGCTGATGGGGTGATATATGGACTGAACATGTACACTAACATGTACACAGGACACTAAGACGGGAGGGGGGGGGGGGGGCACAAACAAAGCCACTCTCGACATCACACTGAGGATATTCTTCAATCACGTCACATTTCACTTTGGCTATAGTTTTTGAGGAGATGCAGAAGCCGCTTCCATATGAACTACACCACAAACTGAATATAACTGAATCTGTTCACAGGAATCGCAACCACAGGAAGTGATTTATAAGTAACCCCTGTTTGTAACAAACTAGTGCACACTTTAGTGTGGATTCTCCACAGCTTTTGGCCACATCTGCAGTCTAAAGGTTTGTGAAGACTTTGATCATCAGCTGGTCTCTTCATCGCAGACGTCAGAGAGACGCAGAGAGTCGTCCTTCACACCTCAGCACTGTCTCTGCCAGAGCCGTGGCCTTAGGGGACGTGTAATCTTCATCTTCATCATCATCACACTGCTGTAGAAAGAGTCTTTCTAGCCTGTTCTGTCCTGTTAGCTCTATGTTTGCATCTGACACTGTTAACCCAGATGACTGGATTCATGTTAGCTTTACTGGTAAGCTGTCAGTTTAGTTTCGGCATCATCCTACGAGCTCCGGGAATACTCATCATGTCATGTGGTGTGAGTGTGTGTGTGTGAGAGAGAGAGAGAGAGAGAGAGAGAGAGAGAGAGAGAGAGAGAGAGAGAGAGAGAGAGAGAGAGAGAGTGTGTGTGTGTGTGTGTGTGTGTGTGTGTGTGTGTGTGTGTGTGTGTGTGTATGAATAATGATGCTTAGGTTAAACATACAGAAGAGTGTTTCCCAGCTGATACTGCCTCCAGAATTTACATTGAACATCTATTAGTCTTTAAAATGTCTAATTTATGTTAATCTATTAATGGAAATGTATTAATATCCCTTGTGAAAAAGAAGTACACTTTAGCATGCTTTTAAAAGAGGACTGTACTTCTTATGGAAACACTACTTTAATAGAATATTTCAATTTTCACTGTAAAAAACATGCAAAACGTTCCAGCATTGAAAGTGCTGTGAAACTGTTTTCGGACACGTAATTGCATGTTATTTACAATTAAATGAAACCATAGTGTAGTTTAAATTCATATTAAATGCATTTAGCTGAGAATAAGAGTGCTTTTTTGAAGTAGCACTTCAATATATCTTAGTATGTACAGTAAATTCATAATTACTTGTATTATCTTTGAAATATGCTTAAACTACTGCTGAATGTACTGATAAGCATTTATAGTAGACTTAAATTTAAAAAAATAGATTTATTTTTAAATATTTTAACTTTAACATCAAAAAACACACTTGTTAAAATTGTCCTTTACATGTGCTTTAGTATGTTAGACATCAAAATAAGTGAACTTCTATAAAACACGACAAAAGATTAAAACACAATTATTTAAAATGTTCTTTAAAGGGAAACTGTTATATTATCCACAACTACGGTTTCTTTATTTTCTTAAGTACACTACAAGTGCACATTCAATACATTAAGTGCTCTTCTTTTTCACAAGTGATTGCCATGAAAAAGTCAACAGGAATTTGATTTGTGTTTGATTTCATAATATCTCTCGGCAGTCAAAACACTGTCGTTTGTGTGGACGCTCACCCCAAAAATATATGTAGCTTTATTTATTCTGTCATCATAGCTAAGCATGATCACATGGTAAGTTGCATCATATTTCTAGCATTTAATGTTGGTTTCCTGCTGTCTGTGACCCATCAGATCATACGGTGTGTGGGCTTACTTTAGTGAAACTAAACTAAATCTGGCAAAACCAACCATTGGAACTGGAGTTAAAAATGAACTGGCATTGGCTCTCATAAAATATTCATTTTAAAACAATAATAAGTCTTATTTTAGGGGTAGCATTTGGGTTCATCTGTAGTAATTATAACTAGCTTTATATAAAAACAATCACAATCTATGGTAAGCCCTCATTTAGCAAACGTGTGTGTGTGTGTGTGTGTGCGCACATCGTCATCCTTTAGGTGACTGATGACTTTCACTGCAACACAGTCGTCTCAAGAGACATTTGTACGATTCTGGGATTGCTCCAACACAGTGGATCTCAGTCTGTTCCTACAGGCTCCTGCGCTGCAGATGTCGGGTGGCGTTTAACACTTGTGATGTGACTTGTTAGTAGTAGAGTCCATTGACTGAACGGGGCACATGGGTTTAGTGTGTGACACAGCGCTGCCCGTGGAAATGATTGAGAAACCCAGTTCTACGTAACACAACAGGATCATGGTGAGGGGCTACAGTACATGAGTGATGCATGCTGGGTAATGAAGGTCTTTATGTGCAGCAGGAGTACTCAGCTCAATTCAAACACAAGCTGAATCAAGTTTACCTCATGACTTGAAGTATTTAACTAATCGGAAATATGGACCAATTAAAGACAACATGAAATTACATTTCACTTCAATAGCGCGATGTTCAGAGGACACTAATGTAGGACAGGGTTTGACTTTATTCACTGTGATTTGACTGGATTGCCCAATTATATTGTTGGTTAATATTAATGTCTCTTTAGTTACGCTGACAGAAAGGTCATTTCAGAAGTTAACAAATCTTGACAAAATATGATGTTTTTTCCCCTTAACTAAAGTGTGCACTAATTTAAGTGTGCACAATAAGAGCTGTAAGTGCCATGTTCAAGGCAAGTACACGGGGTCGACTTGATTTCATGTTGTCTTTGAGCCATACGACAGGTTGAACTGAATACTCCAGTGATCCAGTCACAGACATGAGCACACGATACATTCAGTCCTCACCTAATACAGCTGTCGGCACGAGAGGGTCATTAGGCACTGCAGAGAAACATGCAGAGTTATCGTAAATCAAACAAAATCAAGTTCAGAAACTGAAATCACACGCCTCACTGCTTGAGTTTTTACTCACGATTCAACAGAAGTGCATGTTAAACGTGGGTGCATTGTGCACGGTCACGCAATATCCAGTCATTACTAATACCTGAACCAGGACGCTTTAAAAACCTTAGTGAAATGCAGAGCAGTGGGTGCAGGAATGGCATTAAATGCTCTTGCGTTGGGCTGGGCGAGAGAGATAGGGAAGCTTGTTTCCGCCACAGAATAAAACATTTTAAAAGATATTTGTGACTTTTTATCTCATAATTGCGAGTTTACATCTCGCAATTCTGACTTTATTTCTCAGAATTGCGTGATATAAAGTCAGAATTGCATGATATAAAATCGCAATTGTGTGTTATAAAGTCAGAACTGAGAGAAATAAACTTGCAATTCTGACTTTTTTCTCGCAATTGCGACTTTATAACACTCAATTCTGACTTTATAACACATAATTGCGACTTTATATCACGTAATTCTGACTTTATAACACATAATTGCGACTTTATATCACGCAATTCTGACTTTATAACACATAATTGCGACTTTATATCACGCAATTCTGACTTTATAACACATAATTGCGACTTTATATCACGCAATTCTGACTTTATAACATAATTTCGACTATATATCACACAATTCTGACTTTATGAAACATAATTGCGACTTTATATCATGCAATTCTGACTTCATAACTCATAATTGTGACTTTATATCATGCAATTCTGACTTCATAACTCATAATTGTGACTTTATATCACGCAATTCTGACTTCATAACTCATAATTGTGACTTTATATCATGCAATTCTGACTATAACACACAGATGTAAACGCAGATGATGTAAACGCAATTGTGAGAAAGAAAGTCAGAATTGTGAGATAAAAAGTCGCAATTACCTTTTTTATTTTTTATTCTGTGGCGGAAACAAGCTTCCATAGAGAGAGGTACACAATCTAGACTACTAAAATGTTCTCATTACACACACTAGCGCCTGATAAACACACATCATCTGTGTCGCCCCACTCTCTTCATCGTTCTGATGTGTCAGACCTCATATATAAGTGTAAACTCCTGTTCCGGAGTAATCCTCTGTGCTGTTGTGGAGGGCTGGAGTACTCACAGCGGTTGCTGAAGTTGTGCGAGTCCATGAAGGTGACGGACACGGGCTCCTCCGCGTGCAGAGTGCTCTGGTCAGCATAACTGCGATCCATGGAGTTCACCATGTGTGTCATCTCCTGACGGGTGTTCCCGATGGCATCCTTGCGCTTCTTGGCCAGCTTCCTGATAACCCAATGAAAGAGAGAATCAATGAAGATCTACTGCTCTGGGAAACCGCATCATCCCACCCTTCACCCAGCCAAAGCAGTCACATGAGGAATATACAGAACACAGGAGAGAGAAAACGGGGATGATCCAATGGGAAAGCTTTAGTTCTGTGGTAAAGGACAACTTTGAGGAATACTTTCAAATTAGTGGATGTGATTCAGAGAAATAAAACCATGTCTGTTCGAATTGTTCAAACTTCCTGACAGTTTTACTGTCACAGAATTAGTTTAGCCATTTATGTCTAAATGTATTATTTTAATTCTACATTTTATGAAACATGATTATTAGTAAAAAAGAGCATTTGACTAACATAACAATAAAATTACGAAAAATGATTTTCTTAACCAGCACTTTTGTCTTGTTTTCCAGTTAATATCTGAACATAGGGGTCTTATGACAGAGAAAATGTGATATTTAACTTGTTACAGTGCAGTAAACTTAAGATTAATGTCAAATCATTTTCAATTTTATCTTCAAGTAGATTTAAAGGCTTAAAATATTAACATATCTTCCTAGATCAAGAAAATAATCGCAGAAATATGTGACATTTATTCTAAAATGAATGGAAATCTAAAGAAAAGGTTTAATGGCTGAATGAACAATATTCATCACGAACATCAGGATGAACAAATCATGTCAAAAACTGATCTGAAAACAGTATGCCACTTTGCTTCTCGAACAGTTTTTTTCTCGGTTTAAGTATGATTAGATTTTTCCAGTGTAAAACAAGACAAAATACTGATAATTTTTTTTTTTTAGGTCAATGTGGGTTTTTTTAGGTTGCATTTGAGCAAGCAAATACAGAACAGATCATAAAGATATAGATTTACTGTATCTGAACTGAAGAAAAAAAAAAAATTCTCTTGTCATGGTTTTACTTTGCCATGTCATGAAATGCAATGTGGAGCTGTGAAAGAAAGATGATTTGTAAGGCAAATGATTATTAGTGTATGTTCAATCTGTTGCTTTGTTTCGACAGGAATACATACAAGCAGGAATATCTGGATTTTATTTTTGCTTGACATTTTGCAGAGGTGTAGGTTCAGACTAAAGGCCACCCGGAACAGCTGCATGAAGAAACACCCTCTTCACCAAATGAACGAGCAGATGAGGATGTGAGGTGGATGGAGACAGGGTGAGTAACTATCC